>NW_009259593.1:3245639-3281290 GCF_000687185.1 Egretta garzetta
CTTTACCCGCTTTCAATATACACAAATAACTGCCTACCAAGAACACACCACCAGTATACTTGATAGACAACAAAAGGAAATATATCTTTGTGCCAGGAGGGCAATCAATTAACTTTTCTAAGATTTTGCACCAGCATTAGGATCATTGCCTGAATTTCAGATGTGAAGTGGCAAGTGGGCAAAAATAAATGGGCGAAAGGGAGCAGGCAAACATTCACGGTGAGAGACAACATGGCAGTACCAGTAAGACCTCCTCCAGGCCTCAGTGCACACAGAAGCTTTTACAGGACAGTGCCCTTTATGTGAATAATATAGAAATGCCTTCAGAAATTGTAAGAAAAGCTTGGGGGGTTCCTTTTTTTTTCTTTTTTTTAAACAGCACAACTTCTTTCATCGCCTTTTTGTAAATCCTTAATAGTGTGATATCATACTGTTTATATGTGAAGAGAGCACTGTGGCAAAACTTGGTATTGATCATGGTTTAAATTGTCTGAGGAATTCTCTCAAAGACTTATGAAAGAAGTTAAGGATCTTTTGTGCATAATATCCTTTTATTTTCCCACTTCATTTATTTGGCTAACCGAAATGTGTGTGTACATCTAACCACATAATGTTTTAGCACCTTTGAACTATTTCTAACAATTTTTTTATCCATATATGGACAGAGGAATGTTAGGAATGTAAAATATATATATTTTTAGACAACCAATCATCTTACATCAGCTAATAAGTTAAATATTTTGTATGCCCTAGAAACTCAGGTTTCGAAAGAGAAACCGTATTTAAGAACTTCTCATCTACCCAATGATTCCTTGAAGTATAAACACGTCATTTTACATATCCAAACTGACAAAGTACACATCGGAAAATATGAATTGAAAGCTTGCAGGAAGTGGTGGCTTACCTCAGAAATTCTTAACTTGAAAAAATAGACAGACAGACAAACAACCCCACAAAGAAAGAATAAGCTGCTTAAATTTAATAGCAAGGTATTTTAACCATGGTTTTTGTTTAGCATTCTTGATCTTAACAACAGCAATTCTTGATCTTGAACTTCAGAGATGCAAGAGCAGTTTGCTTTAGATCTCAAGTCATATTTACAGCTACGCTCGTATTCAGGCGTATGTCTGAAGAAGGGGGTTAAAAATGACCTGCCCGCTTCACTCTGGTTTGAAAACACAACTGCGTTATCACTTCTGGATATCGTGATGAGTTTGATCTAGACTAAACACTACAGGGGCATTGTGCACATCAATAAAGAAATGTGAGAATCCTCTAGCAAAAATTAATTTATTAATGAAATGAATAATTAAATCTGCTGAAAAACATATTTGCAGGAAGTTAAGCAAAGGTGTTTTGAATAAGAATGGGGCTTTTTCTTACATCTATAAGTACAATAGACTCGCTTAAGTAAATAACCCTGTGAGTTACTTACCTCATAATGTATTTAGTTATAATATTAAATGAATAAAGTACTTGATCATGTCCCAGGATAATAAAGCTGGTGGTATGGAGAAAAGCCTCCATGGGATTAAGAGAGAGTTAAAACATTTCAAATATGCAATTAAAGGCATTCTAGCATGCCTGTGATCTCTGCTCTGGTTTCCTATTTACAGAGAAGGAAAACTGGCTCAGACCTCCTAGACTAAGACAAGGAAGTATGCAAAATCGAGCAGTCTCTGTGCCAGCTCTTGCTAATCCTTTTCAGTATGGTTTGCTGCTAATTTGTCATGGCACATATTTGCCTTATGTCTAATTAGCATCAAATTGCAAACTGCTATTTGCTAACAATTTGTTGCATCAATCTGCTTGAAAATCTATAGTTTAGAACTGGATTGCAGCTTATTCTGTCTATCAAAATTCCATTTCATACACATCACAGTAAATTATTTCCCTCCAAAAAACATTGTAGTGCTCTATTGTACAAAGAAGCCTACATTTAAAAAGAAAGCCTATACAAAGTGATGGGTTTTGTTCCTTTGTTTCATCCTCCATTTTTATTTTGCTATAACTTGTTTACAACTGCAATTAAATAAAGAAGAGCTTGCTCTTTGTTTAGAGTTAAATCTAGCTAAAATTGCATCACCCCAATAATAGAATAGGGACGTACAAAATTATCATCTATACCTTGAAAAAGATAGGCAAGACCCCCTACAACAAGAATTTGTGCTCTGGAACTGGCTCTCAAAGTACAGGAAGATTTCAGCCAAGGAGCTTGCCAGGTTTAGGAACTAGCTAATCTGTTCTGTTCAACATCCACAAATATTATAATAAACAAATAGCGAAAAATCTTTGTCACAAACAAATAATGTTGCAAAGATGTTCTTCACTAAAACTATAAGAGATGTGTGAGCTGTTTATATATAAGATTTCCTCCCCCACTATGCCTCATAAGAAGCAGATGGAATACTCCTGCTGTATGCATTGCAGGGGATGGATGGAAATGTGTCAGTGCAGGGCCTGGACTATGCAATTCACTTGATAGTAACACATGATGTTCTAAGCAGTCTCCTCTGCTATATTTCAGGGATGATATGGGGTCATCAAATAAGCATGGCTACATGCTGCTTCTCTGGAAGCATGATTTTAGCCCACATAAGATGATGTTTCATATCTAGCTGTGGTAGAGATGAATATGAAATGTTTTTTCCATGCCACAAAACATTTGAAATTTCAAAAATATTTCATCAGGAGAAAGCTGAATTTCTGAGGCTGAGGGAGACATTGTGGAGGTGAACAAGAAAACAAGATGAGAAACCCAAATAGGCAATATCCACATAAATACTCTGGGCCTCAAACTGCAGTTGGCTCTGAATTTTTCTTTGCCATTTTGAACCAAAATTCCATACTGGGCACTAGACATATTTTTTCTGTTCAAGTTTCAACAAAATAAGTATAAGGCTTGCCTTTCACTGAATTGGCTTTTGCTATAGCAAACAAATGTAGCCAGAATTTTCTGCCTCCTTCCATGTAAAGTTTGCATACTTTCTCCTTGTGAGAGAATGAGCCAAGCTCAGTATAAAATGTTGTCAAATATAATTAAAGCTTTTAAAGCTGAGTGAAGAGACAAGTCTGTCTTTGCTGTATCCATACCCAAGAAAATAATCTTCTAAGGTTACAGTAAGAATATACTGAATGCAACCTTCAAAGGCAGATTGCAGACAGACATTTGAGAAGTGCTTACCATTAAGTTGAACCCTGGTCTCAGTGGTAAACCTCTATAGCTTCAATGAATGTAGAGTTAGAACCGGGTTCAGCATTTCAGACAAGTTCCAGGAGTGCTTAAATTAGGCCAGTCATAAATACTGAAGTAACAGCTTGAGCTGGATGTTGGCCTCGATGACCTCCTGAGGTCCCTTCCCACCTGAATTATCCTACGATCTGACATCTTATTTAATTAATATTTAATAATTCAGATTTTTTTTATATTCTTCATCACTTTCTAATCAGAGAAAAGTCCCATACAAATGCATATTGGTGGTCCCTGCTGCCTGTAAGCCACACTGAAAGGCTTAAGAAGAAAAATTCTAACAAGTGGTTGAAATAGAGTTAAGAGAAAGACTAATTGTTTCCAGTAAGATCACATGACATCCCCCTTATTTGCACCATAAGCAACAATAACGTATTAATCACACCTAAAGGGAAGCTCTGCTTTCCTTCGAAAGCTGGCTACAGGTTTAGGGGCTTGCTACATTTCCCTGTAACCAAGAAAAAAAAAACCACAGAAACATAACTTAACAGTGACCAGGACATTGTGAGAAGATACCACATTAAGCAACCGGCATTGTCTATGTCACAGATATGGGGAACAATCCCCATTATGGAAAAGGGCTCCTGCCTTTTTATGGATCATACCAAAACAGTGCCGCTATGAGCTGGACATGGTATGATAATAATATGGTAAAGTAAGAATACTCACTGAAGGGATACAACTTTTCCTGAATTTGTCTTATGAGTATTAACATGTCCAACTGTGAAACCATACTTATTTGCAAATATATTAATTTCCAAAATTTTGTAGAACTTCTCTTCATGTGCATCCTTAATGGACAATATTTTAGAAACTGCATTAATTTCTCCCTGTTTTAAAATGATACATAAATATAGTAAGGCTGAATTTTGTGCATAGAAGTGGGAATGCAATCTGGGCAGCTAAGCACCTCTTAATCTTCCAATCTGGAGGATAGAATTCAGGCTTTTTCATCTTGGCTGAAGGAAAACCAGTCTGTGTGCCCTGAATTCTCTCCAGATTTTATGGATATGGAATCAGCAGTGTGTCCCCATCAGTAGCCAAAATAGCTGTGTATGCTGCAAGACGATACACCTTCAGTGGGAAGTTTGGGAACAGTTTTCTGCCCTCATAGCCTCCTAAACTGAGAGCGATGTGAGGTCAGCAGAACTCATGTATTCTACCAGCACGTAGAAAGCAAGATTCATTAGTTTTCTTCTGTGTAACAACACTGGTTTTCTTGGACAACTGAAGTGCTGTATTTTTTTCATTTACACATAACTTGTTCATGGGTTCTGTAAAACAAAACCTAGAATTTCTAGGTGCAGAGTTTTTCTAATGTTAGAAGAGCAAGAAAGCCAGACAGCTTACATCCCTATAAAACAAAGAAGAAAAAGATAGGGAAATCACATTTTTCAGTCAATTAAAAAGAAATAGAATAACTATGCTGATGACAAAGAAAAATAAGCATTCAAAAGTACACAGCATTGACATAATTACATCTACCACATCTAGGTCAGCTGAGGATGCAGGATTCACACACCAGTTATTTATTCAAAACTTTTGAACGATGTTGTTTTGATTGACAGCTCCCTAACTGTGACTCTTCCCAGCACTAGTAGAACTACCATGCTACATACACATTTTACATAGCTCTGAAAAACAGATCTCCACCTCATTTTAAAAACTCCAAAGGCACTGGATATAAAGCAGGGAATGCCATATTCACCACTTATTAGTGGCAGCTCTGCTGGGTCTGCAGCTGAGATCAGTCTTGGGATTTCATTGCTGTTTCTCATTGATGGTTATGGAACCAGAGAACAAGACTTATCCATGAACAGATTGAAAAAGTTAGGTCTGAACTCACTAGGTGAGAAAGTAGTGGCATTACGTGTGTAAAACAGAAGCCTGCCTTCTTTCTGCCAGTAGGAACTTGAATAACAATCTCTAGGGAGTAACCTAGCCAATAACACACAAATCAAAGTGCCTTCTTTCCATGTCCTTTCGCCTGCCTCCCAAAATGCCACTACTACCATAAACTGGTTTTAGTTTAAGTAACTCAGAATTTAGAATATTCAAATTGGAGCCCCAAGGTGACTGACATACTGTTAAATGCATTCATATCAATATCCTTGGAAACGTCTGGCACATACCACATGCACATTTCATCTTATGCTTCTGTACAATGCCTGTAAAATATGTTTTGCAACACATGAAATGGCTAAACCAGGCGAAGGATAAAAGTCACTGCTGCCAGATACCAGACGTCCTTCAGCTCAAACACTAAAGAACTGTGCTAGGCTCAAACAATACTGATGGCTCATGACTGAGATTTTTTATACTTCCTATTACCTTCTTGAAGAAAAGACAATTACATATCCAACTGAGTGGCTTGAAAAAAAACTATCAGAAATGCTATGAAAGTGTTTTAAGTCAAAACTGGAATTTGGGAGTTGTTAATGAAAATAAATTTACTTAGAAAAATGAAAAAAACCTTTACGGTTCTTGACTGTACAAGGCTCAAAATGTCGCTGTAAATACATTTCAATTCCTGATCCAATAAGGTAATATCTATTCAGCATAAAAGAGGATCTATGTGCTTCCTTCCTAGTCCTCTAGAATGCAAAACAACAATATACTTAAACATAAAACATGTTGTTCTTGGTTCCATACAATAAATTGCTGTATATCCCTTCCCTCTTCTCATTCAGATTCTAATTAATGCTTCTCTGCTGGTCAACTATAGCGCAAGACTGCAAGTACTTTTCTCCTTGTCAAACAACACTCCATAAAAAATGCTATTGTCCTCCTGATTTAGTATACACACACATGGCTAGTAAGGAAAAAACAGCATAGTCTAGCAAGTAAAGTCTCATGTGGGAATTTTCTCCCACGATTATCAGAGAAGATAAATGAAATTTTCAGACACAGCCCTATCAAACTCCACAACACATCAACATGTGTGGGGTTCGCATACAGTAAAAGGAGGAACCTGAGAGGAAAGTTATTTTTGCAATCTAAATAATGAGCGCGCGCCTTAAAACACTGATAGTGGAGGAAGCATTTTCATTAGATATGTTTCACTTTCTTCCTCAGTGCAGCAATCCACTTACAGAAGCTGTATGTTGTTGCATGACACATTTCCACTTTCCTACAGAAGTGCCTGTGATTTTTTGAATGCTGTTTGTTGTTACTGCCTTTCTTCTCCGACACAATGCACCAATTTTTAACCTTTTCAGTAACCCAGTGACACCTCTGGGATATTACAGTATTCCTGTCAAAATGTCTGGTCTACAACAATAAACTTTACACTGATGTCTTGCTTTTCGGGAATAATTACACTGTTCCTTAAATGTTAGCCTATTTACTATTTGTGCAAAAAGATGACAATAAAATCAATGGAACACAATTCCCAAATGTGCATCAAAGTCTTTTGCAATGTTAATGGATTAGTGTGTCTATAGAGGTGCAAGATCATTTTGTCTTGATGCTTGGACTTGCACATGATACGCACTTCCTCAAAGCTAAACTTATTAACCCTTATCTGCCGAGCTCCTCCGTTCAAAAAGTTAGTTTAATCTCCTGCATTTGTCAGGATTCCTTTTTTCTTTTTCTTTTCTTTTTTTTTTTTTTTTTTTAAAAAGCCAAGCCCAGGAATACTGCCCATCGATCAATAGGTGTATGATGAAGGAACTTTGTCCTACCTATGACCAGCGGCTATGTTTTTTCAATGATTCCGCAGGAGTCAAAAACTCAACAAAGCGAATCGCGGATGCTGTAAAGGGAGCATGCTGCTCATGTCTGTGACCACTGTATGCAAAGCTTGGCATTAGTCACCGCCAGGCCGCCTCTGACAGCCCTGAAGTGAGGGAGATTAATGTGAGGCAGGGGCACTTTATTATTGTCATTCTGTTCTTTCACACTCTGCCTCTGACTTTCAATTTTGCTCCAGAATTAATTGTCTGCTCCCTACAGTATGACTGATGTAGAAGGATACAAGTAACACAGGCACCTGGTTCTGGCCTTGACAATCTGACTCGTTGTTGCAGGATGTATTGTGTACAGTCAAATTCAGGGACAGACGGGCATCTTTCAAAGAAATCAGCCAATGTTTCTTTTGACTTCAATCAGATTTGACTGTAGATTATCCTTCTCTAAGAACAATTTTTTTCTTGTAGAGATGCTAACAAAATGCCAGCGCCATTATTAAGTACCACTACATGATACTATTGCTCTGTTTTATGCAGCTTCGCATGAGGCCTTTCTCTCCAAGCTTTCCTTTTTATGTTTGAAGGTAGTAAATTAGTCATGTAGCACTGTTAAATCCCTTCCCTCTCAGAGTTAAGCATTGTTGTGAGAACATTATATACGGTATCTTTGACAATAAAAATACATGGCTATGTAAGCCAGTATCATTTACTATTTATTGGACTAACAGTTCCAAAGCAAATTACACACGAAGTAAGACAAATATTTAAAGATCCTGTATCTAATAGAATATCTGACTGTATATCAGACTTAAAATGAACCGCTGTACAGAGAGATCAAAGAACATCTTTACTAGAGCATGGAGGATGGGAAAAAAAAAATATCACTTTTAGGATGGAAAAAAAATCATACAGAATCAGTCTTTGCACATGAACTACCATCTATCAGTCTGCTTTTTTCTCAGTTTAACATCTGATGGTGACAAATGCAAAGCCAGTTCTACACTGCAGCAAAACAAGGAGCTTCACCTTTATCTTTAAACAATAAGCATACGCTAGCAGTCGTCACTGCCGGACATACGGACAATAACAGCAACATTCGCTGTTCTAAAAATAAGGTGAACTGCAGTATATTTGGTAAAGGTTCAGGTTTTTGTACCAAATACTCAAAGTGCCCATTAATAGTTTCAGTTGGATTTTACCATATGTGGTCAGACTGGTGATCAACTTTTCAGCTGAGAAGCTATCAGATGTATACAAAATGTATAGAAATAAGCAACACTAGATGTTCCATTGCTTGATGTTTCTCCCTTTGTACATGGGTGGGGTTCTTCCTCAGGGATTTCTTCCCAAATACCCTCTCTGAATAGAACACGCAATAAATTATTGTGGCTTTAACTCATCTACTCCTTCAATATGCCCATGATATTATGTTAAAGGGTACAGAAATATATAATATGCTGAACTCTCTCTATTCTAGATACCAGAAGGAAAATTACCACCATTCAGTGAGGATGATCCAACCTCATTACACTAATGATTTATAACAATGAGCAAAATGCAAAAAATAACTAGTTGCTTTTATGAGAGGAAGCAGCTTTTCCCACTTGCTCCAGTTTTTCCAGACCTCTGGGCAAAACAGTTTTCAGGATGCATTTCAACTTCCTTGAAAGACAAAAAAAGGCAATGAGAAACTCTGCCTCTTTAAAAAGGTGTGCAAGTAAATGTTGTAATATCCTTCAAACCTGACATTAAGTATTCAAATGTTACTTAAGCAAAGTGTGAGCAATTAAATTAATCAATCTTCCCAGCCATGTACTGAACAGATGTTCAATAAATCCTCTCTGCTTACAGTGTGGGAGAAAGAAAGTCCACTTTTAGCTGTCCTTCAGTGATGACATCCCTCAGCCTGTCCTTTCTCTAGGCCTCATGGGCCACTGCCAGGCAGTTCTGCTGTGTTGTTTCTTTATTATAAATAACAACAGACCACCTGGACTACCTGCAGTACCTGGTAGCTGAGGTTTAATGATCCTTCAGGCTACATCCTCGGCTCTCTCCTGATCCCAGATAATGGGACTGATGGGAATGGCAGAGGAGTGACGGATGGCAGTGACGAATGACTCCAGACAAACATGTGCTGACAACTAGTGAATATGGGGCAGTGTTGCAGAAAGGTCAAGATAAAAGTATTTGCTTGACTTTCAAAGTTTCTCCATGAAAAAACACTTGGAATCCTCATATTTGTTACTCCCTGATAACTTTGCCAAGCAGATGTGTACAACGTACTATGAGGTTATCGTAAATCTGGCGAGCAGCAATGCAAGTGGGATCAAATACTACCTTTTAGTAAAAATAAATAATAAAAAAAACCCCAACCTCTCTGCAAAGCTAGAACAGCTATATTACATAAACACGCAAGTACCTGAATATTTGCAATTTTCAGGGTTAAAGTTGCTAGCAGCTACAGACATGTCCTCTTGCTTTTTTTAAAAGTGCCTGTTCTGTTCTAACCACGTTCCCAGCCCAGCCACAAGCACGCTCTCTCGTTACCCCTTCGGCACAGGGAAAGGCTTACTGCACCACCCAACCTTTCTGCCCAATTAAGCAGTGAGGTCTTTTCTTGGCAGAAGTTATAAAGTTTGCCTGGAAGTCCTGTGATGTAAAATTTGATTGGTATGAGATGCTCGTGTCATCATCTCTGTTTTAGAATCTCAGCATTCACAAATTAAGGGCCAAGGTTATTTATCGTACTCCCCAAACCTTAAACAACAAAATCTATTGGGTTACATGTGCAACGCATCTCATCATCTTAACTTTTTACATGTTAACATCATCTGTGATCAAATGAGTCGACTGACATTCAAATCTAACGGTTAAAATTTCTGCACCACAGATATACAACTTCAACCTTTTGAATGCTGCCATTCCATATATGGACTTTATCCACATTTTAATGAGGCTTTAAAATCTCCAAGATTAAGCTAGTATTTTATATAGAACTGCCTGCTTTTTATGATATTCTGACATGTTGTACAACATTTGTGACTATATTGATCCTTATAAATTCAGCATCTATATATATTCATGAAAAGTATTCCTCTCCATGTTCAGTACATAGTATAAATGACCGGGGGGAAGGGGGAGGACGGGGGACAGATGGATAGACAACGACAGGACAGACAGAGGGGTGCAGTTCTTACACAGTTTGCTCAGCTATAAATAGACAGGTAAGGAATATTTTAGTAGCACTGCTGAACAACTCAGCAATACTTAAAAAAATTAAAATACCATGCTCAAAATGCACAATGAGGAAATGCCGGGGTTCTTCCTCAAATGTTACCCTGCTTCATTCTCCTTCAGACAAACCTGTTACAAATCCTGAGGGGGTAAACTGTACTCTTCTCCCACCTGGGACAGTTATACATCTTCATGCCCTCATCTTTGCCTGACTGCAGAGACAAGCTTTCTTGTGTTTCTCCATGCAGTTTCATGCTTTTAATCTGAAACAAATGATTGCAGGAAAAAAAGCATTATCACCTTGGCGAGGCATCAGGAGTATAAGGAAAAAAAAAGAAAGGGCAAATTCATCTTCCATTGCTACAATCAATCTCTCACCTGAAGAAATACACAATAACTAGGCAGGAAAGGGCCAAGATTTATGGCCTAGAAACATCTACACTGACCAGCATACACCTAGCCTTCTTGGCTCCCTCCTTGCCAGAATGGCTCTTTCTAACAGTTACAATGATATACTGTCTCTCCCTACTGTTTTACAAGTACATTAGCTTTATTTAATGAGATCTCTGAGTAATTTAACAGATGTATATAGGACATAAGACTAGAAAAACTCTTGCTACTTGAACACTTTTGCCAAGGTATTCTAGGGCTAGCTAATCTCCACTACCATGTTATATTCCTTGAAATAGTGTTATTGGAATTTTGGGAAGGTTTTTAAAAATCATTTTAATAGAAATGTTATATTATAATCAAATAAAACAGTGCCATATTCAACACTTGCTTGTATCAGGCCCATAAAAATCAGGATAAATGCAGTTGCTTTAGAACTTTAAAACTATATATTAAAAGGTCTGAGAGAAATTCAGAAACAGAGATGAATATATTTGTTAAATCCTGCACCCTGTTCTTTGCCATAACTTCAAGATCATGCCCCAAGGGAAAAAAAAAAACCCAGAGATTCTTTTATTTTAAAAACGTATATATTCAGCTTTAAAGTTCGCAATGATTGTACCGCTCAGGAAGAAAGCATTTAAAAGTTCCATATTCTGACTTTTTGTTTAATATATGAAGTATTATTTTAATACAATATCTCTGCTTTCCATTGTTTTATTATTTCTGATTTTGAGCATCAGCCAATGTTTTGGATGGCTGCTGTTAACCAGAAAACTACTTTTAAATAAGTGTTATACAGTAAAATATTAAATGAAAAATACTGTAATGATAACTTTTAAAATAACTCTAATAAGCTCCCAGTTAATAATACAGAGGGGTAGCAATAAGGAATTACCAGTTTAAAATAACATCCAAACAATTTTTCTTAGTAAAAGAAAGAAGATGGGCATAAACTTTATGCATTTGTCTGTGTATTTTTTACAGCAGCGCATCTACAAAAATCTATACAGTGTGCGTTGCTGTTTTCTCATACATTATACTTTTAAACTTGATTAAAAATAGAATATTGCCCCAGATTCAGTAAATGACTTCAATGAACTACATTAAAAAAAAATTCAACAACTCCAATTCTACCCAGTGGTGAGACCAGTACTAATTGAGTTTAGTGGCATTTTTCTGTAAATAATATATAGTCTTGTTAAAGAAGGTTTATTTTAGCTTGAAAATATATTTCTTTTTAAAATTCTTTTAAGCTGAAGGGAAAAAAAAAAGAAAAAAGGATGAGAGTAATATTTACTATTCTGGCAAAGTGTTCAATGTCCTTCTGGCTTACAGGATATTGTGTTAACCTTGAATTAGACCATAAAACACGGTTCTAGCACATTTATATATAATTACCCATAGAAGCCTATGGCATTTACAACAAGAGTGTTGCAACAGATATGTCCAATATTTAGAGAAAATCCACATACGTATCTGACCAAAGTAAATATACCAAACCACATTCTGAAAGGTATATCACAACTTATCTAGTGGTAATGATTCCTTCTTTAGAAAGTAGGAAATGTTAAGTTGGGAGCTTAAGACATGGGTATTTCTTTAAATACCAGAAAAACACTGACAAATTTCAGGGTACAAAATTATGAATAGTCACCATGTAAAATTATGCTAGAAGTCAAGAACGTACAAAATTATTCCTGAAGTTGAAAAGAAAGAGGGAGAAAAAGGAAGAACACAAGCTGGAATAGAGCAAATTCATTGCATGAAATTTCATTTCTTGAGAGCTATACATCAAGTTGTATTTGTTTAATGAGCTTGACACCAGAAAGATGTATAGAACATGTCAGACACCCAGTACCAGTGCGTTCTGGGAAAAAGATAACATCTGAGAATCTGACCACTCACTTCGTCTTCTAGCCAGACTTCTCTATCTACTGGTTCTTCAGGGGATTATAAATGAGAGGGCAGGAGGAACAAGGAGCAAAATAATGAAAAACACACACAAAAAAGAAAAATTATAACATTGTAGAGCAAAGTAAAGCCAGATTTATTGACCTCACAACTACATAATCAAGAGAAAGTTATCACTGCAGAAACTTTTACTAAAGCGGAATGATCTTAAATAACAAGGGAGTGCTATGAAATTTACAGCACTTTTAAGATATGCAAATTGAATGCAAGGTATAGACATAAGGGTAATTAATTGTAAATCTAAGAATAATGTTTCTTTGTCAGGGCTGTCTCCATGTTGTGGAATACATTCTAATGTGCCTTAACTCTGAATATTTCTTAAAGGCTGGTCTAATTATAAGATGTTCAGAATTTCAAAATAGTAGTTATTCTTATCGTTTAATATAGCTGCTGTGAAGTTTCATAACAAAATTTACTGATTACATGAAAATATTTTATTTTAATTTTCAAGGGTAAAGCACTTGTTTAAAAGTCTAGGCACTGAGTGTTTGTCTTGGAAAAAAATAATATGGCAGAAATAGTATTCACCTAAAACAGTGTTTTGTGTGGAAGTTTTTTTAAAAGGAGGAGAAAGGAAGGTGGCAAAGAATCAACATTACTAACTGTAAACATCTTTATTAGACGCATTTTTTTTAATTTACAATGCTGGTTTTCTAAGGACTTAATAGAATAAAATACAATTTCATTATTTACTTAATTTTTCCTATATCATTTAAGTCATTCATGTGACAATAATTAAGGCCAACCTTCCCATTATAACAGGACTACAAAAATTCACTTTCTAATTTAAAGCTTGGCATACAAGCCCCAAGTTTGAAAGGAAATTTATATAAATTTACAGAATTTATAAAAACTTTTACAGAAATAATTCAAACCCCTGATAACTTGGGGGTTGGACTAGATGACCTCTAGGGGTCCCTTCCAAAACATTCTATGATTCTATCAACTTCAGTAGCAGGCCTACATAAGTGCTTCCTGACAGAAAACACACTATTTGAGCTGCTTTTATCATTTAATTAATTCAGACAAATTAAAATGAAGCTTCTTTAGAGGGTAGCATAGTAAACAGTCTTCAACAATCATGCCCTAATATCAGAGATGGATGGGGTTTTTAGGGAAAAAGCATTCATTTATCCTCATGTCTTAGTAGAACTTGCTGTAGACCTGTAGAAGAGTTACATCATATTTGGGAGAACAAATGTGTGAGCAGCCAAATCTCTCTGAGTCAGACGATTGGCCACCAAACTACCTACAGAAGCAGGTAGCGCTGGGGTTTGCGAACACACACACAGGGGTTTATGAACTTATTCCAGCTGATGACTGTTCAGTTCCAAAAAAACAAACTCTAACCACATATATTATCTTACAAAGAAACTACATTGTTGGGAGTACGCAATTTAGATACATGTATATTGGCACTAGAAAAAACCTTCCTTATTTTCAGCAGTCACCAATGTTACACTCCTGTTTGGGTGGGAGTCAGCCATAACCCCCATGCGCAGGATGTTCTTTTCAAACTCCAAAGGGAAAAGAGCAAAACACTTCATAACCACCTATTTTTAAAGAGGTGTAAGTGGGATAGCTGGGCAGAGGCGAGATGGTCAGCTGAGAGGATTGCAATCCTTTATGAAAACCATCATATGAAATAGATTGTTTTTCTTAAGAAAGGGGTGGGTGGATAGGGGGGGCAGGAAGAGCCACAGTTCCTCATGCGGTTGGCAATTAATCGTAAAAAAAAAAAAAAAAAAAAAAGTTAAAAAGTTGGGCGAGCAGAATCAGTGTCAGTTACCTGCATGAGACAAAACGCACTTCAGAAACACATCAGACAATGTCTTTGGGAGACAGGGAAGAGAAGGAGTGATTGAGCATCAGTACATAATATAAAAGTAAATGCTAAGACCACTTTAGAAAACGTACACATCATTGCTTTATGTCTGGTCTGCCTAAACAATTAAAATATTCTGTTAATATTTTTCACCTAAGCATAACATACCATAACTTTAGCTCCCCTTCAGTGACAGTTTGTGCTTGGGAGTTCTGTTACAGTTTAAACAGAGACCTCAGGAAATTTGAAATCATTGCCAGATATAGAGGCAGATTTCATAACACAAGTTAAATGCATCATATGCTCGCATGAGAGAGTGTCTCCTATATAACACTTGCAGAAATTATAAATTCTCCATATGCTAGCAGAGTTAATAGCTTCCTTTCCTTAAAGGATCTTTCAAAAATTATGCTTGCACAGGAGTAAGTTTCCAAAACTTTCTACAAGGAAACAGAAAACCAAGTCACTTATTAATAGTGGGTTGGAACTGGGGCAAATTGAAGTTTTCAACCCTCCTTCCTTTTATGATGGCTTTCCTACAAAAGGATAAAACTTTCTTGTACCTGAAGAAAGTCTCAGCAGAGTTCTCCTCGACACCCTCTTCTCTAACTTCTTGAGAAGGCAGAAAACAGTCTGGAGTAGTAAAGGCCATGAGAGAACAACTAGAGGAGAAGATGTGACAGGGTTATGCAAAAATTTCTAAAGGCCGCTTAAGGAGGAATCCTAGGAGACAAACCTCATGGGTTTGGTAGAGATAAGGGATGTGAAGACAGTCTTTTCCTTTTCTGTGGAAGTGCATTGGAAATTCTATTACAGTGGTGAAAAGAGACCCTGATCTGAAAGCACAAAGCTCTTGTTTTCACCAACTGCTTTGCTATAACGTGACTGACCAAGGTTACTGCCCTTTTTGAAGTGTTTTTGTACATTATAGTTTGAATCGGATTTCAAGTGGACATTACAATTTTCTCAATCACTTAGTGAAAGACTGTATTTATATGTCTTAGGCAAGTTGCAGAAGTTAACCATAGCTATGTTTGACCCACGTTAATTTTTCTTATTAGTCTATGATACCTACTAGTAATTTTACTCATTGTATTTGCAGGCTCAGTGAACATTTAAAATGGTTACATTTTTGCCAAAATCTCTGTTATTCAAACTTGTGACTGAATGCCCAGAAAACGCAAAATGGCAGAAGAGCCAAACCAGGCTTACACAATAACCCTGACTGAAGAGAACTGTTAAAGCCAACAAGGTTTTCTAAGGCAGTTATTGCTGAAATCATTAATCACCAAAAAATTGCATTTATTTTCTGATTCTTGTCACTCTAAACCAGCTTCTCTAATTCAATTGCTGCCAAATTAAACTGTTATGAAAACAAACTGCAGCGAGCACTGAATAGTAGCATAACTTCGTTCACTCTCTTCTATTATCCAGTCAGCTAACACTTTTTCCTAGCTTAGCAACTGAGTAGGGGTGAGCATCCTCCTCACTTAAAAATAACAATGGGAGGACCATAACGTGGACTAGACAGCAATTACACATAATGTGGTTTTTGGTTTTCCCACTGAAATTATTAGTATTTTCCTTGTATTAATCAATGGTGAAGTGGATTATCAGCATTTGGCAGTACAGAAAGTAGTCTAATAAAACAATAATCCGGGAGGACCTGTTCATAAAGTCCCCTCCCACACAATGAACCGCCACATGTTAAAACAATAGTCCCACCTATTTCAGTGGGACTACCTGATCAGAAAAGATACACAAGGTATATGATGGGACAGCAAAAAAGGCAAATGCAGTATCTGGCCTTACACTCTCCTTATTAAGCAGACTTTGGTCTAATTACTGGAAGATGGATAGTCTTACAAAATACTTTTTTTTTCCTAAGGTCATTAAGAAAAGTGGAATTCTTCACCTTGTCCTTAAACTCAGTGGAAACTGCTCAGTTCCCCTCTTTCACTTGGTGTGTTAAATTATTTGCACAGCTTGAATTAATACTAGGTCTATGCCTGAATGTCTTTGCTTTTGTCACTTTCTGCCAATCACTTAACAATACCCAGAAGTTGAGGTTTTCTTGCTGCAGAAGTCATCAGGGAACAAAATCAGATGAAAATACCCAAGTACAAGACAACTGATATTTCCAAAGAACCCTTATTTCAGCCTCTCTATTTTCTAGCACAAGAAGTCACTCTTAGACAATTAGAAGAAAAGGAGAAATATAAAATCAGGCAAAATGATACACTGGATACTTTGTAATGCAATAGCTGGCTGAATCTTTGATGATTCAAACCAAATTTAGTGAAGCCACATTTACGCAGCCCATCTCCTCAATGCCTATAATTTTACACGCAGAACTGCAAGTGGTATCTCTTCTGAGATCAGAGCAATGTGGACTGCAAAAGTCTCATTGAGATGAGATGATCTAGGGGCAGGAAAAGAAGAACTGGCATGTACTTATCGAATTAAGGAAACAAATACATGGTGACAAAGAGATAACAAGTATATTTTATACAAAGGATATACATTTCTGTGCAATATTTACAAGTGCAAAGTTCGTGATTCCAGATGTGATCCAACAGAAACTGGGGGTTTGGTAAACAAGCATGTAGATTCCTTTTTTAACAAGAGTTTCATGTAAAATTTGAGATGCCAAGTAGAAGAGGGCAAAATGCTGCTGTCTACCAACCAGCAATACATAAGCACAATGTTCCTCTACATCGGGATGGACTCATAAGTAAATACAAAATGGAAAAAAAATAGAACCAAGCTAAGTCAAAAATAAATGCTACAGATTAGATCCTTTAGCACCTTATATCCTTTACAGCCAGCATGGAGTCAGTGCATTTGCACAGGATGTAAGTCAGGGCACAAATTGGCCCTTCAGCTCTGAGATTCCTCCAAGCTTTCCCAACAGCTTGCTGAGCATAATTTGGACTTGGTTATTTAAAGCTACACAGAATAATACAGTATGAAGACTGGTGTGAACAATAACTCTTGTGCAATTTATCACATAGAGAAGAGCTACTAATCTTTTTAGGAAACAAGGTATTCAAAATTATTTAATGCTAATATTTATGCATCAGAAAGCATTCTAAGCACAAAACAGCCCTCCTCCCCCTCCCCATCCACACACACAACATGCATTTGTGAACATCTTTAGCTACAATACACCGTATTTTCAGAGAGTCTTGAAATTATCGTACTATATGTTGGCATTTATGAAATTCTGTTATTAATGCCACTCTCATAACAAAGATAAGCTGTATTTATAATACTAATACCTTCCACAAATAATTAGGTATGTATAGCTACACATATAGTCTGAGATACTAGTGATGGCTCAAGACTGTAAATTTAAAGTACATTATTGTAATAAAGAGTAATAAGAGCAATAATGATAAAAATAAGTTTGGCATGCTTCTGCCTAGCAGATTTCTGTACCTCACTGTCAGTTAAAAAAATAAAAAGTAGTAACAGCTTATGAACAACTATTATTTTCCTGGCTTTTTTCCCCCCCTATTACATGCTATTATTTAAAAAAATACAAAGCTGCAACTATATCAACATTAAGGTAATTACGGAATTGGACTAAAGTAACAATTCTTCCTAACAAAGCAGGTGGGTATCAATCCATCACTGCAATTACATTACTATTGCTACATTCTTTTAAAACTTTATAAAAAGTTTCTAAAAGCATTGTTGCCTTTGAATAATTTTTAAAGCATCTGGTAAGAACAAGGTTTTCTTTATGTGCCAGCTCAACAGTCTAAAAGTGAAAATTAAAAATTTTCATATGACAGAATTCTTTAAAGTATTAAAAATAATTAAAAAGCAAATAAAATCTCTGTTAAACAAGCATAATTCTATTGCTTCCTAGGAGAGCTAGGTCCTTCCCGTGCCTCAGTTGGCATAGGTACAATAATTCAATAAATCAGAGAAATCACTTTCATTTTTTTCCTGCCTGCAATTAAAGGTTCCATATCAACATAGTACTCGCTAGGCCAGGGAGCTCCCTGGTTAAAAAAAAATGTTTTGGCAACACTATGTAACACAGAGCATTAAGCATGTTCTACATGCTTCTCCAACTACGGCATTCCAGAAGGGTAAGAAAGTTATGTATAATCAACCAAAGCCCTTTTTACAATTGTTTCCAACTTTCATTTAAATCAAAACATTAAAACCCCACAGTCTCCCAGATTACACACGGTAGAAGCAAAGTGGGCACTTGACTATCATTTACATAGATCTAAGGGTTTTAGGAAATTTCCAAATTATTTGTTAGCTATAACAAGAGGGAAAAGAACTTGACATCTGCATCACTGAGAACATTCAAACACATACAACTGCCTTCAAACTTGTCATGAATTAGTAGCAGTATCTTAGCCATCAGTTGTAAGAGCACTCTCAACCAAGTCGGCCTCTCCAGATTGCTTAAGAAATGCTTAGATCCACTAGATTAAGTATGAAAGCTCCGCATATATCTTTCCAGGGTGCTACTTCCCACACATTCCCTTTTTAAAACATTTATATTGAAGATAATTTTACTGAAGCAAGAGACTCAGTTTGGTAAGAAGAAATAGCACTACTATCAAACAAGAGGCAAAAGCAAAAGAACAGTTATCTGAAATTCCTCAAACTGTCTTTTAACAGTCCCTTTTAAGTTGTCTCAGACTTCATTCCTTATCTCTGTATGCTGAACCTCAGTCTGGATTTCTGCTTATTGGTCTTAGTTTCTCTGAGGAACCTCTGATGGTTCTTTAATGAAGCCATAAGATTAATATCCTCTGGGAAGCCAAGGTTTTTCACTGTTTTGTCACACAATAAGATTTTTCCTGCCCGTCCTCCCCCCATCTTTTAATTCAAAGCCAACACTAAAGCAAAGGCAGTAACAGCAACTTGGCTTGTCCAATTCCTGTGATCAGAGAAATCCATTCTATCAGCTTCTTCTCTAATTGCAATTTAGAACTTCCTATAAATGTTTTCTATTAGTTTAACTAAGGGGTTTGGTGTCCATGAGCTCCCCAAATATGCCATTTCTGCCAGATAACTTGCTAAAACTATTTTCAAGACTATGAAACATTTTAGTAGATTCAGCTGTATTGTATCCACACCAGTCTCTACTACAAATACCACATGAAAGTATCTGTTGTAGCTTCCTCATACATTCTGTAAGCATTTCTTATTATTTTCTGAAGCAGATCTACATTCTTTTCACTTTCCCCTATACTCAATTCAGTCCTGGATGGTTTTTGTAATTCTTGTTGTTCTGAACAGGTTGTGTTTTACTCAAGGTTCATTGCATGCTAGCCAGACCCCTGCATCTATGCTTTCACCTTTCTCTTTGAAGTTTCTTACTGAGTTTTTTCTATGTCTAGGAATTCCAACATGCATTCTCTCCTTTGTTTTAATGGGAAACTTCTAAAAAACTGTTTAATCTATTTTACACCCCACATTGTACAGCACCTCAAAATATTCTTTCCATTGCTTATTCCTTGCTCAATGTCCTGAGCTGTTTGCTCAGGCTTGTCTTTCACTGCTGACATAACCAGCTCAAATGTCTCACTTGTCGCCCTTGTTTGTGATACAATCCATGTTTGTGTTCCACACTGATCGCTTCTCCAGTTGTTTTTCTTTCCATTTACTTTCTTTTTATGTTTTTTGGTCATCCAGTTGTATTGAGCTCTTTGACTGATGACTCCCTTTTTATTCTCCTTCAGTCTCCTACTGAATAGTCACATTTCCCTTGTTATTCAGCTCACTTTAAGGAGGACTACCAAGAGTCCCAAAAGTGGTGTCAGGTGCAATCAACTGTCCAGAAGCTGTTGACTTCAGGCTACCACCAGGAGCTAGTTAGTGAGGATCTTGCACCCAGAGATATGGGAAGCAATGAGGACCTAGGGTCCACTGGACCAAATCTCTTAATTCTTTCCCAATCTGGCCATTAAAAGGTATCTTAAACTATGAATTAACCATAAATTAGAGACTGTTTTCAATTTGGGATAATTTTTAATGTGTATTCACAAAAATCTGCTCTGCCTTCTAAACTACAACCTCCTTGGTGCCTGTAAATGGGAGCCAGCGATCTGCATGACAACACACTTTACTTTTTTCCAACATTCAAAGCCATTCTGAGCTTTCTCACCAGCAATGTCAAACTCCACTTTTTTTTTTTTTTTTGGTGATCACTTTTTCTGAAGTAGTTTCTTCATTTTTAAAAGACAGTTGCCAATTTAAAAAATTTTCCTCCTTCATTTTCTTCATCAAATTAGTCGGTTGTTCCAGTCTAGGAATTCCAACTCAGTCCTGCTTTTCACACTTTAAAATTTCTGCTCATCGATAAAACATTTCTTCTTTAAATGTATTGACATTTTCTTACCTAGCATCTCAAAAGAGTTTAGGAAATCCAGGTTGAAAGCAGTCTATTGGAGTCTAGGCACCGGATTACAAGTTGTATTTGATAAAAATATAAGTCATATAAATTAAATGGGTTTTATTTATATTTAAAAGCATTCATATTTTTGAATAAAAAAATGCATCCTAAGTGAATGAAGAAAATAGAAAATCATAACTAACACTGTCAGTGAAGCTACTGCAATGGGTACAAGAAAGGCTGATTCCTGGAGACGAAAAAGAATAAAGTGTGAAAATGCAATCTAAAAAGGTGCTGGTTGAAGTACTACACATATGTAGCACTGCAATGGATATGAATGCAAAGGCTGTCAAAAAGGTTAAGACTTATAAACACCTCAAGATCACAAAACTTTCAACTTTAAGATTTTAATAGAAAAAGCCAATAGCTGAACTCGCTACTCAGACCAACACTTCAAAGAGAATCAAAAGATGTTAAACTTCATTATATTTGGATAAAAGTGGCAAAAGTGGATATAAAGGTTCAAAACTCTGATCACAGGAGTCGCTTTTGTCTCTGCTAAGAGACAAAATAGACGTTCCTGCCAAAAGCTTAGTATCAGCCTCTCACTCCCTCACCCAAAGTGGTCACGAAAACACTGCAGGATGGTTGAGAAATGAGTGGGAATTAGTAGCAGTCTTCACAGTGACACCAAGTACCTAACACAAAAACGTTTGCATTTTTCTGTGCAGAATGTAGTTAACCAGATCCTTTTGCACCAACTCCAACATAATAAGCAGCCTTTGTTTGAATATTGAAAGTATCAAGGTCAGGACAACAGCAAAGTATAGCATCAAGCAACACATTTGAGAGGATGGCTCTGGAGCAGCTGGTTAGCTTCCATGATGAATGAGAATTACAGCAGTTTTCAAGAGACCAACAGAAGGCTGGCAGGGTCCTAATCAGCTATAACATCAGTAGTAAAGATCTAAGGAGACTAGAGCATTTCCAAAACTACAAACTTCTCTGGGCTTTAGTTTCAATAATTATAGCTGTGACAGCTGGACGGTGTGGGTACATGACTGGAATTGGTTGGAGTTTTTGACATATGGTGCTATTGGAATCCTGTCTGTCAGGAAACGAGCATAAAATTACCCCCCAACAACTGGGGGCTGCAGTGCATGTCATCCTGTCTCAAAGTAAAGGAGCAAAGATAGCATTTTTGCAGGTTAACATTCAGCAAATGACAAAATGTCATTCAAGTAATGTTACAGCAGTACATCAGCGAGAAGCGCTGCAGGGTCAGAGGGGCAATTTAAGTTAACTAGAGGAAGCGCATTGGCATGCTTGGTTTTCCTTCTGCGTGTGAACAAGTTCTAACTAAATTTCTAGCTTCTGTTATCCTCCTGGAATAACCATTTGGTGCTGACACTGTGGGAAGCAGCCTCACATAAGTTGAAAGAGACTCCAGGTGTGCTCAACAATGATTTCAGATAGGTACTTCTTTCTAAGTCTCTGATAAGGTCTTTCTCCATCCTGCATGTTTTAGCCCATTTAAAAGTCATTCACACCCAGAAAGAGGGTAAGCTCTATCCTCCGCCTAAATGGATACAGTTCTGTCAAAAAGCAGTTTGTAGTGCACAGCGATTATTTTTTCCTTACAATCTTCTGAATAAAAATAGATGTAAAAATTCTGAACAAAACGTTGTTCAGTGCAATGAAGTAACACAGAACTGTTTGTCAGCTAAGGCAACCACTCTGTACAAGGCCTATTACTGCTAGGAAGAACAGTTGAACTATAGGTCCTCGAGACAGAATTCATCATTTTATCTTAGTTTTGCTCAAGCTCTGAATTGTGCATGCTGAAATTAAACCCTTTCACTACCACTCCCCATTCCCTCTCATTCCTTCTTCTGTTGCCAAATTTGCCATTAAGCACAGTTTTCCTTCCTAAAACATACACAGAATTATATTTGCTTACCTTGTAATTGCCAGGCCAGAACTGGAAACTAAAATATTGAGTGGGTTTGTTGTTTTTTTTTTCATTCTTGAAATATTTTGTCACATGAAACCTCCTCAAAGCCCAGAGAAGTCTATTCCAACATGCAGGAATATGAGCAAGTGTGGTTGAAGGACAGCATGAAAGAACAAGGAACTTCTGCTGATGTGGAAAGGAAAGGAAGCACATAGAAAGTGAGAGTGAGAAGAGGCTACCAAGCAGAGACATTGCCCAAGACCGTAGGGATGGAATTAGGAAAGTCAAACTAAAACTAGTGAGGGATGTTAGGAAGAACAGAAGGGGGTTCCTTGAGTACAAGAACAACAGAAGGAAGTCTAAAGAAAACATGGGCCCACTGATCAAAGGGTATAGGAGACCTAGTGACAAAGGGGAAGTCAAGGTACTGAGAATTTTTTACTCTGCTTTTACTTGAAAGTCTACCCTTAGGCTTCCACATCCCTGGAACACAAGTTGGAACATGTGAAAATTTTATTAGATTATTTATTTACTTACTTAACAAGAGGGTGGTCAAAAACAAGGACCCAGCGAGGCTGTGCGACCTCCATCCTTGAAGACATGCAAAAATGATCTGGATGTGGTCCTGAGCAACCTCATGTAGTTGGCCTTGCTTTGGGTAGGTGGTTAGACCAGCTGACGTTTCCAACCTACATTCTTATATGATTTTGTGATGAATATAGTAAATTTTACAAACCACCATGTTAACTTTTTTATTTTACTTGTGTATCTTAGCACAACTTGTGCTAAAAGATCTGTTTTAAACTAGGAAAAATTCAGAGTTAAACCTGGAATGCAGGGTTTTTTCATGCACTTAGATTTTGAAGATCCTCCACAGAATGAGAAATTTTAGGTAATTTACAATATTGACTCTAGTAATTCTTGTTTGTTTTCTAACCTACGTGCCATAATATGAGATCCTGACAAATCATTTAATGATGACTCAGAGGAAGTAGATGCTATTGTTTTAAACAATAAACAGAAACAAAAAAATCTTATAAAAGTATCTTTTGAGATACTTTTTCACAAAAATGTGAATGAATTCTTTTCAAGCAGCATTTCTATATGCAAGCTCTATCTTAAGCTCCAGTATTTGGTTAATCTGAACTATTGTGGACTGACTTCCTCACTATCCCCCAGTATTCTGAGATGTTCCCCTCTTGGTTTTTGTTTATGCCTCAGGGACATTTTCTGATGTTCATTATGTTTAAGTGGGAGAGAAAGGAAAAACCTTGTAATATGGTAACATGAAGGCCATTTCACAAAAAGCAGAGAAAGGGGAGGAGGAAAGAGAATGAGACCCGTTACTATAAAACTAATAAGCAGGATAACACAGAAATACAAGGGTATACTCTTTGTACAGTCTCTTGAGTGTTGAGCAACAATGAACTTTGGTTTCCAGTACATTTAGAACTCTGTCTTAACCAGGGTTCTCAAATGTGTTAAAAAATACCATATGGGGCTTAGTGTTTTTGATTAGAAATGCATTAATGTGGGACAACTGGATTTTCCAGAAGAAAGGCATTTCCAACAGGAGAAGGCTGCTATTATTTATATGAGTTGAGATCATCCTATTTTACTGATTCATTTAGACTGATGCCAACTACAGCTACAAACAAGCATTTCTTCATAAAGAAATTATGAAATTACTGGAGGCTTTGATCTAACATCACCCAAGTTTTCATCTGCAGGGACTCACAGCACAAACATTAGTCATTGCAAATATATACTATATAGCATACCTTATATAGCATAATACAGAAAAGGAGAGAGAAGCCTATTTGATCAAAATATGTGGAACCATGAACTAAAGTCAGGTTTGACAGAACTAACTTCTGGTTTTTTTTTTTCTATTTTAGATACTTAAGTATTTTCTAATAGAAAGTGGATCACTTAGAAAGTAGCAAGACTCTAAACACTCACATCCCTTGGCTTCTTTCTCACCATTGTAAAAAATGTCTGTCCAAGGAGCTGTTTTTCAAAAATGCACACACATAACTACATGCCCAAATAGATTGTACATTTATTTGTTTGTATTTGCAAATATTTGATCTGTGCTCTGTATTTCCAGATTTGGCATACAGTGTTTGCAGCTAAAAAATCTCCCCTTAGGCCTGTAAGACTATCCTGGTTGAAGAAAAAAAAAATAAATGAACAGCCCTGAAGTCACATCATGTGATGATTAAATATGAAATACCTATAACACCAATAAAAGAAAAGCACAGAAAGTGGATTAACAAGATACTCAACTCCATCCCGTTTAACTGAAAGACGATTAATCAGGACAGTGGCTGAAAGTTGCTGTTACAAGTCACCAAAGGGTTATAATAATGGCCAACAAAAAAAGGCTATATTTGTCAGATTAGCTTGCTCTAAAAGAGAGCGTGTTACGATAGTTTGATGAAGAAATGTGAAATATAAAGTGTCAAATAGAAGAAAATGCAATCAGTTCACTGATCCTACACTGAAGAATTAAAGAAGGCAATAGCCTTGAGGAATGAAGGCACCTCTGATCTTTTGCACAGCATGGGCTGCCTGTGTTCCCCTTGTCAAACAGTAAATAATCAAAATCAATGGGAGGTATAAGTCGTCTAAAAAACTCAACGGAAAAATCATTTCCCAGATATACCAACTATAAAAGTCATTCCTACGCTATGTAATTTTGATTATTAACAAAATAGAAAAGGCAGAGACCTGGACTAAATTTTGTATTCTGTATTTCACTGGTATCTGTAAGGTTTTGTGGTATTCTGGGTTTATATTTTCGGCTCAATATACTCTTCTGGCTGATCATTTGAGTAGAACTCATCTGCAGCCCTGTGGCGAAACAAGTCCAACAACCCCCAGGAGAGCTAGGCTTAGGCAAAAGTACTCAGGGCATCAGAATCGATACTAATACTACGTGACCAAATACAGCTAGGTCAACTTGAAGACCAAAACTCTGTCGCAAATCAAAATGATGGATAAATTTCTGGTGTATAAAACCAATGCAACAGGAGTATTTCCTGTTGTCCCTACTCCAATACGAAAAGGGAAGCCCTTTTCAGTCCTTTAGATTCCCTCCTTCACGCCACCTTCTGCCATCCAAATTGACAAGAAAAGTTTGAAAGGTGGCAGCAGCAGTCATGCCTACCACAGTGACACCAGAGAGATCACGAATATGCTGAAGTCCCAGGCTTCCAAACAGGACACAGACATAGGACGTAGCTGACAGCAGCAGAAAGACAGGTAGCGATCTCAGTCCAAGTTAGGGGGACTATTTATCTACCTTGTTTCCCTCCATTTGGATTTGGGGTAGGAAAAAGTTAAGCAAATTAATTGTTTGAAAGTAATATGATCTTAATATTCACCTGAATAGGTGTTAATTATCAGTCCTATTCTGCAACGGTATGGTTCCTCTCTATGCCAATTTAGTGGGCTGGCTTAGAACACCATACACTGACATGAAATTCAGGAGTACCTCTGGGATTTCTGTTCCCTAAAGTCAGCAAAAGCTTATAGCATCGCAGAGATGCTAACGGCTGTCAGTCTCTCAAGGGAAAGGCTCTGCTCGTGTTGTTCTTGAAATGAATGATGGAAGAGCATTAGAAACATCCTCACTGATAGAGGCTGACAGTTCCCTTTACTGTCTAGAGTTAGAGCTGCATCAGATACAGCACATGGTACTGTAAAATAGCATGGTTTGATTCTGCATAGTGAGCCGCTTGTTATGTCAGGCAGTCTTACACAGAGAATAAGAATAATGGAAGGAAGGGAGAAACTGGCAAATCAAAGAGGTAAAAATGGTTTCTTCCAGAACAGTTGTGTGGATCCTCTACAGCTAGTCAAGCCTCTCATACTGTCAAATCTTACTGGAAGAGGAGCCACTTGACTGGGCACACACTATCGTTTGCTAACATTCCCAGGATTACTGCAGTTGTCTCTAACTGAAGCTGGGCATCCTGTTCAAGTGAATAAATTAGGAGGCAGTGTTCCTTAGTAGATCTGTAAGATAACTGGGCCTGATCCAGAACACCTAAATTAGGAAGCCACTTCTCCACTGTCTACCCAGGTAGTACGTGTCTCCTGAAATAGGCATCTAGGAGGGAGTCTGGATACTCCTTGATATTCTCTCAAAGTGAAAGACCCTAGCATACTAAAGATGGCATTAGTGCTAGGATCATGCTGCCAGTTTGGAAAATATAGCTGCATCTTCATGTTTAATACCATCTATATTTTTGACATACCAGCCGAGCCCCTGGGTGATTTCGAAGTGGCTAATTATCATTACCTCTTCCTCTTACTAATAGTGCCTCAGAAAGAGTAATCACCACCCTTGTTAATCATATCTGGCCCACAGCCTGTTTGAGAAACGGGACATTCAGCGACACCAGCAGCATGCTTCCTGCAGCCCTGTGTGCTGCTCTGAACTTCTGACATGCAAACATTAAGCGTTCTTACCTGGTGCAATATGAGGCAGCTCATGGGCTACAAGTTCCACAGTTGCTTCCAGGAACAGGCAAACACAATAATCTGGCTTCCCAGAATATGGGACCATAGCCTAGATTATATCCAACCACTCTTCGAAACGTGCAGCATTTCTTTCAAAAAGGCTGAGACATTTTCAGTAGGTGCAAGAATAAAAAAAAAAGAAAAAAAAAAAAGAAAAAACCCAAACCCAACAGTGTTTCAAACCACTAAAAAGCATATGGCATTAATATTTTCAAAAGACCAGCATTAATATATGGTTTATAATTGTCTTGTCACATAGTGTATACTGACTTTCATGTGTTTCAGAGGTTGTTACAAATGCCGACACAGAAGGGAAGTGGGCGTTTCACCTCTAACTAATGGCAGCATTTACTAGCCTGAAGATCTCTTCTTATATCCATCTAATAAACTGGTTTGTCAGTAGGTAATACAAAATTCTATCTGACACAATTGAAAACTAAGTGCCAGACTCAGAGTATATTTTCATTTCAGTACACAAGACTTTATACTTGGAGTTCCTATCAGCTTCGGCAACAGCATCCATGCTCTTACCTTCAAATATCAAAGAGGGAGCAAGCCTCCAGGTGAAGACAGCTAACACTTGTACAAGTCCCTGGGCAGAATAACTTTTAAAACAATCCTTTCGGAATTTTCTGCCTGATTTTTCTGGCAAACACAAAAGGTCTGTTGGACATATCAAAGGTGGGTGGAATTTGGCTTTGTTCATCATTTCAAAAATGCCTCTGAGGTTTGTAAATATTCACTGTAGTGCCAAGGTTTTAAGAAAGTAGTTATACAGCAAATTTGAATGATTAATGATCCAAGACATTTTAACATGTTATTTCTCTATTTTCAACATAAATAGTGTGTAAAGGGTGTTTAAAACTTTAATGGATCGAACTATATGAGTAAAGAATGTTAATCATTTTAATTGCCCAGTAGTCTGAAATTAGATTTAACAGTCTGATAATGTATCTTTAAAGGAATACAACCCTGCTCTATAAAAAATCCCTTCCAAGCCAATTCTAATAATTTCTATTTATCTTTTATGACATTAACTGTTATACCAGTCTGCCGACAGACAGCCTTACGCTCACATTTAGTTTAAATGTGGTGCAGTATAGTTTTTCATTATCATTAACGTGCTCCTGGTGGGCAGAGTGCAATGCAGTGGCACTGGTCACACTTCATTGCTTTATCTCATATGACAAAGAGAGATGATGTGCTTCAGTCCAGGCCAGAAGATGAAAGCAAAAGGTGGCCATGGAAAACTCCCCCTGCTGCCTAGGAACAGCGTAAGGGCTGCATCGTGTGACTTGCTAACAGCACGAAGGGGCAGACAAATAGATTTTCCTCTATATTTATAACCAGCATCATTCTTCCTTTCAGGCCTTTCAGTGCAGGTAGCTGTTTTATATGAAATGAACAATCTTTATAGACGTACCAGAGCCATAACAAGGCTGATTTTCAGCGAGGCTGAGGTATATAACTCTTACAGAATTGTCAGGCTTCTTGCTCAACAAATCAAGCCTAACTTATGATGTTTGCAGTGTAATTTTTATTCCTGTTTGACTAGCCAACTACCCAGTGGTAATAGGATGTTAGAAAAGGGCAGTAGCAATGTTTGTACATGCCATGATTGATAGGCAAACTCTGCATTTTTCATTTATATCTCCTGATTCCAAATCAGTTAAGTTTAGGAAAAATGAAACAAAATGGCAAGAAAAATGCTTGCAGATTGCAGCCCAGCACTCTCGTAGATCTGAGTTCAGCCCACATCTGCTAGGATTGTCTGGAAACATTAAGATATCTAAATGAAAATCAATACTATATGTGCCAGCATTTACTACCAAGAACAAGTATCAGGAGACCTCAGCTAATCAGGCTTTCAAGCTTGTACTTGAGCCATAGTCTGAACCCCAGGGGTGTCCTAATTGGCCCAGACTAATCATAGAAGAGTTAAATTTATAACCAGGAAAGACATCTTGCTTTTCTTACCAGTCATCATTCTGAAACGGAAAGCCTCACCTGTGTGGTAGCGGATGTATGGTGATAGCCACTGGTCATGCAAGAACTGCTTCTTACCTGTCAAAGGTAAAGGAAAGACTAATTTACTGTCTTCCATAAAACCAGTCAGGCACATTTAAGCTTTTGGTGGGTATATAGTGCCATCAAACCTTTCACATGAACTGCATATTTTCTCAACTTAAAGGCTCTGCATTTAACCCTCCTATGCTACAAGACAGAAGGTTTATATTTTAGAGGTAAAAGACCCTCTCTATCTACTGTGATCTCCTAGACTAATTTTTTGTGCCTGCTACATAAATATATTTCCAAATCAAACACTGTTGGTGGGACTTTGTTTTCTTTTTCTTCTTCAGTGAATGCAGATGTGCACAGAAACTAACACACAGTCATTCAGTTCATAAGGTAGAGAGGCATGCATACATACTATTTTTCCTACACTAAAATAAAATTCCTTACTCAAAAATAAAAGTGTGCACAATATCTCTTGGAAGACTGTTAAATCATACTGTTAAAAATTATACTGCATCAGGGGATTGGGTTCCTAATATTTGCATTCGGGATGCCAAATGTGAGCAGATTTTATACTATTTTCAACAAATTAAACACAAATATGTAAAATGTTTATAAAACTCAGTCTTCTATTTTGGGCTTATTTTGAGTAACTTAATAATTCTGCATAGATTTCTTTAAACAGAACAAAATAAAATGATGAATTAAGCCTGGAAATGCAAAATCTAATGTTTTAATGTTTTGCAGTTTTCTTCAAAAGCACGTGTAAACATCCCTGGAGATTCACATCTACCAGAAGTTTAATAACATTATTTAGATTCTTTGTGTCCCATACGTTAGATGTATTTTTAATGTGTACCTCTTAAAACAAAACAAAAAGTTGTCAGATACTGTATTCTCTTCTCGCCACTGTTAATGGTTTCCTAGACAGTGCTATCATGGAAACATCATGGCATGTTGTGATCAATGAAAGCTTGTTTCTCACATGGCATGATGTTTCCCTTGGATTCTCATCTCCCACTAGTGCCTGCTGTGAAATTTTGTCAGTTCTTTTACCTTTAAGAATCTCGCTTGTCCTCCATGTTGTAAGCTACCGTGTTATCTTCCTGAATCAGTCTTCCTGTCGTCTTTGCTGCTTCACCTCCCACTTCTTATGGAACAAGAAGGCTATCTTCATCTTCCCCCTTCAGTCCCTGTGTCTGATAACTTGCCGCTCTCCCTCCGTGTCGCACAGAACAAGGTAATGAACAAAATAAAGCGGGTAGTGAATTCCAGCAAAATCCACACAGATCTACTGAGGGGCAGAAAGGCAAGTAGATGTCTCTCCAAAACAATTCTATTGTCTGACTTTATATTTCTAGCCTGGATACACATGCCAGTCAGCAGAAAGGTACCAAGAGCATACTGATCTTCAATGCACAGAATTAGGTTCAAACATACCTTCTTCCTTTACTGTACCTCTTTTTTTTTTCCTGCCCTTTGACAATGATTTCAATATTAATCAAAACTACTTAGCACTTTTTTGTATCTGCAGACCTCTTGATTTCTCCTTACCCAACACAAGACTTCACTACCCTCACTTTTCAAATACATAAGATAAAGGCAGTAATTCCTACACCAACAGAATTTTCTTATTGTACAAAATAACAGCTTTTACAACTATACTTTCTGGCTCTGACCAATATCCTTTAACAAATCATTTTGGAGTGGTTTAGGAGACCATAATTTCAAATTGTCTTCCCTGTTTCTCCACCAGAGGTTGTCACACGTGTGGCAAAAGAAAAATTTGTTCTGCTGCCACCCCACTTCATTACCAGTGGAGGATTTTTATTTTTAAATTAATGTGCTTGATTGTGAACTAAAAATAATTTAAGTGTAGCATTTTCCCTTCTGCTACCCTTGGCAGAATGGCAGTGGCTTCTGGCAAACAGGAGCTATTGGAGAACAGAGGTGCTAATGTGTTAGGCCACCTTACCAATCTACATTCTATTGCATTGTCCTAATTCTGTCAAAGTGGTTTTGGCTTTGCCATCTCTGGAATACTGCTGCAATCCCGTGCTATCTATAGCCTGATTCCATATGTGAAGAATGACATTTCAGCACCAGGAATCCATTACAAAACACATCCTACCTCCAGCTAACTGCAGTTAAAGTCCCAGTCCAAATGAAACCAACAGTAAAAAACCAAACTGACTTCAGTGGAATCAGGATTTTATTCCACGTACTTCATGATATTACTCTGAATTGAGCCCTCATATAAAAGTTAGGTGGTAAAGAACCATCTTTGTACATATCCAAGCTGAACTGAGCAGAAACTCTACGCTATTGCCAGTGGAGCTCCATGTAATCCAGAGAGAGAGAGAGACAAAGAAACACAAATTTAGCTTTTTAGAGGGGGGAAAAAAAAAGTAAGACCAAATACCTCTGGATACTTACAGCATTAAAATAAGGCAAAAAAGTCAATTAATAACTATGTTGTTCAAGGGTCTTCTCCCCTCCGCCCCATTTTGCAGCTTTCTTGGGCTAAACTAGTACAGTTTGATGGATAAGGAGCAGACCACAATTGCTCAAAGGCAAGAAGGACCACTCCCTTTTCAGCCTCTGTAATTGTAGAGAGGGTAGTAAGCCGCAGGAGATAGAAGTCGTGGTTATTAAGGAAGAGCCCTGTACCAATGCTGCTGGAAGAAGAGTCCAGCGTAGTAAAGAAGGGTATATGAGTCCTCTGCAGAGCTAAGAGCAAGGCCCAAGTCACCTTAAACTCTCATTGAAAAGATGATTGATTCTGCTCTATTTTGCTTCTTCCAGCAAAACATTGCAGGATATTTTCTCTGCTGCTTGCCTCCAAGTTTACTGTATTTGTTTGCCAAGTCCTGCAGTTGTCAGATGAACATGAACTCCCCCTGACGGTGCACACCTATTTTCCTTATGATGTAAATCCTCCTTTTCGCTAGCAATACAAATCACAAAACCACATATAATTCTACTTATTTTCATATGATACTGAATGAAACACCTTAAAGTTTATGCCAGATTAACAATCTTTTCTTGGCAGTTTCTCACCGGGGTTCTATGCCAACTTCTGTTTAACAAGCAACGTTATTAACAGAGAAAATATGAAGGTTTTTTGTTTCTGTTTTTATTTGCCTACTTGAATTTTCTGGTGTAGTGAATTCTCCATGTATATACATACCTAAAATTCTAACAAAGGCACAACAGTCGCATTATTTCCATAAGAATTGTTAATGCTTTCAAGTCTTAGACAGTTTAGAGTTTGTTTTTTTCTTCTAATATATTAAAATCAAATATTTCAAATAGTTTCAGGGCACAAGCTTCAGACCGTCCTCTAGACTGCACTCTCACCCACTCCAAGAGCTGGATTTTCTGTGAAGATCTCACCTCTTAGCACTACTCAGGAAGTAGAAATGAATTAGAAATAAGATTTAACTAGCCAACAGATTATTCCCCTGGCACAGGGAACACACTACCTCTAATGTGCCAGCTCTCCTACTGCCACCCACCATCTCAGCATATGGGGTGTGTCAGGAGTAAAGAGGCAGCAGAACAGCGTGTCATGGTATTTTTCTCCCCCGTACAGCTCCGTTAAGTCGCCAACACTCCTGGCAGCTCTTAGAGTTACCTATCAGCAATGCGGAGCCCACAAGGTCAGGGATGAGCACAGGAAGGGAACAACACTCCCTCTTCCCCTTGGGTTGAGCATCAGCCCCTGATTCTAACTGTCCTCATTAGTTGAAGAGAAAATTTTGTGCAGTCCACAACCAAAAACAAAATTAATAAAAAGTTTATGCTACCCATGGTGGATTGTACAACCACACCACAACCGATCTGACACCTTCTGCTTATTCATGTCTCTCTCTAGCTTTTCTTCCAGTGCTGTTGCAACTCAGTTCAACTCTCTTTCACATCCATCCCTTTTCTTATTATTTTTGCTAAAGCAGAATCCTTAAACATTCTGTATATATTTGGGGGGTTCTTGAGGGGTACAAATGAATTTTTTCTTTGGAATTAAATAAGAATGATTTGGGCATTAATGCTTGCCATCATCCCGTGACGTACTTTTGTAATTAGTCCAGTTGTGTCATGTTCTTTGTTGAAAATGAATCTCAGCTCTCCATTGCTGCCTCTCCCTTTCACCAGATTATGCCTTCATTTCTCTCTCTCTGTATATAACTGTAAGCTGCCTCCTAAAGTTGCTCTCTATACTTGTTTTCTACGGTCCAGCAAGTCTGAATATAGAGCGCATACTGTGGAGGCTCCATAGCTGAAAAGTGACTGAAAGCTGCTTTCATATCACTAGCCAGACTCTTTCGATAGCCCAGTTTTCAACTTTTATCTAGAGCAGGTAGAGTTCACACCACCTCTCAGAAGTAGTGACACGTCTTCTGTTTGTTTGCATTTAATGCATTTTGGGCATAGAAAAGAGTCTTTATGGGCTACTAATATATTCAGTAATGAAAGGCATAGTAAATCTGAAAGATTACCAAACTTCATTAAACACAGTCCCAAAAGATGAAACAAGCATAAAATAGAAGCTAATTCTGCTATTCTTTGTTGAACTCTGTATTATTTTAAGCTGACATTGTCCTGAAAAGTGAAGTCTTCTATCTGGCCACATAAAAATAGGACTCCTGAAAAGCTCTCCATAAAAGCTTTTGTCTCATTGCATTCCTGAAGACAAGGAAGACCTTGTCTTTCACAGGTCCTGGAAGGCTGAAATACATTATTAAAGAACAGATACTAAAGCATGGATAATTCTGCAAAAAGGATGTGATATGACATTAAAAGGATAGCGTCAGTTTAGTGTCATCATTAGGTTTCAGAGTAAACAATTAAATTTAAACGAGATAATTGTCTTTCCCTTTCATCTTGATGGTCTAGGAGTAACCTGAATTTGAAACATTTCCATACCAAAAGTTCAGGCAAAAGTACTAAATAGTTTTTAACAGAATCTAAGATTTTACAGGAATTGATGGTATATAAAAAGGATAGTTCCCTAACTGCAGCCTTGAGACCTGACTTCTAGGGGAAAGAAAGTACTTGAATTTGTTCTTTCCTTTAAGGCTTTTAGTAAGGAGTGCAAATAGAGCTCTTTGTCATACTCTAGAAAATTAATGGTGGCTAACAGAATAATTTTGTATCGGACAGGAAAGTGAAAATAACTGAATGTAAAGTAGTGACTGCAAAGTGACAAATTTCCTATGATAATAACAATTTCCTAAATATTAATTTAACACTTTCATAAAAACACTAACAACAACTTTAATAAAGTGAATTTTACTCTGGACATTAGCTGCCATGTTGTGGTTTTATTCCATTTCACAGAATTTGCTTGAGTCTAAATATTATTTTGAGATTTTTTTTTTTGTCTTTATTTCCCATAGCTTCTTATAAAGTCTTTCTTATTTCCTTGTCCTTTACCTTAAAAAAAAAAAAACCTTTGTCATTGGCTAAACAAAGGCTCCACACCAAAGACTCATTTTTTTCAAAGCAATCTTTAGGCAGCTGAACTTTGCAAGTATCCTGCATTTCTGAAAATCAAATTCTTTCTTCTCCAGGCAATGCCTATATGATGTTACATCAATTTAATTTGCACAGTCTAATCATACTGATTTAGCTACCTATATATCAAACTGAAGTGCAGCCACACCACTTTGCAGTGCCAGCAGAAGGTACTTCTGCTGTTAATCATTGTACAGCACAGTACTCGGTTTGAAATACCCACTTGGTACATAGCCCGTGGTGCAGCATTCCGTTCCTCCGCCCTGTCTTCCCCATCCCTGCTATCTGCTCAGGCATATTGCTCACAGATTGCCTGTCCTGTTGCGGGTAACTAATGTCTTAAAAAAAGGGTCGGCAGGACATCACTTGCAAAAATGTTTCTTTGTAGACAGCAGAGAGAGGGAACAAGTGGCATGAACACTTGTTTTTAGGGATTTCGATCGTATCTTCTTTATTTTGCCTCATTACCAACTCCAAGACCATCTCCCCTTCTTCATTTCATCATTCCAGTCCTTGAAGAGCACGACATAAAGAGTTGCAAAGAAGGAAAGATCTTTGTATGGTTCATGCAAATCTGGGAAACCTGCACAAACTGCTACCTCAGATATTTAAAAAAAAAAAAACCAAACCACCTTCTTACCCCTAAGCATCACAGGAAGATATACAGAGAGAAAAGGCAGAGGTGAAGTTAGAGTGCTAAGCAGCAGTTCAAAGACTGGGAAAAAGAAACCGTAGGGATGAGTCCATGTGAATCGGAATAATGGAGTTACTACTCTTCCAGGGAAGGTTACTCACAGTCACCCAAGATGCCTTTTAAGAGAAATTCTAACGTTATATCTCATTGCAGACAAGGTAGACTACCCTAGGCTCAAATGCCTGGAGACAGCTACATTCAGTATTAC
>NW_009259593.1:3281435-3286435 GCF_000687185.1 Egretta garzetta
AAATGGGGGGGAGAGAGGGCGGGAGGAATAGCTTTGACCCCTTCAAAATATTTTCTGCTCTTCTCATATTACAGTTGGCATCAAACACAAAATCACTAAAAGGTTTTCATTGCTTTCATCTTTTCATTAAAATTGTCCTTGGCTGCATTGAGTTTAAAGTATCACAATGCTGAAGCAAACCAAAAATTTCTTAGCAATAGCAGTTGGAATGACAGAGTATTAGCACCTTTATCAAATGGGAAATGAACACAACACTGAATTTCATGTAGTTTTTACAGCAGATTTGACTAAAGAATCTTCGTTCATTAAGCTAGTTTTATAGGAGAAAAGGCTCTACAATTTGAAATGTAATTAAAAAGTTGACAGGACACACATTTGTAGTGCCCATCACTGCAACTCACTTTGACTTTTGGATTTTTTTGTTGATGTTTGGGTTTTGTATGTTTTGGTTAAAACTATAATGTCAGTTGCTGGATGTTCCTGTAGCGCTTTCACTAGGTTCACAATCTTCTCATTATACCTTTGCACATTATCACAGGCATTTTACAGTCATATGATAATAGAACGTGTATACAGTCAATGCTCTTAAATAGCACACTTCCCAAAACAACAATAGTCCTGATGTATTTATAACATGCAGCTATACAATAAAGATTCTGTACAACCTATGAGTATTTCCTTTCATTGAAACAATCCTCTTAGAAATACTTTAAGAGGGCTTTAAAGCAACCTTCTACATTTCGTTTTGAGAAGGGGGAGGGAAGAGAAAATTTCCGCATTGTGGATTCAGTCAGGCGGAGGACATGACTTGTGCAATCCTAATAAATCAGAGCATTCCCATGCGGCAGAAGCAACAGGGGAATAGTGTAAGAGCAGTGCTGCATGTTGACCTAAGCAAGAGCTTATCGAGAAATGATGTCCTCTTAAACAGACTCCTGTAGAGATGTTCTGCATTTCCTCTGACAAATTGTTAGTGCCCTGACTGTAACATTCCTAACAAAATAGGGCTGATTTAGCAATGCACAAACTGCCCATTATCCTACTGCATAAAAAGGCCATTTAAAGCAAAGCCTTAGGACACTGGCCCATTGGAAACAGTACATCTGAAAAATTACCCCCATCTTGTGCCACCAAAGCTGTTAACTACCCTAGGGAATATACCTCATTTACAATACAGACAAATGTTAACTTTAATGAGTTTAAAAACTGCCATTTTTCTTGCATGACTTTGATAACACTTGAAATCTTAAGCAAATACTTCGGCTATTTTTTCACCTGGAATACCGTCTAACGGATATTGCCACTGCATTTGTTTTCAGCTGCCCTTGTCTTTTCCTCATTCCAGTCATAATGCTGTGTAAAAGTGCAATTAAAAAGTACACCCACTCCAAAACAATGCTGGAAAGATTAAACAATCTATTTTAACAAAATGTTCCTGTCTGAAAACTTTGCATGCCAAGATTATTACTTGTCATTATCTTCCCAAGAGATGGAGTACCTTTTAAAAAAGTATCTCTAATGAGATCTACAAATCTATGTGCAAGACAGCTTACTTTATTGTGTTTATAAAGATAAAAAATATTTTAAACAGGTTATGGCTCTTGGGACTGATAAAAACACAATGGGTGTAAGGTCATTCGGAAATGTTAATAAAAGTTTTCATAAAATATGATGACTCTCAAGGAGTAATGTTTGGGCATAAAAAATAACTATGAAAGTATATTTCCTGTGATGGTAAACACTCAGTTTTTCTATACCTAGTTGACTCTCCAAATCCTTCATTTGTTCTGTTGGTGGACATTTCTAGCTGTTTGATTACCCATCTGGGATGGTATTACTACGAGCTGATGCAACCTCTTTGCCTGAACGTCACCCATTCTTTTACAAGTTTCATTGAAAGAGAACAACGCTCACCTGCTTCAGCTGTTAAGTCCCCATTCTAAGCTCTTAATCTGTCTGCCAGCGAGCAACATCCAAAAAAAGCCTTATCCTAACCATACAAGAGGAAAATCTGTTCAAACCCTGTAAGAGTGATACCTTTATTTTCTCACAGCGTAGTTTTCACAACAAGAAATTGTGGGAAATTTGGCAATAACAGATGACTTTTCTGAAGCCAATTTGGTACCAGTAAAGTGCCACGTTATACTTACACTCCCTATCATCTTTGGTTCCTTTAGCCTGGCGTTCTGTTGCTCCATATTATTAGCCACAAGCTGAAAGGAAATGGTTTTTTTTCCAAGCAGAATTTCTTAGACAACAAGTCAGATTACCTTAATGAAATAAATACCAGATATTGGATTTTCATGTTCAGACAAAGTACCTGGGAGAAAGCCAATGCCCTCCCTATCATGTTTTCCCTACCTGTGACCAGCTTTTAAAAACAATAATTTAAGAACAATTTCTGTATCCACAGAAAATAGGCCTTCAAGCATGTAACTCCATTAATTGCAGGCTATCAACCCCTCTGTGTCTGTTCAATACAGACACATGTATTTTTGACTGCAGGCAAAATTTTGCCTCAAAATTGTCCTAAGTATTTAATGATTTTAAATTAATTTGATAAGTCAGCTAACACATTTTATCACATTAAAAAGAATAAAATAAATGGAGAAATTAAAAAAGTTTAGAGTACTAGCAACTGATTAGCTTGTCAACCTTGTACAAAAAGGATGAGATTCTCAAAGTTGATTCTGAAAATACTCTGCACAAACACATCAATTTAAAATAACATGGTGAATGCTGCATTAGTCTGAGACTCACAAAACTGGTATTTCAAAACAAAGTCATGCAAATAATTATAATATTTAAGTTATATAATTTATATCGGTTTCGGGTGAAAAGAAAAACTTACGTAAATTTAAAAAAACAGGTATTGGTCAAAAGCACAAGAGGCTTGAGTTTCCAAAACTGCAGTTGGTAACCTAGCTAGTATAAATGTACACTTTTTAAGCTGTTCATGTGAACATCAGGTTTCAGGTCCTACATCTCTACAAGAGCGCAACTATTTTAGCAGCAGAATAGATCCATTCAGTTAAAGACCTCAGAAATTCATCTCATATAATACAATCAAAAGTTGGAATTATCACACAAAAATATTAACAACTAATGGATCAGCTTACATACAGGTAAATGGACTTTTTTGTCTAATATTTTACTTATCAAGATTTCCATAGTTTAAATACCTTTATATTGGCAAGAAGATAGCACACACGATCCTTATTCCATGAAAAATAACACATCACTAATTTGATGAGAACAGATATAAAATTAGATAAGCAAACACCATTTATTCATTTCCTTCTAAAGAATCAGGAAAAAATACTCCAGAAAAATTAATATAGATATCTATTAAGGTTAATCAACCACAGACTCAGAAGTCAAGAAATGCAGTTTATGATGTATATGCAGCTCTCATTCTTTCACACATCTTTTCAGAAATAAAGAATAGGGCAAAAAAAGTAAGCAATATAAAATATTAACACTTTGCATTAATCTCAAATGTATTACTAGTCAGCAGATAGCACTTGCATGTCGTATTCCAGTTATAAAGCCATTTACTTGGTTTGTACATTTCTCTGTAAATCCAGATTTGATTTCCAAATTGAGAAGCTCTACTTATGTCCACACACAGAAACCAGCTAACTACTGAAAGATTCATTTTCTAGAAAAAGCTGGTAGGAATGACACTGGTGGGGAGGATTGCTTTTCCTGTACTATAGTCTTTTATTTTTCAGAAGGCAAGGTGAGGATCCTTAGTTACTGCAGGTCAGCTTTGCCTCAAGCTACTGTGGTTTTTGCTTAAGAAATTGCAATGGTAAATAAAAGGGGAAGAGCAGTAGCAGCAAGGGATTAGGAGAGCAAAAGCAGAGCAAACCATAGACTTGTATCATGGACAAAGCTTCGTTACTGCAAAGATCTCTATAAGCATATCTAGACGTAAGATTTAGCAGACAGAAATGGGCACAAGCAGTACAAAGGCATCATAGATTCGAGTCAAACCCATTCCAGGTGCCTCCTGCTTTCCCACTCGGGAGGTAATCCCCAACTACAAGGTTTCGTTGCCCTCCACAAGCCATCGCACTATGCACCAGCTCAGATACCTCAATTGTTTCAAACTAAAAGATAGAGCACTGTACTGACAAAATTTTATACCACTAAACCATTACAAAACTCCAACACAAAGACAGCATCTGTATTTTACACCACGATCTATAGGTAAGGCTACATTCTGAAAGTCAGGATGCAGACCTGAAATGGGTGAGGTATGTGAGTGCCATACCCTACCATGCTGCCTCCTCGTCAGCGCACCTTAAGAGAGAAGCAGCCCTGAACAGCCCTTGCACACGTTTGAAAGGGATGTGATGGGCAATGCCACTTGTGCTGGCCTGGTTCGGTCAGCCAACATGGAGCAGAAAGAGATGTTGTGAACCTTATTTCTGCCTCCCCCACCTCTTGGAGACCATCCATACTAGCACCAAGGCTAGTTTCAAATATCTTTTGTCCTCAGGGATTGTAAAAACAAAGATGAAAACCAAAGAAACTCAGAGCAAACATTGGGAAGGCTACCCACACTCATTCTTACAGGTACTGCAGTAGCTGCCTAAACCTTTATCTTTTACTGTAAGTTCACAGAAGCAAAGGCTTTGCACAACTTTTCTTATTCTTTTCAATTACAAGAAAGTACATAAAGCATCACTATAGCAAATTCACAGCCACAACTCCACCTGTGTGTTTTGGAAGTACATCTGCATTAGTTTGTAGCCAGATGCAATTTAAAGCTACATCAGTTCAAGATTACATTAGTTGTCAACAATTCCCAGATGATGTTGGTGCAGGCCACTCCAGGCATGCGCCATCCCCCCTAACCACAGAACAAGAACCAGAGCAATACAACAGAACCATTCAGAGGCTGCATCCACCAGCTTTATGAGAGCTCAGTGCAAAGCTTCTGTAATGGATCAAAGAGTGGAGCCCCTGTATCACCAGGCACATCACAGAGA
>NW_009259593.1:3291435-3316626 GCF_000687185.1 Egretta garzetta
TGACAGTTTGACACACAATGACCTGTCAGAACATTCATCTCTCAATGTTTTATTTTAGTGAGGAGCCAAACTGCAGAAAAAATAAGCAAGTTGTTTCAAGGCTTGGAATGAGATCAAACATTTCTGGCATCCCCACTTACCAGACCTTTGATTTACAATGGATCTGTCAGAGGCTGATTAGACAGTGTGTGTTTAAAAACCTATAGATGTTCCACAATTGCACAAGCTCTCCCCTTCCCTTCACAGAGAGCATTTCTGCTCTTTGTTTGAATGAAGAGAATAAGCCAGGTTACATCGCAGAACCTTACACCTTGCAAGTGGAAAACACCACATGCAAAACTGCAGGCAGCTGCAATTAAATCTTTTAGGTAGGAGCGTTCTGATTCTCTGCTAAAAGAAAGCTGTAGCTCTCCGTACTCTGTAATATTCGTTACGCCAATTTCTATTACCTTTTCCTTCCAGGCCTAAAGTTATAACAGTCTGTGGAGAAAATATACCTAGGAACTGCTGCAATCTCCGCATATTTTCAATAATGTTCAAAGGGAACATGCAGCTAAAAATTAGTCAGACAAAAATTGCAGGTGGCTAAAATATTCCCACACCATAACATTTTTTGCTCATAATTGCAACTAGGGAAAAAAAGGCTAGAAATATATTGTTTCTATTTGTACCTAGAACAGTTGCAGAAAGAGCAGCAGGATTTGTGCCTGGCATTAGAATGTGTAATTCCTTAATACTATATTGTGGCTTATGGTTCATCGTAGCAAATTATGAATACGTGTGTTTGGAGAGCTTTGGTAGTAAATTTGGGCTTTGTACATCTACAACAATACCCAAATCTGACAAACGTAATTTATGTAATATTAAGTTAATACAGTATTATGAAATTAGCTCACTGTAGTAAAGCTGTAATTTTTAAATGAAAGACAATACGACGAAATGAAAACAAAATAAACATTAGCATTTTGTGAAAGGTAGAACAAATCTTCCAAAAGTCTGCTCTGTAATTTATTATAATGCAGTGTTTATGACTTCCAGTATATTTAAGACGTGGCATCCTTTAATGGTATAGTGCAACTACAATGCTATTCAGAATGATCCCAATCTTTCAACCTCTCTCAGGCAACACTCTCAATTAATTTAAGAGAGACTTTTGAATGAATACTGCCTCTGACTAAGGCAGCGGCAAGTCAGAACTCTGGGATCTGGTCCCCACCATGCTCCTTATGGGTTGAGCACTGTGTTTGCTCAGTGTGGAAAATTCTGATCAATTTGATAAGGCTGTAGGAACATAGGCTATTACTCTGCGTCTGAGACTATTCAAGATATGGAATTATATTTTTCATATCCATATATGTTACCAGGAAGAGTGAAAGTGATAAAAGTATTACAATGTGAGCCCCTTAACTTCTAGGAAATTGCATAAGTTGAAACATGCTTTTAAGGGGAAGAGGAGAGCAAATTAGCCAGAGCAAGAGTCAAAAATTAAACACACACACCAAAAAAGCCCACCAACCACACATAGATTGAGGTCTTCCCACAAGAACCTGAAGTGATGCAGTTTCTGATTTCAACTTTTTGAGGAAAAAAGGGAGCATGAAGAAAAATGTGTATTAATATTTTAAGGCTGCAGAGAATTTCTGTTGTTCTTGTTCTTTAAAAAGATATAATCATCGAGAGATGCCACGTAAGCCTTTCTAGTACACCTCTGGTAGGCTAGAATAACAGAAATCGTCACCCCAAAACAAAAAGTCCTTTGTCTCAGTCAAGGCCTTATTTCTAATATTTAATTTGTTATTTTCAAACAGAGAATATTAATCCCAGTCTTTCTGAGGTTTTACATGTCCTAAAAAGCAGAACACCCTATCAAAATGGAGATTTCCAACAGGACTTGCAAAATATCATATGCCCCAGATACTGTGAGACTGGAGTTCCATCAAGTTATAGTTACTAAAAACTAGAGGTTATGGCCCAGAATAAAGCAACTGTAGAATATAGTGGCTTCACATATTCGCGAAGTTCATGTCTCAGCCAACAATGATACGTCACAGATGAAAATGTATGACCTTTCTTTTGTGTAAGTGAAAGCCATGTTATATGCTACTGAATATTGCTACCATCCTAGAAATTCGCTATTGATATTTATCATTCTGCCACCTTATTTTATACTCTCTGAAACACAGAGAAAACACTTTTATCTGAGCAATCAGTGAAATGTTAGAACTGCATTAACAGATTAAATGTATGAATGAATAATGAAATACGAATTAGTGTAAAATGCTAAAATAAAGTCCTACACAATACGCCTGTATGAAATGCATATAATGTGCATGCCCATACACCAGCTACAATTGCCCTGATCTCCTTAATGTCTCAAATCCACATACTCTATGATTCCAAATTTTGCATGGGGAAATATAACACTGAATAAGTTGTATACAATTGCCTGCTGTCATGCATATCTGTAATTTGCATACCATGAACTATACAACTCAAGCGTAAAAGTCAGCACACCTTAATGCTGGAAAACCTAAATATCTGAACTCTGTGAGTAGCCTTAATTTTAGATGCTAATAAACATGACTTTGCCCCTTTCATTAGGAAAGTGAAACCAAATAATTAAACCCAGAAAGGGCAAATTTCAGATACGAGCTCTCTGCTGTTGAGGTCCAGAACAAGACAACGGGTTCTGTGTTAAAGAGGCAGTGCCTGCATGCATTTGAGCCTGGAGCTGACACCATGGGTGTTTTTGCTAAAAGTGGTAAAGCGGGAAGTGTTTAACTTTTGGGGTTCATTTTTCTACTCATTAAGGTGAAAATCAGGGAACAAAGGAAGACGGAACTTGACTCTCACACAGTGCTGCCTAAGCACAAATTCACATTATGGATTAACCTGTTTATCTCTTTTTACCCACACCCAAACCAAGACCTCTATCAACTTGGATTTTTCTAGATTGCCTGGAGTAGGTTGATTGCCTGGAGCAGGTCGATTGCCTGGAGCAAGACTGAGAGCCTTTATCAGAAAAGAAGGTCTTTGGCAGGTGAGCCTAGATCCTTCTTAGGATTCAGTGAGAATATGACAACATTTGAAGAGAATAACAGGTGATTTAGGATTGCAAGGAAGCAGCCAACCACTTCCAGTACAGCGATTTCACATGGTCACATGCTGTGTGTGCCTCTCCACCCAGTAAGTTTTGAACCTACTGTCCTGTTTCAACAAAGTTGACAGAAGGGTGAAAAGTTCAAAGATAATCAAGTTCCTACACATTTTTTGAGCATGGCATATCCACAGAGAGAAGAGAAATCTTTTTACTGACTTGGGGAACACCTTCAGAATGATCTCATACATTATTAGATATCAAAGCATCTGTAGTGGTGAGTGACTAAAAACACTCCAAAAATGGAAAAAGTGAGAGAACATCCACCTTCTGGACATCAGCATCAAGTAATCATAAGATATAAACCCATGGCAAACCAGACTTCAACAGTTTCAGTGGAATTGTGTATTTCAACATGTGTAAAAGCTACTTAAAAGTATCATACCTCAAAGCATAGCGGAAAGGAGATGAGAACAGTCAATATCCCCGATTGAGTTACTACAGGGTATTTGACCATCCACAGTTTGTATACTTAATAAAGGTTGTGAAACTTAATAAAGTTCCCAGCATTACTCAGATCCACCGACATGTGTCTATATTATATTGCCTCAACTATCCATGTTAAGCATTCCAGATGGATTTTCCTTGTACTCAGACTGTCTGCATTTACAATATAAAAGCATTTATTCTATGTTAACTTGAATTATCCTCTCACGCACACATAAATGTATGCATATTCATACCCATATAAAAATCTAACTCTGTTACTTTAGTCAGTGACAGACTCTACAAAAATTAACATTGTTGATTACTAATTATAGTATGCCCACAGATACAGTTATGAAAGTGCAAAAAAGTAGCAGGCTTGATAATTTCGAAGAATTACACCTTTTATCTATTCTAGCATATTTGAATGTTTTTACTTTATCTATTATTAGAAATACAGAAAAGCAAGATCAATAGATAACATTTTCTAAGCTGAATTTAAGGACACACTGTTTGGACCCTTATTGCTCAAAAAATATGTCCTCCTCATTCTGTCTTTTTTAAATCAGTTAAATACAAACAAATTAACTTCCTATGCATGTTGCTTCTGAGTGAATTACTTTTCATTTTTAGAGTGGTTTTCCATCACTACGAACCTTTTCCTTTCCCTTATGCACCAGCAAACATACTGATACAATTTAAAGGTCATGTTCTTTTCAAACTGACAGGGCCCTCCAAAATTTTGACGAGAGTCCCTCCAAGAATCACACCATACAAACGGAAAGGAATTAAGTAAAGCATCACTTGATGTAGGCTCAATCATGTGAACTGATTAGAAAATGTAACCATGGAGAGAGGTGATTCAAAGTGTGACGGACAACCTTTCAAAGAAAGGAGATGTCATGTTGATAATAATAAGCAAGTACCTGACATTGAAGGAGGGGGTGAACACAGAGGGTCAATAAAGATATAATTGCCTTCAGCTACTTAAAAAAAAAAAAAAACCACACACAAAGAAAAACAAACAAAAAACCCAACCCACAAATCTCTCTTCTAACTTTTGTTTCTTCAAACCCCAAGATAAATATTTAAAATGATCAGAGCATTTCATCTTTGTAGTTCAAGTTAAGTTTTAGCCAAAAAATACTGAAAAATGTATTAATAACATTTCAGTTGCTTAGCTCGTTCTTTCACCCAGTAAAAAGGATACCTTAAAGTTCAAAGCCAAATATATAGAGTTTGCCTTAAAGGTTATATTGGTACATATTGATCTGCATTACAAGTTAGATCATATTTAAGAAAACAGCACTGGCTTTGGATTGTAATACCCACATCATTCAAAGAAATGGTACAAGCAGAAAGTAAATGTGCCCAGTTGAAAGATGTCACTTATCAGGAAGATGAGCAGTTCTTTATACATTTTAAAAAGAGCAAGTCTAAATATTTTCAGGAAACACAGTATAAACTGGATTATGATAAAAAGATCTTTCTACAAAATAAAAGCGACAGTTACCATGCATTATCAACAATAGATGAATCTGCAGCCCAAAAGAATACCGCACCCTCCATCCTATTTAATCAATACAGAGCTTAGCTAAATTGAAGAAATGGGTAAAAAGTAATTGAAAAGTATCATATTCCTGTCCTCGTTTTGACAGTAACAATATTTAACCTATTTTTTAATTATTTCTTTCATAGTTCTCTAACTACTGCTTGCTTTTTCCATCGGTTGCTAAGATTTATGTCACACAAAACAGTTCCAGCATGCAATGAACTATTATGGTAACAATTTGAAAACATTACATCCAAGATCATTTTCATGATAAGACCTGTCTTCTCTTGTCTGTATTAAAATGTATATGAATACATGGAATCTTAACTGATTTAGATACTATATTCTTATTGATGTCAAAGAGGTCAGTGAACACATTTAGTGTTTTAGTCAACCATGGACTGAAGATTACAGTCACTTAAAAAGTAGATACGGAGCCGTTCTCCTGTAGTGCAAATCCAGCCCAGATTTGCACCCGGTAGTGTATCTTAAATAGTTCAGGCAAAATAAATCAGAAGTACAACTCAAGTTCTTACTGGACAAATGCCCATTTCATCAAGAAAGTAATAAACCATGGCACCCATGACAAACTTTGATGCTATTTGCTTGACACAGTGCCTGTTCAAGGCTTGTCCATGTGTTGCAGATTGAAAGCTCCAGGACACAACCAAGGTGACACCCCAGTCATACAATCTACTGCCTGTCTTGGAAAGAAACAAGGTTTTACTGCAATCTAGGTCTTTTGCAATTGCTCCCTGGTCTGCTGGCTAATGAGGTCAGACAGTACTGTCCATTCTAGACATATTCTTTTTAGGGTATCATCTCTCCAAGAGACATTCCATGAGGACATACCCTTAAATGTGCCATCAAAGCAAATTATAAATGAATTTATTAACATTTTTTATGAGGCAAGAATTGTACTCCTAGGGAAATGTGAAATAAAAATGGGATTAAATAGCAAATGAATTTCTGAAATTATGTAGTAGATGTTGTTTATGCTATTGGAAAGCTTTTGTTACACACAAAGACAAAAGCTGAACTTAAGGCTTGCAGACACCCCTGGCTAAAGATCTTAACCAGACCTCCTTTTTTCAGCAATCTACAGCCTCCCCACATACAGGAAGTGAGCAACTGTGCCTCTGCATTCACATGTATGCGAGAGGACTGACTTTCCTTCTTCGTTTTCTTTTACTTCCATGCTTCTTAACAAAGCCTTTCTAAGAGGGAGACCTGAGACTGAGATGATTTGAATCCATAAGCAAATACCACAATACACTGATGTAAATCAACATTTCTGTTGAGGAGTCAACAACATTCCTCCCACCGAGTCCTCAAACTACGTGATGGGTGGAGCTCCAAAGATACTCAGTCAACTTTAATGCAATGCACACTCTGAAAACAAGTGTCCAGTTGATTATTGGCCTACAGCTCGCCAACTCCATGCTTAAATGAAGATATTATAGCCACAGACTGCAGCAGCCACCTTTTCACTAGGGGAGGTTAAGGGTGATGTTGGAAAGAAGATAGATAAAAAGGAGCAAGATGCGGAGAAGGGACATGGGATTTATGCTATGAACAAATGAAAAATCAGAAAGAAATAACATACAATACATTAACATAATTGCCAGTAGTGCTCAACCTCTGTTCAGGCACATCACTGCAGCAGTCATAGGCTGTGCCTACACTAACATTTCAGTCCAGAACAGTGGTACAGCTTTTAACATTCTCCCTTATTTATCCCATCTTATTGTAGTTGGCTTGGTTCACAAAACAGTTTTGATGACCTGATTCCAGACTCCTTTTGGAGAAAGAAAAAAAAAAAAAGAAATAAAAATCACAAAACCAAAAACAAACAGAAGCTCTGCCACAGATGTGTACCAGATGTGCTCCATCTTTCAATGGAAATAAAAGATGCAAACCAATGATTGTTTGTTCAGTCATCTCCAAAGACACGCATGATGGGGACGTTTGGTTCCAGTGACCACACTAAATGTAATCTAAAGTAAAAAAAAAAAAAAAAAATCCCAAAATTTACTTAGTGTAGGTATGAGGCCTCAGCACAAATCAGTTTCATCAACTAATTAATTTTTAAGGTGCCTAATTCCTTACCAGTGTAGAGAGTGCCTTAGAAAAATTTAGGTGAAATGGAGACTTCAACCTCTGTCAGAGAAAGGTGACATGCTTTTGGACATTCTTGCTTGAGCATATGCTCTATGACAAAACTATTTGGAACATGAGACCCTATTTTCAAATTATGCATGAGATAAGAATTCGTTCCTCACAGGAGATTAAATTCTGATGCAAATAGAAGGGGATCGAGCCATCCCATCACTGGCTGATGTTCCCTGTTAAGAGAGAATGGGAAGGGCATAATGCAAAAAAGAGGCCAAGCATTTTAGGGAGAAGACATAAAAGCAAAACCCAAGGGTTGCAAAATCCACATGAACTAAACCCATGACTCAAATTAGTATAATTGAAAACCATTAAGCTCAGTGCTGTTCAAGTAAAAATTAACTTTATAGAGACTATCACTATAAACTATTGCTTCATCAGGAAAATACATCATGGTTTTATTTTATAATTTTTATCCACTCTTCCATGTAGCTGCTGGAAGGCTGTTACACTGAGAACTGGATCTTTCCAAAGTTGTTAACAAGACACATTCCTTTTGGTTCATGGCTAGTATTATGAGAGTTTCTGTCTTATGTCACTATTTCTGACATATGCTGGAGATAGAACATCTTGGCTCAAAAAATACTGCACCACCATTTTATGAGAAGAGACTTTCTAGACCACAGAAGCAGTTAGATTTACTACTGACAACACAGAGGTAATGATAACCTACCCTTATACAGCCCAGAGTCTTACATATTGTAAACTCAATTAGCAATTCTTTTATCTTCACCCAAAACAGATATATTGAAAACTGCAGATTGAGGGCTTTTCTCATATAGCCCTGACCACAAGGATAAATACTGCCTTGCTTTAGCAGCATAATTTTTAGCCCTCTCATTTTTCATCCAGTTCAACTTCTTTGATTCTAAGAGTCCATATTCCAGGCACAGCACTCATTTATGAACACAACGCAGGCAAACGTGCATTTGTTGGAGATGAAAGGCATGAGAGTTGCCCATAATTTTGCCACAAATAAACTTTTCCTATGGTTTATGCCACAACATGCCCTTCCATTTGAATAGTTTTGATAAAGACCTGTTACTCCCTTTTCTTTCACTATACACAGTGCGGATACATTAGATAAACACTTTTATATGTACCCGTCAAGGAGAAATATCCCACACAATGAAGACCTTGTGAAATAACATTTCACTTATCTGTTATGTCTTTCTGAACCTTTCCTAAGAACTCTAAATCTCTAATCCCAGCATACAGCCACATATAGTCTTGCTCCAAGAAAGTTCTATTGTCAAAGACCAGCAAACAAATATAAACATGCAGGTGAGGAAGGTTTCAACAGTAACATGTACACTATTTTACTTCTTTTGCTTTCTTTTTTGTTACTCCTAAAAGAGTTATTTTAATAATAGGCAATTTACAAGCATACACAGAATTTGAAGAGGTCTTCAAAATACTTTGAAGAAATCTATCATATAGTCTAAGCCAAAAATATACATCATCTTTATCTATTAGGGGTTTTTTTACATTTTTACTGGGTCTTGGTGATTTACTGGTATGAAATAACACACACAGCTATACTCTAGTTACAACAATATAGCAAATATGAGAATAGAGGGAGCAGTAAAGTTTGAAACTATAGCAAGTACAGGAGGAAAGATTTGAGTTAACACAGTACAACAACAAACTTATTTATAAGTACGTACTTTCAAACTTACCTGTATGCTCACAATAAATATGGAAATCAAGTGAATGAAAAACCTGTTGGTTTTACACACTTCTGTCCACACTTGTCAATCATTTTTCAACAGCAAGTATTTCAAAACAGTGGTTATAACCTTTGCTAACAGAAAAGAACAGCCCATTTTTGTGAAATAAAGTTGACATTTAATTTACTCCTGTAAATTTAAGTTGTTCGTTCATTGCTCTTGTATGTTGACAGATAAGATTCCTTTAATGTTCTTGTGCGAAACAATAAATACAGTGTAGTTAAATTTTAGATAGGAAAACATTATGCTTTGTCTTGACAGCACCACAGTTAGGCATAAAGTTATAATGTTCAAATAATCTCTTCTGAGACTCTGTGTGTCATAAAATATGTAGTCTTTCAAAGCGTATATGTATCTGTCATTTGATTTTTCCTGAAATCAGATATAGATGGATGCACATCCTGATTCTTCATCTACAGATCCAAATTTCTCTCTCCTTCAGTCCCCCTCTCCATGCTATAAATAGATACAGGTCTATCTGATAAAACAGAAAGTTATTACTTCAGCCTAGGTGGAAACTGTTGCTCACCACAGAAGTTTGGTTGTTGTTTTTTAATAAAAGCATCGGTCCAGTGAAATGGTTTCAAGACACCTAAATTCCCTGTTCATAGTGTAATTACTTCTTTTGGTCTTACAAACACTGATGATATTTTAACTAGTAATCTAGGAGTTATTTCTCCAATAATGAAGAAACAGATGCATCCATCACACTTCATGTACATGAAGTAAATCAAGCTCAGTTCCAAAACCTCATATGCATATACATCTATTTATTTTGAGCATAAAAGATTCAAAGTATCCATTGTTCCTTGTTTAGCCCAAGAGATTAAAACCTTCACATTCCATAATCAATGCAGTTAATCTCTCTCATTTCCTACATTCTTGAACACTAATTGTCTAATATCTCCACATTTGGCAGATTTGTCTTGAAATAAAATTGCGTATTAAACAAAGAACTTGTATGATGAGAATACATTCAGTGATGTGGAAGCCACAAAGAAAACCCCAGCTGGTTTAGCAAATAATAAGATGTAATATTAAATTTAGAGCTTTCATCAAACGTTCTCATGATTCATACTAAGGTCTCTTTTCAGCTGGGTACTTCTCTCATTTTTATTGTTAATAGATTATCAAAATTCCATCCTACAATCCAGAATGTCTGCTCTTTTAACCACAGAAAATGAACCACACAAGTTCCCATACAGACAGAACACTATATCGAATTGATCTGCAAAGCAGCAGCCACCCTCAGCAACTACTGCACAAGTACAGATTAATTTTATAGTGCATTATTAGGACAGATACCTCAGCATGTTCATGATGGCCCCTATTACTGCAGCCTCTTATGTTCTAAGAGCTATTGTGCTTACACCATATGTTATTGAAAACTCTGCAGACTTTCAAGCAAAAGGAGCAAGGGGTATTCTCAATCATCATTGTACACCAAGGTGCTCAAAACCATGGTCAGCATTCAAAGACAAAATAACCAATGCAACAGATCACAAAACACTACTGGTTGCTGCAGAACAGACAGAATTTCTTAGTTTAAGTACCGTACAGTGCCTTTTTTCTCTACAATCAGTAGTCCAAAAAGGTGCCATTGCAAAAGGAAAGCGTTCTTAAACGACAAACAGTGCATCTCTATTTTAAACACTATTGTTTAAAGAGAGCTCTACGCTCAATAAGGGCAGAATTGCACTCGGAGAAAGTCACAAGAAGAGGAACATATGCTATGTCAAAGGAACTTGTTCCATCTGAACTTAAGGAGAAAACAGTCTAAGTATCATAACCTTTCACAGGAAGAAAAAAAAAAAGTCTTAGGGGTCTTAGGAGGATATTTCTCTTATAGCTCAGATATTTTGAGTTATTATGAGATCTTCGGGATGCAGAATCCATAATGGTCATCAGGCAGGCACAGCAGTTTCTATACGCTTCCACAGATCAGCACATGGATAATGCATGTAAGAGGAAAACTCGGCTGATGTTGTCTGATAACATGGGCCGTTGTACCAATCTTTTAGAGTTACGAACAGCCACAAACAAGTTGAGCAGGACTAGGTATTCTGTCAGCATCCCTTGACAGGGGGCTCTTCCTACCAAAACCCATATCCCACACTCAGCACCAGCAAATGAAAGCAATCAGATTGCCTGAAGCAAAATACCGCCTTCAGAAACCAGGTTTGTGTCTGGTCTAAACCAAACTCTTAATGATCCAGATAGTCTGCAAAAATAAGAGGAAGAGCAGAAAAACACATGACTTTTATGTGTGGAAGTCAATGGGTTGGCTAGCTACAAGAGAAAAGAGCCAAGTAAGTTATTCTCAGGGCTCCTATAATTCACTTCTGACATCCAGAGTATGCTACAAAGCAATTTCCTCCCTCTGTTTAACAAAGACTCCCCTAAAATATAATATTATTGCTAGTTCAAGATTCCTTAAACATATTTTGTTGCCACTAAAATATTACATAGTAAGGGTTACTACAAAAAGTTGTATATTTTAAATTAGTGCTAAAGGAACTTGGAGGCTGAACAGTAATTACTTATAGTTTAGTATAAATCAAAGAAATAGTAAACAAAGTTTTTTTGAACAATAAAAGAAATCCTCTCTATTTCATCATAAACATTCAACATCTTAGTGAGAGGCAGTATGTCTCTCCCTGAAAGGGAAACTTTCCCTCTCTGCTAGATGAATATTGGGACATCAAGGCGTTTTTACCAATTCCTGCTAGTTTCAACAACAACAAAAAAAATTACAAAGGGAATCCTCCTTGCTCAGCATTTAAAGACCAAACTAAGATGAAAGAACTGAGAAGAAACTTGAAGGGTAGAGAAAATGGCAGTTCTGTATCTCTGCTCACTTTGCATTAGTTTTCTACTAATTAATGCCACCTGAAAAGGCTAAGTTTAAACAGCAAATATAGTCTGATTCTTCAGACCCAAACTCTGTTCAATAACATTTCAATTTTAACGATGAACATTCCCACCACAGAACACAAAGACTCAAAATATAAACTTTCTCATCTTGCAAAACAATATAAATCATATATGTTAACCCTTATACTGCAATCTATGATTGTTAGAATGGCATAGAAGCAGTTATGCAATTCAGACATATTGTGTGGGCAATATCTTTTCCTTCTTTTAGCTGCTATATCTTCATCTGAAAATGCAACAATTTCAATTAGAGTAGAATATAAAGGATATAAAACATGGGCTAATGCCTGAATTTGAAATGTAGCATGTGCCTTGAGGCACTATATCATAATTCAGTCTTGCTTTCACTCTAAATGTGTACTTACCAACAATAAAGGCAGGCTCTACTTTGTTGTATAGGTGGAATCTTTATCTCTCCTCTCCGTCCTTGATTTGATCTTTTCTACCTCAAAGTTGGCATATTGCAAAACTTTTTTGCAAAGTTTATGCAGACTTTAACTTCATTTCAGTGACTTCTAGTCCTTATAACCACAACAGCTCTGAGCTCCTCGAGGCATTGATCATATCTCCATCCATGTTTGTACAATGCCCACTGTAACAGGGCATTGTATAAATCTGGGGACTCTAGGCAATATACTAACATAAATATTAAATAATAATAAACTTCTGTCAAGTCAGCAATCTGTGAACTACAACAGATTTCACGTGATAGTATGTTATGGCTCAAAGGCAGCCCTTAGCAGCCATCATATAAAATCTCTATGGCCTAAAAAGTACTTAAACAATGATTTACACAAAAGAAAAAATTAATAGGAATTTCATATCTTTAAAATTAGTACATACACCAAAATTTACATTTGTGCTACAGTTAAGAGACTTCAAGGCCTCATTTTTTCTTTGTTCTTTCAATAATTTCCTTATCAATCTCCAAAAACATTAATAGATACATACACTAATAAAGTGTTATCAAACCATTGAAATGGGTTTTGATAAAACTAGAAAATACACTTTGCATTAATAGACAAGTATAATTAGCAATTAGTTTAAAACAGTAAGAGTTTCACATAAAGGTTCTCAATATAGGGCTAGAATTGATTTCCCATTTCATCCATTCCTAGCCAATAATTTCACCATTTTCACCTGCGCCATAAGAGCCACACAGTGCATTGGCACTAATGTTCCTTTCTGGGGAAAATGCAAGCTGAGCTGACTTACTTGGAAAATTGGACTTGCACAGAGACACAACAAAAGGCAAGGGGAATGAAAACAAAAATTGCAGAGTTAAATACAGAAAAACATCTGTTTGGATATCCCATTAATGAAAAGGGAAAAAAAAAGAAAACACCCACAAGCACACTGCAAAATACCAAAACGTAAAACAAAAGCTCAACATATATCAGACTTCTGTTTGGCTACAATGACAAGTCTTGCATATTTAAATGGAAGCAAGACCTACTACAAAACAAGTGAAAAATCATATTCACTAAAATAGTCAAATGTGCCATTACCCCTTTATAAGACTAAGCCAATTATGGTTAAACCCGCTGTGTTTTTATTTTCATCCTACTTTAGTTAAATGTAGGCAATTTAAATAGCTTTGGAACAGGAGGACACATGCTTCACAGTAAACTAAGAAAGGTATATCCCGCTTTTTCCCCCAATATAAATTCTAGGGGCAGGTATTACACAGAGAAAAATACTCCTTATACGTAAAAGGATTCCCATATGCACACCAAAAAAAAAACCAAAAAACCCACCAACTTTTAAATGACTACATATTTCCCAAAGTGATACACATAACCTACCTACAAGGTATACCTAGCTATAGGTAACCAAAACTTTGACCTGTTTCCAATAGATTTCTAACACAGCTACAGTAGAAACCCACGAAACCAGGCACTTAAAACCTCCCTTGTAACTAATGAAAAGAATAAATTAAGCTCTAATTAGCTTAAAATCTGAGTAACTCACCTAAGAGAGTAAAAGAATGCTAAAGGCAAACTTAAAAATGAGAAACTGAAAACCTAGATTTCACGAAAGAAATACACTAAATCCCATGTATTTGAGAGACAAAAAAAACCCTAAGTGTTTTAGATGTTTTATCTGGAGAGGAAGAGAAACAACAGCCTCTCTAAAACATGCTCTCAACTATGCTCTGAAAAAGCAGTACATACTAAAAGTCTTATTTCAGAAGAAACAGCTTCTCCATTTCATATGTTTCTTTCTATCATCATTAGGTATTTTTTTATTTTTTCCTTATTGCTGAATATAAAAAGTTACTTCTGCTGACATTAAAAGCTTGATTTTACAAACTCTTTAATGCACTCTAAGGATACTGTTAAAAGACATTGGCATGTTGATGTGAGCTGTACAAAGGTCAGTGATTTGGAGGCTCTTTCAGACAATTTGCCAGGATTTTGGCATTTTGTAAGCACACATAGGACAGCTCTCCAGCAAGCTGACCTTGACAGTGAATTGGATAAATAAACCTTCAATTTACCCCCTCCAGCTCAGTGCTAGCCCAGCTGATCCCCCTGGAGCCTTCACCTGTCCATATCGTTCAGCTGCCTGCAACTTTCAACTGACGAACATCCACAGCTTTACAGGTTCTGTGACAAACACCATCTAACAGATAAGGCTTCTGAAAAGTCAAAGTCAATAGTGTTTCCATTGAAAATTTAATGCTGCTTCCATCTTTACCCATCATTCTTCCTACTGTTGCATGTATCCCAGGAGGCACTTCAAGCAAAAGCACTACTCCATAACAGGTAATGACGTGGCATTTAATGATACTGTCCAAAGTGATCCAAGCCCATGGAAAGTAATGTGCACTCATGTACCAGATAAGCACAGCTGAATGTACTAGAACAGCAGTATCTTTCACTGCACTGTCACTAGATACAATGTGACATATGCTCTGCCATTGTACCTGGCTTTTCCTTTTACTTCACCATCAGAGGAAAAGAGCATTTTCAGATACAGAGCACCAAAGTGTTAAGGGAATTCAGTAAAAGGTAGGATGGCAACGTATCCGTAATTAAGTATTCACAGCCTCTTTAATTCTTCAGTGCTCTTGGACTCGCTACTAAAATCTGTGAATTATACCTCATTGAAGAATGTCCTTAATCGACTCTGACATGTTTTATTGGAGGCAGAAAAAATGTTTCAGTATGATAGATAAGGTTAAAAATGTTACTACTCTGACCATTTACTCTAGTGCCTTGCAAAAAACTCCAAAGCCAAAACCCATTTACATCACTCATCTGATGCAATGGAGAAAAGAAAGCATTATCTGACAGCCCATTTTAGCTGATGGGACAAAGTGCACATTTTCAATTTTCTGACAAAGTTATGTTGTTTATGTAGATAAGAAAAAAAAAAAACCAAAAACAAACAACTGTAACATTTCTACTGCATGCCATAAGGATCTGAAATTTGAGTTAAACAGCAAAGTACCTTGAGACCATGCAGAGCATAGCATGACAAACAAAAATCATTTTTATGGTTTCAAACCAAATAATACATTACATGTTTTCTACTCTAATAGCAGCACAGAGTTTTGAGGCAGCCCCAGAACATTGCAGCAAAGCTCAGCATGACATCTCTATGCATGCACGAGAATACTTCTCTCACTGTAGCGTTACCCAGGAGGTAGTTTAATAAAAACTGCTGAAATATTTTTAAGTAAACATTTTAACTGGATTTTTCTTGTATTAATTTTGATACTCTCCAGATATCAATGGCTTCTGCTTACACTACTCACTGCAAAAGGGATGAAGGGGAATCTCATACATATTCAATTTCTATTATTAGTTTTATTAGAGTGATCCATGACTATGCGAAGTTAGCAAAGAAAAGAAATTGTTTAAACTCATCATCAGCGACTTCTCCGTGAAAAGACATGACACTGGCAGAAAAAGATGGTTATTAAATTATATTCCCCAGGACATAACACATTAAGTTTTCCAATAAATAACCTATACATTTACAACTATACGGACAGGCTATACAAGAGAGGGAAAGACTGTATGATTTAAGAGTGCCTGTTTTGCTTTTTCAACACCAAAAAAATGCATCTTCTTTTTGGTCATGCCAGTAAAGCAAAATTACTGAAAGTAATTTTATTTACTATATAACTTACAAGATTACCGTTTCAACACAAATTAGGAAGAAACAGCATTTACTATAAACCTAAAGTAATCCCATTTCAGTTCATTTTACTACTCATACACCTGAAGGTAAGCACACATTTAAGGAACTGGCTCAATTACCTTAGGCTTTGTGGTACAGACCTAAATTACTAACACATCTACGAGCTGCAGCATTACACATTAGAAACAGAACGGAAAACTTACAAATAATTGGCTAAGACCTTAATTGTACAGCATGGATGAGGCTTTAAATTAGAACCAGATGTTGGATTTTATTCTTTAAACAACAGTTCTAAGGACAGAGAAAGATCCGTCTTCCAAGCCTACTTCTGCCTGCAGACAATACGACCCGACCTAATGAGGCTGCTGAATGCTTTATGAGTAATTCCATCCACTAGTTACATATTCTGGCACCAAAATTGAAATATCTATTCTAAATCTTGTCATTAGGATGGTATTGCGTTCTGCCAAATTCCCAGTGCCAATTCTTATATTCCATTGTAATCGAGTGTTTCTCCAGAACCAAACGGATAACAGAAAGGTCCACCTATGCATCCTGTAATATCACCAGCTCATTAAGCTCCCTGTTCCCATAGACACTGTTTGGGAAAGAGACACTGGGAAAACAGTTTTCCATATCCCAGTCACACCCATGCTACCTGCTGCTGCTATCAGCTACCTATATCTCAGTTTATATGGTTAACGGCAGTCATAAAAATCCTACTGAATAGAATAGTCCTTCCTTCAAGAAACAGGGAGGGAGAATAAGACAACAGGAGAATGGAGGATTCAGTGTGTATTTCAAAATTTTAAGCAAAAAGTTTGGCCATGTACTCAGTAGAATGTAAAAAAAATAAAAACTCCAACACAGAAAAATATATGGTATAAGAAATATGTTTGTATGTCACACTAGGGACTATCAGTCACAAAACTCTGCCTGTTTTACTGTAATGCATTACCATACACATAACTGTGACCTGAGAAAAAAAAATGAAAAAATCCATCTTCTGAAAATGATTCTTTTAAGAGCATACATTAATTGGAGGAATAAAAAGAAAGCTTTCCTACTTTAACTTTTTTTTTTTAATAATGCGTATGCTTTAGAAGGCTAATTGTCACACATGAGAATAAGGTCTCTCGAATTGCTGCATAGTCATTTTCAGTGCTGAGACTTCTGGCTATGGGAAGACATCAGGGACCACAACTAACCATGCATTCTCCAAAGCAACTGTGGTGAACAGACAGAGTAAGAGGGTCATATCTTTATCTCCTCTTCTCTGGAAAGACCAACAGAGTTAAAATTAAGGTGGTATTTAATATAAAAATACACAGTAGAAAGAAGCAAGTTGAAGAACTGAGAGCCCGAGAGTCAAAATTCACAGTCTGGAGCTACCTACCAAATCTTATTCAAACATAGCATAAGGTTACAATTAACCCCAGAATATTTCACTTAAAGCTGGTATATTCTTGATGAATGAATCTTCACATATGCAATTTTTCACCAGAAATTAACATACCATCTCTGCCCATATATCACAGCCATGCACACAGAAGTTCAGTCTTCAGTTTTTTGAATCCTGATTTCATTACCTTTGAAATTATTTATTATATTGTTTTTGCTGCATAATAATTGCTTTTCTTTTATACATTGTAGGGCTCAGAAGGAGGAAAGGAAGAGGAAAGGAAAGCAAGAAAATGTACTTTTCCTTGTTATTAATTTTCAGACTGCTTTTTTTGTTATTTATTTTAAAGTAAGATGTTTTATTTCCCAGGCAGTATGTACGCCTTGTTCTATGAAGTGTGAGGTGCAGTTGCTGCCCTAGCTCTGTGTGTGGCTGTGGCCTTAGAAGTCAAGGATAAAAGAAACAAAACATTTTTTTTTTAAATTCTGAAGTGAAAAATCCATTTGATTTCTTTTTGTTTATTGCTGCATTACTTAGGTAATTGCTTGAATTGAGTCAGACTGACGGCAGGGCTCTGTACCCTCTGACTCCAATCCTTTTGCTTTATTTATTAGTCTCACTTATTAAAAGAATGTCTTGGCTTATATGATGGGTACTATTCAAGCAAAAGTTAAACCACTCATATTTGCAATCTAAGTCAGTGACTGACAAAAAACCCCTATGCTAAGTATTCACAAAGATGCTCTAAACCACACAAAAATCACAAGCTCAGCCCCCCAAAAAATCAGATCATCCAAAAAGGTCTGTGAAGATTTGCAAAGCATTTAAGTGAAACAAAGCCATGGTAACTTGCAGGTAAGAATCAGGCCACACAGAAAATGTGGCATCAACATGTATATATATATATATATATATATATAAAAAACTTGGCCATACTTGATCAGATCACATGTAATCCCATATGACTTAATTCATTCAGCAAAACTTGAGCAAAATTTAGCACATAGTCTGCCTCTCAAAATGATCCAAAGGCCTATTTCAAACAATACTGCCTTTCCAGTATTTTCTAAAATTCTTGATAAATATCAATCTCCTGAGATCTCCTATTATGTGGTGATTCCATATGAAAGCAGGGAGATATTTATCTATCTATCTGTTACCTCAAATTGTGCTGATGCCCTTTTGTAAAAACTCCCAGATGGGGTAACAATGGAATTTTTCCTCAAAATACTGGGTTACAAGGTAAGCTACAAAAGGAAGCCATGAGCTTCTTGATTTCAACTGGTTTTAAAGTTTTTATTGATGTTTTAACCTGATGGCCCAGGATAAAGCCACATACACAGACTATTTAAGAAATTCATGTGTCCAAACCTCTAACCTCGTCATACACTTTTCCATCCCTTTCATCCCTAATATGCAACATATCTGCTTTAATAAGCTATTCACTACCCCCAATACCTTCAAAGGCACAAAAGCAGCTGTGGTTAGAGGCATGTACGAAAAGACGAGGCTTCTGGTTGATGTTCCTGCATCTATATGTCCTTGTTGTCGTTGCCTGATTTCTAAGATAACTTCCTCACTCAGACTTTTCCTGCTTATTAGTGTTAAGTTCTCTTTCAGTCCTGTCCTGTAGCCTAGTTACACTCACCCTTGGCACAAAGTGAGGTGCATTCCTGTAAGCCATTAGGGAAATCTTTAGTGGGTTTGGGGTTTTTTTCCCAGCCTGTTAGTTTTTGTGCTAGTGTTGTTCTGGTTGCCATTAGCAATGTACTGTTTTGGTGTACAACTACATTTGCTTGAGGCCACAACAATATCAGTGTTCTATGTCATATTCTATTTTGTTTCAGACAGCCTTTGAACTCACTTGAAATAAGTGTGGTCTATTGCCACCGACAATTGAGAATATTAATCCATATGTTGTGATAAACATGATTCACCCTGATGGTTTAAACAAGTAAATAAATTGTTTATTGTGAAAGTGTGAAAGGAAATGGGAGCCTGAGTTAATGGTTTCATAAGCTCTAGTATTAAACAGTGGCGTGGTTTACCAAGGTAACATCTTCTCCCTGTTACTTCAGGGCTTATTAGCCAAGCAGCCAGGAGACCATCCTAGAAGTCCTTCCACAACTCTTCCCCTTCATTATTGAAGTGTTCAGTATTAATCATGCTCTTGATTTCACTTCGATTCTTTGTTAATGACCACCAAATGTCTCTTGCTTATAAAGCAAGTCTCTCAATTTACACTTTCAAGCTTCACAGAAATAATATTCTTATCTCTCAAAAATTAAATTTTCCCAAAATGGTCATTGCCACTTGCTTTGAGTGGCATAATATTTTCTAGTCTGCTCCTAGCCTCCAACCCAGATGCATTTCCTCAACGCCACTAACTCTTCACCATTTGCCTGTTCTCGTTTGGCTTCTTTTGCTGTCGTTTCACGCGATTGCCTTCTCTGTAACATATACACTACATGTACTTCTGCTATATTTCATTTTGCTTCCTTTACGTTTTAGGATCATCACAAAGCAGCATCAGCTCCTCACTATCCACTAAGCCTGTTGTACCCTAAAATTATAGGTACATTGTCCATAATCCTTGCACATGCCTCCAACCCTCACGAGTGACTTACAGTACATTGTCATCTGCCAACCTGAAGCCAATGTCATAAAAGATATGCACAAAACTGTTTCACTTACTATACCAGACAAAGGACACCTCTGTTTTCCTCAAAATATCTTCATTGTGCAGCTCTTTGCCCTTAAAAGCATATTGCAAATTTCTGAGAACAGTGCCTTTGAATTCCAATTACCATCATTTCACCTCACAATAAAAGTAGAAGGAGCAGTGCTTCTGGTTTACAGAATTACTATAAAAACCATGCATCGTTCAATCAAAATGCTGCAACTGAATTTTGAAACTTGGTAGCATAAATTTAAGGTCTTCAATCCATAGTTGGATGTACAGTTTAAGATAGCTTGATGTTAAGGACATTGAATATTATCACACCAGGTGCAAAAACTTCTGTGGACAGCAAACCTATTAAAATACAGATATACTGTTGGAGTAGAAACATAATGTGTCCTTCCCTGAGTGTGACCATTTCCATCTGAAATGCACATACAGAGCATTAAATCCTCCTGGAGTATGCCCACTCTGGGGGGGAAAAAAAAAAAAAAAAAAGCTTTAAAGAGGGGCTTAACAGGCTTTTCTGGCAAAATAAAATTGGGAAAATAAAAGGTAAATAAATAAATAAATAATCTAGGCACACTCCTGCAGAACTGTAAAAGTAATTCTGACTACCTGATCGCTAGAAAGTATCCCAGGACAGCCAGGTTTGTACAAATGTCCAATTTATGGAAGAAATAAGAACCCACTTCCAGAAAAGCCTTTATAAAAGGACATGGCTGAAGATTTGCAGTCATAGTGTTATGGGTGAAAACCAATCTGAAATCCCTCTTCTGTCTGCGTAAGGCTATAAACAGTTATATCACGCTTTTTAGAGGTGAATGGGGCATTACTATTGAAGAGGTTGTGAATATTGCTTGTACGTCACAGAAGTTTCACAAGGGGCTTATATCACAGTTAAAAAACTGAAAATGCAAAGGTGCATTAAAAAAAAAAGGTGCATTTCAATAAAAATGCAGTGGTTGAAACCCCTAGTAATTATTACATCAAAAATATTTTAAAGAGAATAAAAAAAAGCAATTTTAAATTTGAGTCATTCACTACTAATTTTCTCCTCAGTGACAGCACCCAAATTTCTCTTCAAAATTACATACACTGTCTGAGTTATCACAGACTGTTTTTTATTTTAATGCTACAATAACACAGATAATAGTTATCTTAGCAGAAAGATAAAGAGATTACTGAATTCTAAACCTTAGATGGAAACAAATTTCTTACTTTAAACTGTGTCACCCTCACTCCACAGAAAGAATGATTATAATCTGCAAGGGGGGAAAAAAAAAGTAAAGCCCTCAAGAAGCAAGCCTTTCATAACTTCACCATTTTTCACAGGCAAGTATAATTATAGTTTTGCATAACCATCTAATGAGAGGAAGTCCTTTCTTGCAGTGTTAATAAAGGACCTTGCATAACATGTTAACAAAGCAATAGCACTCTATGTAGGTAATGTCATTGTGTAATTAGCATGCTCATAAGATGACTTAAGATTACAGTTTATCTGAATCTAATAACTGCCTATCAGCTGCTTTACCATTCTGTCTTTTTCAATATATCTTTCCTCATGAATGGTTTGAGTATCCACCTGCTCAGTACAGAATCACAGAGGGAATAAAACAAGCCACTGAGGGAATGGAAACAAAAAATGAGTTTGAGAGCAATGAAATGAATAAACGTTTGCACTTAGTTTCAAAACAGCTTTTTAACACACCTAGACACATATTTTGGGAGAGAGCATCACAAATACAAGTCTTTGCTACTAATTCCCACATTCTACATGGTACAACATTTGAAAAGGTGTGAGAAATGCTACTAGAAATTATATTGGCCATTTAATACATGATATGAAAGTAGAGATCGGGTAAGAACTGAACAGTTCTCTAAGCTGCTTAACAGGCTGTTTTCACAAGAAACTATCTTCAATTGGAACATTCAGATTCAGTATTTACCAGCAGAGAGTATCAAGCACTGGTTGCTTCTCCTCCTCCCCTGTTCTTCTGTACCCATAAGTTCACTTGCAGAAGCAGAACAGAATTCAGCGGAATCCAATAGCACTGCTGGACTAGAATCACTTTTCCAGTTCCCAGTTTTGCAGTGTAGAACTCTGAAAGCTGTAATAAATAAACAACCAACAGTAGTGCAAGAAGTTGGCTTGGAACAATGTAATGTTCATTCATGTACCCCCATATATAAATTCCCTTTCTATTGCTTTTTCTTTATCAGATTCAAGAAAGCAAGCCAAGTGAATGAAAAAGTAGAGGATGACAGATAATGGTTAAGTTTGGGCTTGGCAAATGCTTTATAATGTGTACATTTCAAAGCTGGCGGTAATAAGTCAGAATTTTGGGGATCACAAATGTTCAAACCCTCAAGATCGTAGAACAGTGAGGACCTTTACGAAGCCAGAAATTGAGCACAGGGCACTATATACTTCCCAACTTAAAAACCATTACAAAAGAATACGAAATTATGTATAAACCATTTCCTTTTTTTTGAAAACAAAAAAAGGTATCTCCCTGAAGTAGTAACTGTAAAACAAATTAAGACATTTCCAAGTATTTGCTAACCTACTTACAGGCATCATTGCTCCCTTGGGCCTTTGTAGCCTTACACCTTCCTTAACGGACTAGCTGAATAGGTAAATGGGTTATATCAGGCCAGGAAATCAATGTGTATACTGTGTTCTCAGCCACAGATGAGCTTGTCGAAGCCATTTTATTATAGCTCTAGGAGCTGTATTGATCTGACTGTTAACTACTCTGAGGTGGCTAGCAATCCGATGAAGATGCGTTCTGCCGTCCATCCAAATGCTTTCTCCCCTCAATAGTTCTAACAGAGTTAAGTGTTTGCAGATTGAATTAATTTAATGTTTGCTTAATCAAAACTGACTATGCTGGAGCCTAAATTCTATTAATTACTAAAGGAATCACACTAATGCTGTAACATGACGTTAGGCTGGAAAGGGCTTTACTATGATGAGAGGGAATAAGGATCATCGGGAGAATGAGGGGATAAGACAGGAGTTATTTAAAAAAAAAATTAAAAAACCACACACTATTTTTTTATTTCACGTTCTCCAAACAGAGAGAGTTCAGATTTCTCTTTTCTTCTGAAATGAGGTTATTGTCAGGCAGCAGAATTTCCCTTCAGTGAATTGATAAGCACAGCAAGTTAACTATATACTTGATAATGAGGAAGAAAAAAATTGTAAAGTCACCCAAATTTATTTCTGCAAGCATAAAAAGGTCTTCTGTTGAATAGAGCCAGATGCATCTTTTCTCTTTAATTTCTTATTTCGATTTAGTCCTAGGGTTTAAAGGAAGTCAGAAATACTTTCTTCTTCACTTTCTAATAAGAATTTAAAAGTTCCCAAATTTTCTGCACACAATAGCAATGGCCGACAAACAAAACAAACATTGTTTGACACTAATATAACTGAAAGATTTTCAACAATGTTATCTACGCCAATGTACATGTTGGATTCAGAAGGCTCACCGAACATTCACCAAGGAAGCACGGGGAAGGTTTCCAGGCAATTTTTCCCTGAGAAAAGTTTAAAAAAAACAAGGACAAGTGCATAGCGTTTTGCTTGATCAGGTATGCATTCCAAAATTCATCACATCCTGTATTTCATAGAGGTTAGATCTCCAATGGGGTGAGTTTTGGTTTGTTTGGGGTTTTTTTTTGGGGGGGGGGGTTGTTTTTGTTTTTCCTCTTTTTTTCCAGAAGTTATTTCATACAGCACTTTTGGATGCTGCATATTCTTCAGATAATTTGGGTGCCTTCATTTGCAAAACCAGGTGACTTTGCCTTTTTTTTTTTTTTTAAGTAGTCTGTAGATGAAAAGAGGAAGTTTTGTATGGAAGCAAAATAACGTTAATTTGATTAATACAGCCGTGTGCTTACAAAGCACACACTGAGTGTTAAATAACAAACAGTAGCCAACTGCTCAGATTAGCTACATGCAAAACATATGTCCTGGAACAATGATTTTATTTCAAACAGAAGAACAGTCTGTGCTCTTTTCTTACACCCCAATTTACCATTTCAGTTACACTATAAAATACATTTCTGATAACTACCTTTATTATGTGAATAGTTTAGATTTTTCTCTCGCAAGCATACAGATCACAGCAAAACAATTGTAAGAAAAATTCTTCTGTCTGCCTCTCACAGTCTTCATCATTATTCTTTTAAGTGAATGTCAGTCTTCACTTCAGGAGTTTCCAAGCTACATTTTAATCTGAGCAGAGAAGCTTCCTGCAGTCATATTAATCCAATTAACTGATTCCATAAAAAAAATAGAAATATTACTTCAAGAACTATTGTTCAGTAAGTAAGAAGACCGAGTTGAACTCTGTTCCATATCAGGAGTCTATAGCAACTCTTCAGGTGTGCAAAAAAAAAAAAGGTATTATGAGAATTAAGCAACATATATATTTGAGCCAATGCAACAGCTTGGGGTGGGGGGAGGTAAAACAAACAAACAAAACACCCAGAACATAAACCCTACACCTATAACTGTTACCTTATAGCAATGATCTTGAGTGGAATGGGTTGAAAGACCCCACTACCTATATACCACTACAACTGCATTTATTCAGAGAATCACAGAATCGCAAGGGCTGGAAGGGACCTCCAGAGATCATCTAGTCCAACCCTCCTGCTAAAGCAGGTTCACCTAGAGCATGTTACACAGGACTTAATCCAGGCAGGCTTTGAATATCTCCAGAGAAGGAGACTCAACAACCCCCCCGGGCAGCCTGTTCCAGTGCTCTGTTACCCTTAGAGTAAAGAAGTTTTTCCTCATATTCAACTGAAACCTCTTATGTTTCAGTTTGTACCCATTGCCCCTTGTCCTGTCTCTGGGCACCACAGCAAAGAGGCTGGTTCTGTCCTCGTGACTTCCGCCCTTAGGATATTTGTATGTATTGATGAGGTCCCCTCTCAGTCTTCTCTTCTTCAGGCTGAATAAGCCCAACTCTC
>NW_009259593.1:3316778-3338791 GCF_000687185.1 Egretta garzetta
CTCCCCAGGTGCAGCACTCGACACTTGCCCGTGTTGAATTTCATCAGGTTCCTCTCCACCCAACTCTCCAGCCTGTCCAGGTCCCGCTGAATGGCAGCGCAGCCTTCCGGCGTATCAGCCACTCCTCCCAGTTTTGTGTCCTCAGCGAACTTGCTGAGGGTACACTCTGTCCACTCATCCAGGTCATTGATGAACAAGTTGAATAAGACTGGGCGAGTACTGAGCCCTGGGGAACTCCACTAACTACAGGCCTCCAACTGGACTCTGCCCCACCAACCAGAACCCTCTGAGCCCTGCCATTCAGCCAGTTCTCAATCCACCTCACTGTCCACTCATCCAACCCATACTTCTTGAGCTTCCCTATGAGGATGTTGTGGGAGACAGTGTCAAAAGCCTTGCTGAAGTCAAGGTAGACAACATCCACCACTCTCCCCTCGTCTACCCAGCCGGTCATACCATCATAGAAGGCTACCAGATTGGTCAGGCATGATTTCCCCTTGGTAAATCCGTGCTGGGTACTCCTGATTATCTTCTTCTCATCTACTTGCTTGGAGAGGACACCCAGAATGAGTTGTTCCATCACCTTTCCAGGGACGGAGGTGAGACTAACCGGCCTGTAGTTCCCTGGGTCCTCCTTCTTGCCCTTTTTGCAAAGCAAACATTCCAAATAAAAAGCAAAAGCAGATCCCAGAAAAGCAGTAGCTTTCTATGAACATGCAGAAGGTAAAGAGACAACAGGCACAAAAAGTGTGCAGAGTGGCAGTCAGCATCCATTTTCCAAGTCAAGGAGGGTCATAAACTGCATCCTGTGAATTTAGAAATCAGTGTTTCCCCTTCTGTTAAAAGTCTTTGAGATTGCACTGGAAAGGGTTTTGCTGAAAAGGTTTTGGTATAGTTATTACCACTGCATTTTTCAGGAATTGAACCATGAATTCAAAATTACATGGATGCTAATCACTGGGCAAAGCATTCTAAGAGCTACTGTACTCACACATAAACAAAATATAAAAGGACTCAACTTTAAGTCATATTTTAAAAAGATGCTTTTGGAGTTGTTGAACATTCTTCTGCATCAAATCTTTATTATAGTTTGTGAAGCAGAAAAATTTAACACATAGCTACAGACTAATTAAATTAAAATAAAAAAAAGCCCACCAACCTGCAAAATAAGACTGCAGTATCCAAGAACAACCGGGAAAATTAATTTTCTGAAAGTGCCTCTTCCATCTTACAGAAAATTCTAGTGTATATATAAAACAATTTCTTTCCTCCATACTTCACCTGTTACTAGGATTACTGATATGGACAGTAAGATGGTCCTTCAAAAACAGGATCCTTTTCAACTTTTACAAACTATTATCTTACCAAACATCATGAATGAGGTAGAGGAGAAGCAAGAAAACCCTGTGGATGTTATAGAAGTTATAACTGATGATTGAAGGTGTAAAAATGTTAAGATGCACTTTGTGGCTACTGTAAGCACTCATACAGTAGTTAGCTTCCAGCTTATACATTTATTTAACGCAAGCCAAAATTCTCATTATACGTCTCAGATAAGAATATTCCTTTTACTAAATTATCATTTTTCCTTTAATGTGTAATGTTTGAAATCTGTATTTCATGTCAGAGGTGGCTGAGCTACCAGGAAGCACTGATACCCAGTATAATGAAATAGTGTTTTTACAAGCCACACCTTTTTGCACAGCACCAAGATCATTCTGGGTTAAAACACCAATAAAATGAAAAATTCTCATTACAATTGATTCAAACATGTCAAAATGCATTTTACTTTAATCAAACTACCCTGCCCTCCACTTTTCAAACATTTCTAAAACATAAATTATATCTTACATTACCGAAAGAAACAAAACTGGCTGCTTTAAACCATAATCATTGCAAATTGCAGCATTGACATCTCCGAATTATAATTGCAGAATTCAAATTTAGGTTGTTTTAACCACTATCTACAGTTATTTGGCATATTATAGGATCAGAATAATTTTAAGATTAATGTAATATTCTTCTCCGTGTATTTCATTAGTGAGGATCATTCGGATAAAAACAGAGTTCTATTTTTGAAGTCCACTGACTTGCCAGAGATAACTGTAAAGAGTTCAGTGTTTGTGGTATAACAAGCTATGAATGACAGTGTTCTCTCCCATTTCTCAAGAGTACAGCTTTGTCATCTACCACTGTGATCCCAACAAAGAAAAATCCAGATGTCTGCAAATTAAAGGAGAGCTGGATGACATTCTGCTGTTAATGCTCAGCATACATAAATCATTGTAATAAGAGAAGATTGTTATATTAACCTTTGTCATGCAATTTTCTTTTTCTCTGTAAGAAATAGGAAAAACAACAAATTAGGTGGCTCAATAATTCTATTTTAAAGCAGAATGGTGTAGAGAACTTTCATCCCCTTGCCAGCCACGATTCCCACTTACCTGGAATTTTAGATGTGCCCCATAAGAAGTTAATAGCATGCACACATACTTCACTTCTGTTGGTGTATTGCTAGAAAGACAGAAAACATCTTTCCAAATAAATCATAATTTTAGAGGAATAGATACTGGAAGACAGGAAGCCATGAAATTTAACCTTCGCCCTACCAAAAATCCATCTTACAGTCAGTGAAATGGTTTAGTTCCCTCCCTCAGTTATCACATGTGGAAAATGGGACATTAAAAATTCCATATCTTAAGAATGAATATACAATCTCTGTGGCTATGCATAACTTCAGTTGCTTCAATGTACAAATGCAAGAATATTGTCTCACAAGGCAGTTAGTACGATTGGGACCTTGACCTCAACGGTGCCACTGTAAAGAGTTAATGTATTTCTCAACAGGCCTGGTAATACTTTAGGTCTCTGGTGTATATGCATAGTGTATAAGATTAATGCTGAAAATTTACCCTCATGCCAGAGACCTGCCATACTTCCAAAGCAATTTATTTTGAAAACTTTCAATTCTAATAAAAATAAATAAATAAATAGGTGCTCAAATTAGCTGCCTTAACTTAAGGACGTGCCGTCATTTGAAATGTCCTGTCGTCCCATGCCGGCTCCTGCTGTTGTTCTGAATGAAAACAGGTCTCATGTAGGTCCTACTTTACATCTGCTCAATTTCTCACTGTATATATACACACATACACACACATATATATAGGGGAGACAGGGAACAGACAGACTGTTTTGTTGCAAGTTTCATCACTATCTCACAAACTCTGTTTTTCAAGAACATAACATAGATGCGCTGGGTGAATAAAAGGGTCGAGGATTGAGCTTTCAGAGCTTGAAAAATGACATTCACAATAAAACGGCTTCAAAGGAGGACTCAGATGGGTTTTGACCATTTCTGCAGTAGGCAAGTGGATAATTAGAATACTTATGCACCATAAAACAGAAAAGTGTAATCATTTGGAATTATATTTGCATCATTTCAGTACATCCATTTTTCACATCACGAAGTACTTTTAAGAGAAAATAAATATTAAAAAAGGTATATAACCTAATCCATGCAGCATAGTACTAAGTAAGCAAAACCAATGTATTATCAACAACAATCTAATAAAACAGGGAGATGCTCCAACCTAGTGCATATCCCCCAATTTGGTTTATCTTAATCCCACTTTTTTTGTTTTTACTATGTCAACTGCATATCAACCTTGCCTTCTTGTCCCTCATAAAGTCACTTCAGAAGTGTCCCAGTCCATACTAAAATGCAGATATAAGTAAACTTATTAAAAATATACTTCCTCATATATTTTCATTGAATTTCAAGATACTTCAATTTCTAGATGTGATGAAAAGAAAGTGGAAAAATATACTTTTTCTTTTGAACTGACCAGTAACAACATTTCTTCAGAAGATTGTTATATTATTTTTAGGAGAGAATGGAAGCTTACATTTCTTTCTTTCATTTGAACTAAATGTTACTAACAGTATGGGATAAGAATAGGTCAAAAATTAGGTTATAATTACAAAAACTTTGAAATTAATAAAGCAGTAAGATTTTCTGTAAGACTTTTCAAACATGCTTAGTTCAACTGAGAATATGACAAGCTTCAAAATACTTGCTGGTGTGGGTTAGCAAGCCATAACAAACAGCAAGCCTCCATGCAATCCTACATGAGCTGTAGCAGCGTATTTACAATTGTGAACAGATTCGAGCCTGGTACCTGCTTAGCTGATAGCCAGAGGAATCGAAAAGGCACCCTGGAAAACTCTTCAACTTACTTTTCCCAGCAGAAACATCCAGGAATCTTCGTATAGTTTCAGAAAACTAGACACATAGTTGACAGTTTCAGTGTGTTTGGGAATAAGTTACACGTTCCCAAGGAAATACGGGCCTTAATTGAGGACAATATCAAATGCTACTGGGACGCAATACAGACTCCACTGCAGAAAGGATACTAAAAGTATTATGAACACATTCCCATGCTGCAAATTCTGAAGGAATGCTGTATACTACTGAAGTACTATTTCTCTTGCCTTTCCCATATCAAAGTCCCCAACTCTCACAGCATGTGACCAACTCCAAATATGAAAAGCTTCCCTAAAGTCAGAGTTCACGATCTTAAAGATAAAGCACTGCCTGAGCTGTTGCTGAATCGAAAGCCTATAAAAATTACTATGTTTATATAATAATGACAATAGACCTCTTTGATCCACCTCCATTCTCTTTTAGATTTTTATGAATTTTCTGCCAAATAAATTCAAAGACAATTATTTCAAGAAAGTCAAGGTATATGTTTGAGACCCCACCCAGTGAAGTATGGATTTTACAAAAATAGTACGAATAAAGAGTTGAGACTAATATTTCCAAATTTACCTTGATGGGTACTTTGCATATGGATGGTAACTTGTTAGGCGGCTTCAGTACCACAGGAGTCAGTGACAGTGTCTAAGCTTCCAATTCTGGCTTTAACTTTACATAAAGATAAATGTAAACACATGGGATACATCTGCTAAAATATACTGGACTTACTCTTTACTTTCTTTTTACTGCCTTTGTGTTACAAAAGCAGTACAGTTTTATGCATAACTTGAAACTTCCTGATATATTTTCTCCTGAAATAAAGTGGGGGTTTTTTTCAAAGTATGAGTTGCAGGAACTTTTTCCACAATCTTCTTTTAAAGAAGCATAATGTACTTTATTTTCTTGAAAAGGGAAGTTTAGGGGGAAAAAAAGAAAAGAAGAAAATAACAAAAATATATTCTTCTCACATATATCTCTCCAATATTCCAACTCCTTGCTACAGTCAGAAATGGCATCAGCAAGGTGGGCCTGCCTCTAAACTGTCCTTCTGGAGCTAGAAAGGGAAGCAGAGGCTGTGCAGCAACTCTACACAAACAGGCTTCCTCAGCACTATAGGAAAGACAAACCTGTTGCCAACTGTCGTTAGTGTCACTCTCATTGAGTTTGCTTTCCAGGTTAGAGTGGTGGTAAGTCTCAAGCTTGGGTTTACTAAGAGCACTAGTAGTTTTACCCTTTTTTTTTTTTTCTCCATTCTCCATCTTGCTTACTTCTGCACACTTTCACACAAAAATCTTAGCACTTATTTTCATCCAACTGTAGAATCCTTCAGGAGAATTAGGGATGCATTCACCTATATATGAGACTGCTTTTCCACACCATTAAATTTCAGCATGTAAGAAATTTTTAGCTACTTAATTACATTTTCTAACCAGAAGAAAAAGCACACCCTAAATTCTGAGCCCACAGTCAGTCATCAACAGCCTCAGCAACTTTGAGGTTCTCAACATTTCAGCCCATGTTTTCAAAAACGGGTTTCAATCAAAGAATAATAATGAATCTCAGCAAAAAAAGTTATTTGACTCAGAACTAGGTTTGGTCAGTTTGCCATTTGCAGTTGCATGATTCCACAGTTATGATGATTGTTAACTCAGAGAAACTCCTCAGCTATGAACTCAGCCCCACACACAAGTTCAGTATATGTCCTGAACTCAGTTTGCAAAAGATTGGTCTTATAAAACTGCAGACAGAAAACAATAATACTCATGAGATGAAAACAGCCCTTTTAACCCTTACCATCAATTTTTTTATAACATTTGTATCATTTTCGTCACCATAATATCTTTAAAAAGAAAATGTTTCCATTCTAAAGACACCTGGCACTAGCTGGAAATCTTCCTGGAATACACAATATTGTTTGGAAGCATAATTAATTATTTTTGAATGCTGTTTTTTCTCGTCTGTCACTGCAGTACATAACACTTCTTTGGAATAAAGTTACAAATAACAAAGATGAGTAAGAACGGAACTTTTAGTATTTAAGAAGGAGAGGAAAAAAAAAAAGAAAGAAAAAAGAGAGAGAGAGAAACAGACAGACTACAGGAACATAACCTAAACACCAAGCTCCATTACACTTGACTGTAGCCATGAGGGACTTCAAGTTCACTACAAGGCACAGTCCAGAGGAAGTCAACAGAACTGCAGTACTTTGCATTAATTCAAAATAATAATAATTTATGTATCTGGTCCTACCATTTTAGTCCAGCCATTCCAAACTGCACATTCTATCAATTTGCAGTGTACACATTTCTGCACAATTCCCTATATGACTGCTAAAGAACCACCCTTGCACAAATTGCCATGAAATTCCCATTAAGAATAAAAATCCTTTTTTTCTGCGTTGCATATGAATTTATAGCAGTGGGACAACAGTATCAGCTGTCCAGTCAAGATATTTTAGCTTAGTTTACAGTCTGATCCTCGAAACTCTATCTTTTAAATATCTCAAACATGTATATACTGTGTTCTGAAGAGCTTTCATGGAGAATGTTTATTAGTCACTTTGATCTAATTCATCACAAAAGAAACCGTCTTAAAGTACTTAATGTTCTTTTAAGTGACACATGTTGAAGCTGTTAACGTACTTTTAACCCATGCTTTCAAGGATCTGAACCCGTCCTTACATCGTCTAAAACTTAATTAAAAGAATACTGTCAATATCAATGTCAAAGTAACTTGTCACCCTATGAATGAGAGCCTCAGTCGATTTTTCAAACTGTGCCAAACTTTCGAAGGGCTCTTTCACTTTATAAATCAACTAGCAGCTTAGAGTATCCTGGCAGCACCTTCAAGGAACGAATCAAAATGACAGGAAAAGAGGGGATAACAATCAAAGCTTGACTGAATACAGGTGTTTGAGTTTACAGACGAACCACAAATGCCTGGATCTTTGACAGCTGTTGATGTTATCAGTTATGTGCAGCTATTATTGGCTCCGGTCTTAGGGGCTGTAAGGCCTTTCCCTTAGCAACATCTCTGTGGCTGATAACATTTGGCTGAACTTTCAGATCTTAACCTCCCTTCTGACTTTTTGCAGTCAAACCCGCCTAAACTGATCAGAGGAAGAGACACGCAGTGGGAAGACAAGTAAAATATTATTGACTGGACTGTTTCATGTCTATTAGGAAGAAAGAGCAAGGGAGGGGAAAGCTTTCCAACTTGACAGGCTTCAAGATAATCAGGGAAGGAATCAAGGCAACAGAGTAACCCTTAGAAAAGTAAGGAAGCAATGGCTTATGAGAGGTCATTGTTCTATACAAGGAATAAACACGGGTTGATATTTTACTAGGCTCCAATTTGAGTTCCCCCATTTTAGTACCTGCATTATTAGAGCAATTCTATGGCACACGATACAGTATTATTGCTACTCAAGTCTTCAGCTTTACTTAAAGCATGCACAGATGAGTAGATCGTCAAGATTCTCAGCAGATCAAACCATGCTCCTGAGCATTTACAGAGGAGTCACATTTTAAAATATTTTTTTAATTCTGATCCAGTGCTTGTTATCAGTGTTTTCCTGGGCAGACTTTCTCCTGCTCCACTGGCATAAGCCAGGCAAAATAAAAGTTCATAAATATGCTCACGCTATTTACTGAAGTCATTCCACTGGTAATGGCGATTTTTCTAAGGCAGTGCCATGCACTCCATATCCCTTTTAGAGCTACACAAACTGTCCAAAATTCCTCTAAAGTAAAGGCCAGGAAATTCTCTATACATATATACACACATTGTAAACCATCAAACAGCACTCCGATGACTAGATCAGGCTCATCATCTTAAGACCAATAAAATCCTAGGCCAATGAATTAGCAACCTAATAGATTGGGTTCTCAGATCTCTTCAACTGATGAAAAAGCAATCCCAGAAACTTTCAGTGTCACGAGAAATGATATTTTGGACCTGATACTCTAAATGATCTCATTAATCAGTTGAGCAGCACTTGGGTATCACCCATTACTAATGAGTAGGAGTACATCATATGTATCCCTGACAATGCCCTTCTACTTTCTAAATTGTACACGGGTACAACGCATGACAATTTTCTTTCCAGGACTTTCACAGTAAGTCTTTCTCGATAAGTAACCCACCCTCTTCATAGTAAAAATTTTGGTCTTTAATTGTGTAGTACACTTAATTTCTTCCAAATAACACTATAAATCCAGCAGGAAAACTATGCTGGACATAATGCATGTTCTTGTCGTGATGTATCACACAGCAGAAAGCACAGGTGAAATATAGATATATATGACAGTATCAGTAATATTTAAACAATTATGAAGAAAAGACATAATTGAAGAAGATATTGCAAAAATAAAAAAGGGACTTAAGAATTATGCTGCATGACTGTTGATATTTTCAGAAACAAAATCCTTTGGGATTAGTAGCTTTCAAAACCAAACAGTGTTGTTAAGCAGGAGATTCATTCCAAAATAAAAACTCAGAGGTGTAGACTGCATCTGTAGTTCAGCCCAGCTACAGAGGAATTATCAGATGTACTGTGACCTATATTAGAATACCAGCATTATACTTATTTTATGAATAAAAATCAAGATATAATAAGTCCAGTTTACCTTTTTAAAGTAATTTAAGAACGTATATATTATTGCAGTTTAAGTTTATAATTCTATTTTTAAAAAACGTGTTCAGCCATAAAGATGTCACCATTTTAACCATCAAGAAAAGGTCACATCGGCATTCAGGATACAACTTAACTATTCTTTTTCATGCTTTGACTCTGAATCTTTGCATCTGCATTTACTTGGAGGTAACTGCTAGAATCATAATCATATATTTAAATTAGTCACTAGGAGAAAATTAGAATGTTTTGGAATAAAATTAGAATGGAATGTTTCAGGAATTCCTAATATTCCTTAGACTTCCTTTTTTTATATCTTCCTTATAAGTGCCTACACTGAGAAAGAACAAACCCTCAGGAAGCCATTCAGGGCTACACATATTTATAAATGCTGGAAGCACTCAGTCAGAAAGCAAATATGGGATGGGTGACCAACCACACAAATTAATTCTCAAATTGTGAATACCAGACAAAAACTCCCATATAAATCCACATATTAAAATATTCACTATGGAACCCAGATCAATGTTAATTAATGCAAATAGCCCATACATTCATGAGTTGTTTACTGAAAAGTCAAAGGAAAAAAAAAAAGATTTCGCTCAAATCTCTCTATAGATGTATCTCAGAATACATTCTCTATGCCAGTGGCAATATATTAAAACATTTTTAGAAAAAAATATGAGAGGATTGTAAAGCCAAGAAATTTATGGTAAACAATATAAATTTACCCTAATCCTACACCTTTATAGCATAGGGATTGAGAGAGAAGTCTTAACCCACTTCTCTGTCTTTGCCAGCTCCTAAAATTAGCTAGCACCTGGATTTTCCAATTTACACACTACATGCAATAGCCTTTTATAGGTCATCCACCAGCAGTACCACACAATGTGCTGCTCCAAATACTGCCTGCTCCCTGAATCCAACCTGCATTAAGACCTCGCAGCAGCACCTTTTCCAACCCTTAATAGATCTGGAACAGAGTGCAAGGACTGCGGCAGAAGTCTGTAGTAGGGGATGCTTTTGTCAAAACATGAAAGTCTAGCGGTATACAGTTGAATCACATTAATTTTTTCATTACTTTTGGTACCTTCATTTTGCTGTTTGAAAATTTAAGCATTACAGTTAAGCAGCTAATTCAGCTAAGAACAATAGAATTTGGATAAAAAGGGGACTATCTCAAGAAACGGGAATTACAACACTTATCTATGGTTCACAAGAAATTACAGAACTATCACTGTTAGCATTATGCTATCATTGTGATGAAGTTATATGAAAATAAGAGCTCATACCTAATAAATGTCAATACATCTTGCAGTATATGTTTCCTATCAAGAAGTCTTTGAAGGACAAATACCAATGAAAAAATTGATGGTTTTTTTAGGTTGGAACTGTGATGTTATGATGCGCATACTTTTCTTGTTACTTTGAAAAAATAATCCATATTTATGTGAGTAGTGTGAAATTTATGATGTCCATTTTCCCAATACACTTTGGTATTACTGATTTTTTCAATGTTGGATTTCTTCTTTCACATCTTAGGAAAGGATTTATAACACATCTGAATGTCTAAAACGTCTAAAGAAAACAACATTTTCAAGGTAAAGATGCACATACTGCTCCCTAGCTTCACCTCTATGGGTTCCCCCTCCCCCCCATACTCTGTAAAAATAACTCTGATTTTTCTGAATCCACTCAATCCAACAACTACAGCATCACTGCCCACACCACCAGTTTTACTGATGATCAGCTAGCCTGTTTACACCTCAAAATTCATTTGACCATTGTTTTAAATTTCTTTCCTTAAACTTCAGTGCAAACCTAGTCATATTTTACATATAGACAATTATGCCAGCCTAAACTATACCAGTTAAATTAGAATTTTATAAGAGGAATCTGGTTATAACCTTAACTGCAAAGAGGCTATCCTCTCTTCTTAGTACTTTTATCCTTAAGTCAGCAGCATTTAGGTCAGCACTTCTGGTTAGAGCTCATTTGTACAATGCAACATCATTATGAAAGCCTTTTATCCTCAATCATTCAACCAATCCAAATGTGGAGAACCATCTTCAAGAAACAAACGCTAATAAATCTCTTTCATTTCCTTTTAATTTTAGGCAGATAAATGTTACACATCCTGAGTTGAAGGCTCTCTGGACATGAAATCACTTAGTAATGACTCTAAATTTAACCCTATGGTAGCTTACTCATGGACTTCCTTTTGCATTCATATGTTGATACTGAAAGCTCATGACCTAAAAAGTAAAATACACAGTATAATTAATGACAAGAGGGGCTTGTAAAATTTGACAGAACTCCTTTCATCCTCTTCTTCCACACATTGGAACAAGCTGACCTCTGACACAAGATCACCTTCCCAGTCATAATTTGCATAAGTCAATTATTAGGTCTTTAGATGCTACATTATTTTGGGAATAAACCTGACTAGTGCAGGAAGAGATTACCTCTTGAAAAACTAAGATCATAGTGCAATGCCAACCGTAATATCCTTAAGAAATTGGGTCTTTGACCAAGAGAACTTTGGGAGAATGGAGTCACAAAAACGAATGTAACTACTGAAGACATAATGCACAGTTCAAAGACACATGTTCAGTCCTGTCCCTGAAAATAGGAATCATAGAGAATTATGACAGTGATCCTAGAATGATACAATTTCCTTTTCCAATTTCTTTCAATTTTCAGTGGAAAAAGAATAAAGACTATTTAAAAAAAAAAACAAACAAAACTCTAATGAAGGAGCCAGAGAAACTACTCCATTTTTGTGTTGGATTTTCACCCCAGAAGATGCTGGAAAAGGCTAAATAATGGAGAAGAGCAGTATAGAAATCTCATTTTTTGGTTATTGCTTAATGCAATTTTTTTTTCTAACAAAAAACAGCTGAAAGTTTCAATTGAATCTGCCACTTTCTCACACTTTTCAAACTTATATATTCCACCATTTTACTTAGATAACAGAAACACCTTTCTTTTCCTTACAGAAGGTAAGGTGACAAGATATTGGTGCTGCCTTTGATGGTGTCTGTGATATAGACTAATCTCTACCATCAGTTAAAGTGATTGCCATTAAAATCTTTATAAGCAATTAGCATTACTGCTTGAGTTCCAGTATTCCGTCTACTTACTGCAGAAAGCAGGCAAAGCCAGCAGTCTAGTGAATGCCAGTGGCTTTAAATGGAATATCAATTAGAGAAAAAGGTAAACATTGCAATGGCAAAACACTGTACATATGAACATCACTAAGTTAATGGATTGGAAGTCCGTAACAGAGGAAAAATTGGTCTATTGTATTTTAGGGGGGAATTTTCTTTTTCAACATTATTATTCATTCTACTACAAATAGACATTTTCTCTATTCATTTTTCACACATCATGAAAGTTTGCATTGAATTCCCAAAGATATGGTCATCAAATGTATGTAAAACAAAGCCAAATAAATTCACCTACAAATATGAGTTAGGTCTTATGATTTTATGCCTTTGTATACTGCAAGCATGGTCCTCATGTGCATGTGCAAAAATACTAGATATTTCTTATTCTTAATACAGAAAAAGTTACATCAGGTCTAATGGGTTGATTCTCCATTACTGTGGGTCGAAAAACTCCTCTAGCAATATTATTGCAAGCTATCTTGGGTCAGTTTTAAAGTGTGTTCCTTTGCCAAGAATATAAATTCCTTGTGAGTTTTCCTTCCTCAAAGGAGGAGTTGCATCTTTTTCCATATTCCATCCACTGTGGAAGACATCCCCACAAGGATGCACCTTGTGGTTATTCCTAATTTTAGAATGCCAGGTAGTACTACAACATTGCATACTATAATGGGAGAAATGAAGTATACAATTCTCAGTTGATTTTACACAGAAATCCAAGCTACAGAATGTAAGGCTTGAGTGATAGAAAATAGGGCTCTTAGGATCTATTGCTTTGTTCATATACACACATTGATGTTCAAGCTGTGAACTCATAAGCGCACTGAAGGCCTGCACTCTATGGTCTCCATGCATGCCAGTGTTCGGGTCTCTTGCCTGTAACCGTACTTCAGAAGGAAGTTCCGTATATAACTTCTTTATAAAGAATTTGGATTTACAAAGGATTGCTTTTTATTCAGAAAAGCATGTTACTTACTTTTAAAGCTACAGTAACTACCTATTCTGAAACACTACCCAGTTCTACACTCTTCTGTCCCCAAAACTTTATTCACGCTTATGTAGATCTTAACACAGTTATGCAATCATCTGGCTAACATCACCCTCTGGATAGTAATGAGGTCCTCTCTAACCCTTTAGCTGCTATAAAGTATGCAGAAGTTAAATGCACAGATGAAAAAAATTTGTCTCAATTTCATACTTCTGCAAAATGGTAATTTTGTACTTAAAATGTACAAGATGGATGTTCAGAAATATAGGCTGAAAGCCTAAATTATATTGGTCATAATTTATGTAGTACAGTCCCAAAGAGATACAAAAAAGGCAGAGCATAATTTATCTGTTGGAATCAGAGATAGCTTTACTAAAACTCCCATTTATTCTATCCCCTATAGTTTTAACCAGCCTTTGTCCTTAGGGCGCATTCTATTTAAAGCTTTCCATATTGCTGTTTGATCACATATTGTAGCCTATAATTTCTCTATCATCTGAAACAAATTCAGCTCACAAAAATTGTGAACTCCACGATAGCAAACACTACATTTCTAAGATACAACGTATTTATAGCAATACAAAATTATTTGCATGTAAAATGTCTATCATGGGAACATACACTTTAATTTTGAGCATAATACTATTAATACATAAGGTATGCAATGCTTTGACAGAGATTTCACTATAAAGAGCCTAAACAGAGAAATGGGATGTGATTAATATAGTGAGCACAGTTCTCTATGGAAATTTCATCTAATCTCACAGAAATCACAGGGATTAACCAGGGTTTATGACAAACCCAAATTCATGTTAATTTTTTAAAATTGTATGGCAATACAGAAGTTTAAAAAACAAAAATGTAACATAAGTTTGATTTGGCACACATAGTAAAAGCCTGCAACTATTCTGTCTAACAATAGCTTTTCTAAATACATTTCCATGTAGCAAATTGCTCAAAATTTACATCAGAAACATCCACATCAATTAAAAAAAATTTCATAGGTGCAATACTTCTGTCTTGGCTTCCTCCTTACTCTGTTAAAACTGGTTAGGACTTATTTGCATGGAGGATATGTAAAAGACATCTTCACATTGCAGAAACACTATTTTTTTCAATATCTAGAGATTATTTTTACCTTGTTTGCATTGAACTAATCTCTTAGTGTGTTAACAAACACAATGTTGTTACTAGACCTGACAATGCCAACCTTGCAGTGAGACATAGACTGTCGAAGTGATGACTTGGGCTCATTAAATATTTCCATGGTTCTTTTAATCATTAGTATTGCTATCATAAATATTCAACTGTTGACAATATATTTTTCTCAATAAATACTGTTCAATTGCAGATTGGCTAAATTCCAATTGGAGTATTTACATTTTGCCTCCCAAATTTTCCCCTGAAGAATATGATACTCCTTTCTCTTTTTCCTTTAATTGAGAGTAATTTTGTCTACAGTTTTGTACTGGGTTTATGGTTTACTACTGAGTTGCACTTAAATGGTCTTATTTATCACAGGTGAATTTAAAACACAAAGCACAGATCTGCAGCTGAACTCTGGAAAGCTTCTGTGGAGCCAGAATACATGTTTAACATGAACCAGCAGCTCATACATAGCCCAGGATTCAGTTTAGGCACTAATCAAGACATCTCCACTTAATACTTATAATTATAAGCTGTATTCTTTGCAACATTTGAGGGATAGTGTTAGGAGCGATGGAAAGGTACTTTGCAAGTTGTTTTGGTTTTTTTTTTTGGGGGGGGGGGGGAAGGGCATTGATCAAAAAACAAATGCAGTTAATTTTCAACTTAAATTGTAAAATCACTTGCATTTGGTATGTTTAAGCAAAAGAATGAAAGTAAACTAAGCAATTTCAAATTTGTAGTTAAAAATAGTTTTAAGACACCCGAAGTATTTTTCTGGGTCATTTTTCAGCCAGGAATCTGAAGTCAGTTATATGTACTGCTCTTTTCATAAGTACCTGGTGCTATTCTTGACTAAATAGTTGATAATACCTCAAAATCTTTCCATCATTCCTGGTTGGCTGGGAGTTTCCACCTGCTTTGATACAGGATGAGTTGGCCTCCATTCTTCACATCTTCAATATTTCTAAACTGAAAAACAGAAGTGTGCCTTGTGAAATGAACTCTTCAGTCGCTACAAAACATCAGCTACTGCAAAAAACTGCAGCATATCCGTGCAAAAAACTTATGAAGAGAACACTAAACAGGCTGTTTCTGATCATCATATCATTCCATTTTGAAAAATGGTATATTTAATTCTCTTATATTCCCAAAAAGGTTGGACTAGAGACCTCCTGAGGTTCCTCCAGCCTGAATTTTCCTATGGCCCCGCTGTGCCAATCCCAGGACCGCATTTACAAGTATGCCTCCAAACATACCCCAGCGCCGAAGCATGCTGGGCAGGAGGCGGCTGCACTTGCCTGCCAGACAAGCACTAAGCTACCTTCCCTAAAAGAACACCTCTGCTTTTCACAGCCTCTTTACCTTTATTTGCAGGATGCCAGGTCACAATGTATTTTCACTTATTCGTCATTAGACTCTCAAGACTACAAACATTTCCCTGAAACTCCTGTCAATTTCTAAATCAAAAACGTCTGTCTGTCCTTCCAAGCAGCATTACAGTGGTCTCCTGAAACTACACATACTAAAGGGAAAAAAATTCAGCTAAGGAACACCATTTAGAGTCAGGTTTATAGGTGCAATGGAAAAAACATGACTGCAGCTTTTCTTGTACATTTAAGAATTACAGGATTGTTAACCGATGGTTTCTGTAACAATGCTATGCTTATGGAAGACTCCAGTAGAGTGATAAATGCACAGTAAACCTAAAATTCATAGGAACAAGACATGGATTTCAAGGGTTACCACATATACAGTTAGCAATATCACAGAAAGTGTTTTGTACAGTAGATTCTTCTTATGGCTAAGTAACTATTTTAAATGGAAAAATTCACAGCAAAGTAATTTAGTTGTAATCAGAATTACAGATCTGAGGACTGTAACAGGTAGAATTAGACTGTGAATCATCTCAGTTTTGTAACAAACTGTGTTGCACACAAAGGCCATCTGTTTGCACACGTTAATAACTTTATAGGAAAGGTAAATACCACATTGGTCTGATTTCTGACATAATCAACAATGAACAAATGCAGAATACAAACTCTACTGGTTTCCTTTTGAAGAAAAAAGTTTAAGGTTTTAGTAATTTTCTCTTTTTATGGCAACAATTAGGGATACAAAAAGAAGCCCAGGTTGTGAGGGTTGTTCTCGGAGCCATGACCTATAATGGAGTTCAGCCAGTTTTCAGAGAACAAAAATGTATCTGGAAAGTGTTTATGGATTTTTCAAAGAGTCAGCTGAAATGCCACCAACCTGCTTTAAGAAAAAATATCTTGAGTTTCAAAAAATGTAATTCCTTGGTCATACAGAACTGTTAAATGTATTAATACTATGTCTATTTTGGCAAGCAGTGGGAAAAGAAATCGAAACTAAGCTTCTGAAACCTGAATTCCAGGTCTTATGGCAGAATCAGAAAAAGATAAGTTAAAAGACCTAGACAACCTTTGATATCAGAATTTGTGGCGGGGGGTGGGGGTGGGGTGGCATTCCTCCTAGACCTGCAGAATTCAAAAAATTACAGAAGAAAGAGCCACAGAATTCCATACATTTCAGATTATGAAATTGTCCCATTTTGAACCATTGCATAGCTGTAAAAATCCCTGGACTAGATGAAAGTTGGCACCTACTATATGGCAGGACAAAGATATAATTTCCTCAATCTGAATGCAAGAAATTACATAAGTCACTTAGCTTCTTCTCTTTATAGATGGGGCATAATATAAATTTCCTTGGAATAACATTGTACTTGCCTTTCACACAACTCAGTGGGGCGGTTGATTAAGCTATGGACTGGATTTTCACTGGTACCAGGAATACAGGTCCTTCATCTCAGGTGTCCACTTCAAGTGCTTTTTCTTTTAAAAGTTCCCTTGCAAAAACTGCCCTTTAACATTGAGCAACCCAGTAAAAGACTAGCAGGCAAAGTGTTTCGCATACCCAGCACTAATGCACCAAGGAAAGAAAGCACTGACAAGGAAGTTTCTGAAACACTGAAAAGGTACCTATGCCAATCCATCAAGTAGACTCAAAAGTATAAAAGCTGTTATTGAGAACATTCAGAATTCTGAGACAAATGAGAAAGCAAGACCTTGAAATGAGAGCCAAGGCATTACAAAGATATGAGTACAGAGGTCTTGCAAACTACAAAATTTTCCTGAAGCAACATTATACAATGAAGAAATAGGTAACATAAGAACAGTTGGTGACTCATAAATACATAGCAAATATAGACCACATCACCGAAGCCAGCATAAAAAAAATACTAATCCAAGGAAGTCAGAGGGCAGCACTGAACAGTAACATGTTCGTAAGCCACATGCACAGCAGCTAATTGCCAGGCTGATAAGTTGGGCTCTACCTCGCAACTCATGTCCTAGCGAATAAAACAAAGCAAAATGTTATGAACATTCAACTGATCAAATCATAACAAGTACAGTGAAAATTCATCAGAAAGAGGTTCTCTCAAAGAACATTTACCTGTTCAGTATTGTGCCCCCTTTACAAAGTGGGAAATATAAGTAGGGAAGTCTCCAGATTACATTGTCTAAAACCTAATTTTATTGAATTTAAACATCTTTTTATTTTCAGATTTAAAACCTATTTTCTAAACATCCCATGGAATTAGCTTCTTTTGCCTGAAGAAACAATAGAAATAAATCAATGAGTAAGCTATGTCCACCCTTAAGACCTTCTACTGCTTATTCATTTTAATCAAATTTCCCATATTCTTTGACTTTCTATCCTTCATTGCCTTGAGCTATGCATTGCAGCTACTGATGACATACAAATGTTAATTTTGTTCAAATTCAAACACAATACAGAAGAGCCCATTTTAAAGACTACTTTGCAAACATCACTCTTAAAATGAAAGAACTGAATTAAACAGACTACAGAAATGAAAAAAAAAATCATTCAAGTGGATCCCTATGTTAGCTCTGTCAAATGATCTTCAGCCTCTTCAGGACTAAAACAGTGATTTCTTTCCTTGAAACTTTAACAGCTGCATATTCTATTAAAACATACATAGAAAGAAGAACTTCAAAAATAAACCAATTGCAAGGCATCCAAAGAACCAATGATAGCAAACTTCATCCATAGTAATTAAGGGTAATCCCTGCGACAGCAGACACACAGCAGCTGTGCAGCAGTTAATGATGGGTTTTGTTCTTCTTTCATCATTTTTAATATTTATTTTATACTATTTCCCTTCTATGCTTAAAAAAATGCTGACTGCAAATAGCCACTCTATTGTAGAAAAGAAGTAGCACACTTATGCTTTGCCTCAGTCCTAAAATGAACTGTATTCCACATTGAGATTGCAATAAAAAGCATGGGGTTTACTCTCACTTAGGTATGTGACCACTAATACTTCCCAGTCACTAATCCGAATGCAGTATCATTTTTTTCACCATTTAATCAGGGACCTCCTGCTGGGTCTTGCTGCTTATGTCAGATTTGCAGCTACATAAAAACTCTTGGAAATCATATGGTGAAAACTTAAAAGAACATAAACAACTTGGTAACTACAGCGAGGCTTAGCTTTTAAACAAGGTCTCCCCTAGCTCATGCCTCAGAAGCATTACTTTGCATGAAACAAAAAAGTTTAATGTGACCACTTCCATCTGAGATGGAACAAAGTTCCCCCACAGCTCATCCTGCAAACCGCTGTGGTTTAATCTGATCAAATAAGGTTCTGTATTAAAAAGCTTAAATTCAAAGTCACCGATAGGACACCTCTATGGAACACCTCTGATACTCACCATAAGCAAATACGTTATTCTGAGAAGCCTCTCGCCACCTCATATCTTCTGCACTGCTAATTGCGCTTATTTACTATATAACTGATTTAATAAATGTTTCTTGTTTCTTTTTCTTCTATACTCTTCAACATATTCTATAAACATGAAGCTTCTTCTGACAAAGTGATTCACATAGAACATACCTGTTCTTTCAAAATACATGAGCAGGTCCCACAAGTGTTTCTAGCAATATTAAAGGGGTCTTATCAGAGCAATAAATTCTGTCAAAGTGTGCATTACTTTCATATTTGTGCATTCTTGATGCCTCCAGGCACAAAATCTTTAGCCTTTTCTTTTACAATAGCAAAGCAATAGCAACTTCCACCAGTGACCGCAAAAGTGAACCTATTGTGACTTACTGTCAACCTACCTTTTCATGCAGGTAAAACAAAGATCAAGAAAGTTCCCATATTAATTCATTTCAAACCCACTCTCTAATACTCTCACTGGGCATCAAGGCGAAAAAGCTTTCTCACAAGTCACAAAGGTATTGTACATTTATCATAACTGGGAATGTGGTCATCATAAATTAAGTATCAGTAATCATAACTTTCTTTTTAATCCATTTTGACTAATGCCAGTTTCAAAGGAATTCTTCACGTACATCCAATGGTTGACTTCATTGTTGGATATGCAAGAAGAAAAATCAGAAGTATGGTTACAAGGGGGGGGAAAATAAATTAATATTTAGAACTGATCTTGAAACACTGGACCTGTTTTATACGGCTTATCACAGTCTATCTTTTAACCCTGAACATGTTAAGTATCAGTTCTTCCTCTGGAGACTTGAAGATCTAGGGTTAACAGCCTTCTGTTTTAAAAATTCATTGAGATACAAACAAATGGTATTGCTTTCAATGCATATGCATCACAACAAGCCAAAGAAAAAAAACAAAAACACAAACCACCACACCACGTTACCCCCTACAGGATCCTTGGCAATTAACTCCAGCTATGTCAGCAATTTTTTGAAAAATCTCCTAAACATGAGGAAATCTCATCTTCACCGTATGAAAGACAAAGCTACTGCAGTGACTCTTCCATGCATTACAATGTGTGTGTCTTACTTCTTAACCAAGCCGCTAATCACGCAAATTATTGCAACTAATTACATCTGAAGGTCTAATTAATTCTTTCAGTACCACATCATTTAGTACGCATTCACAACACAGCACCTGTTTTGAAAATCCTTGCAGTTAATTTGTTTATAAACAAACACTATTTGCATAAAATGTTTAATGAATGGTTTAACAGTTAGTACAATACTCCAGCTTTGTCTTAGTAGATTTGAGGTCATCGAAGGCCACAATAAATTAATTTTAAACTATACAAATTAATTTAAATAGTATGTGTGAATTTCTCATTAATAAAGAAAACATTTCTAACATGTTAATTAATATCTCTGTAACAGGCCAATTACTGTCTGTACAAGTGCATCTTACAGTCAAACCCAAAAGATTTTATAGGGTTCTACTTCAGTGGAGTAAAATATTCCAACTCATATGTACACAGGACACATGTACGAGTTACAGTGGCATTCAGAACCTACTTTCAGATAACTTTTTTTCATGCAAGACATTAACATACTTCAATATTTTTATCAAGCATTTTAAAAACTACAGAAGATTGATAGCTTGTGTATCACTACTATATGGAACAAAGAAGTAAAATCAACTGATTTAACTGTACTTTCTCTTTATTATCTCTTTATGCTGGATGATGCCTCTTTTTTGCTTTATAAACAAATAATAATATTTTATCTCATTATATACTCCCTACTAATAAGCATTCTGATTAGAGAATTAAATGTTGCATACACTGTTCTGACTCTGAAGCATTATAATTCTCCATGTACAATAGTATGTCAACCTGCTTCACATAGAAACTAAAAGAGAACATTATTTCTTACTATCAAACATATTCTTTGCATGAACTATCATTGAAATATGTTTATAGTCCCAAAGTTTGTTTCTGATTTGCAAGTGTTTTCACATTTGATAAGCACCTACTGTAAATTTACATTCACTCATGAACTATTCTTATGATAGGAAGCTAAGAATTGTAAAATATATTTATATCCTTACCCTGGTGTAGTGTTGCCCCTTAATGCATGTTTTGATGAATTCACATCATTGTACTACATAGCACTATGTACTACAGTATCTGTTTCAATAGGGCAAATAAGGAACAAGGGAATGAAAACCAGTGCTCATTTTCTTTTGAATGGGAAATTTACTGTGACTGTAACCACATACCCACCTCAGCCAGACACTCAACAACAAAATCACTCAGGGAGACCAATAGCCCGCATTTGCTTCCAAAAACACTCTTAAGTACAGATAATCTGATCTTTTTACAACACAGTTTCTGAAATAGGGACTTGCCACCAAGTTTCAAGAGAAAAAAAACGGAAGCATGATCAAGGATATCACAGAGTGAGGAGCATCTATGAACTTATCACAATATGAAAAGAAAGACTTACACTGGGCTATTGACCTAACATTGGCTATTAAGAATAATTCTAACTCATCTTAGCATTATGGGTTGGGGTTTTTTTCAGAACAAGTACTTTCACTTTTCTTATTCTTTAAAAAGTTTCCTAACCCACAGCTATCTTATGCTGAGAGTTCTTAAAGTGTGACTAAGAGACAGGATTTCTTCCAATTTCTAAGAAATACAAAATACTCAGCATGTCGACACCAACCTTGACTGTTACTCACAGACCAAACCATCTTACCCAGATCAGAATTTAAAGTGATGCAAACCAGTGATGTCAAAGGAGCAAGAATAAGTTATGCCAAAGAGAATCTGGCCTATCTGATTAATGTTCTGCTAAGTGCTGCTCAATCCTATCCATTCTATCCTCATGTCTCAGACTGGACAACATATAGCTTGACTCAATTTCACATGAGTTATTTTTGAGAAAGTCTTACCAAATATGCCAAGTGAAAGATCAGCTTTAATATGTACAAATTCACTACAAAAAAATCTGAAGATTTTTCTTTCCTATTATAGATCTCTT
>NW_009259593.1:3338931-3408048 GCF_000687185.1 Egretta garzetta
CCCTTTACAGTATACAACTTACAAATCATAGAAGCATTTTAAACGTCTTTTCATGAAAACAGATATGAATTTCCTTTTAAAAAAAATTAACAAAACTGGTTAACATTCTTCTTCCCATATGCAAAATTTCTTGTATTTCAGATCTCATTCCCATAAGACAACATCCTCTTTTAATAACACCTGTATAGCAATTAATTAAATCTACACTCTTTATATCCCATTCGCATAACTGTGTCTGCATGAGACAGAGAGAAAGAATGCAATATGCACACAACTATTTTCAAAATACTGAAGGTAGATAAACTTGTTTTAAATGAAGAGCTGAAGGGGAGTTTTGTTTGCTGATTAAGATGAACGTTTTTGTCTACACATCTTGGTTATATTCTGTTCTATTGTTGTAAGAGTTAAAGAACCTTGAAGATTTGATATAAACAAGACAGAACTTAAAAGTCAAAGATAAGTCGCTCAGGCAGCTGCTGAAGAAAACAAGGCCACAGCTAAACTACAAACAGTGTTTGTGCTGTGTCTAACTTAATAAGTTATTTGAAATGTCCCATGCACCAATGTCCAAACTATTCCAAACTAGCCTTTCTTGTTCTCTTCTCCCTCAGCAACAGTTACACTGAACTCCTGAGATGGCTCTCCTAACATTAAGAATCACTAGCATTTCGCAAATAAAGGAGATCACCATGTGAAAAATTATCTTTTAAAATGGAGTTTAATTTGCATATAAGGAACAGGAGATTTATGATGAGCAACACAGCGCAGCACTGCATCTGCCTAGTATCAGTCGTAATTTAGATTGTTTGTGACCGATCTTAAATTCTAAAGCATGGAGAAGATGAAGTGCTCTGTTGCTGTGTTATTGTCAGGAGTCTAAGACTTACCAGAGATTTATTAGTAATCTTATCACAAACATGTCTCAAGTTTTTGCTTTTAATATGTGCCAAGCTCCTCTGAGGAATTTTCCTCACTGCAATTATATTTCTCAATGCATGCATTCTGAAGCTTAGTTGATTTCCTTCCCAAAATAAAGCGACCTATCATTACACTACAGTAGCTCCGCTACATTTTTCCTCTGCTACTTAATAATCAATGTATTCATCATTAAAATCTGAGCCCTGAAGCAATGGTTTTTAGCATATTCTAATGACTAGCGACTTGCAAATTACATTGACCTTTCATGTACATTCTGTAAGCACCTTGTTCTAATGTGTACTGTATTTATAGTTTGCCAATACAAACTAGCCAAAGATTGGATAATTACTCTAATCTATTAGCTCGATTGCTTTCCCTGCTCATTTGTAGCATGTGCCATACAGACCATTTTCAAAAGCTGGTCTATCTTTCATCTCTTGCAAGCGCAGAAAGAAATACTTCATCTTCACAATATATACACTTACTAATATATGAAGAACACCCCATCTCGGCTCAAGGATATTTCAGGAATAAAGAATCTTCTTTACTATTAGTGTCATAACGCTATTTGTGACTGACAAAAAACACAGCTCACTGAGTGTAAACTTTACTTGAAGAATGTCAGGCCAAGTTCCATTTTCTAGCCATTACCCTGACTTCCAAACAGCATTTAATAGGAACGGCTTGCTTCTTTTCTTAGAATGAAAGATAAAAAGACACTTTTCCTAAAGCACAGAACTTTTTTTTTTTTTTTTTTAAGGTATAAGTAAACGTTTCAAAGAAAGCTTTAAATACTTTTTATAAAGGCATACTGTTGCAACTTAAGAAAGATAAGAAACACTACATGGAAGTATTAGCTCAAGTCTCTCTGTTCTTTCCGTTGACAGTCTATTTCAAGACAGTTATGGATAGATAACATTACAGACACTGGTAATTAAAACAACACTAATTTTGTCTCAGTGGCTGCGCTTTGTTGTTTGAAATCATCTATCATGGCCTTCATGCTTCACACAATGAGAAGACATTTGTCTAGTCACATTCTGCTTGGTCAACACTTTTGCTAATATCCCAGCATACCTGGTTGCTACTGCACTGTTAAAGAGGTAGAGCAATTTTTTTTCCAAAAAGACCCTATTAAATAAACTGCTTTGAATATTTATTTAGAGAAATTCATTATTTCAGGTTACCTTTTTTTTTCCTCCAAAAATTACACTAACGTCTTTTCTTTAAAATGGTTTAAAAAAAATACCACTCTTCTTCACATTTTAACTGAGACAGCATCAGTTTAGCACACAAATCTCTATTCAGCAGAGGAAAAAAGAAAGATATATTGATACATCAACATACACTTGAAAAAAAATAAATGCTTGAAATGCCTGGCCCCATATACTACTGATTATTCTGTATGCATTAGTTTAATTGATTTATGGACACTAAATTTTTCTTCAAAGTACTTTTTAATATTCTTAAACATCATTTATTTTAGTATTAAAAGTTACAGCATGCAGATGCTTTACATTTTGACCACCAAAAAAAAGTCAGAAAAGACTCATATTTCATGAGGGAGGATGAAGGAATCAGACATTATTTTCAGATTAAACTTGAAGAGCAGTAACAAAGTAAACCAAGGCACTTAAGATAGGTTTCAAAGGGTTGTTACTGAATGACACAAACAAGACAAACAGGCAAGATCATTTAACACGAAACTGAATTCAGCAAGGCCACAAAACAAAGAACTGCTGTCTTGCTGAATGGGACTGATGTTACAGAATTACCGAACACAAAAATGAGCCCTAACCTGCAAACCCTTATGTACAAATGAACCAGTGCCCAGTTACTGGGTGCTTCCACCTCAGCTCTTAGTGCAGCCTAGTGTAAAGCTGCCGTCATTGCCTAATTGCAGAAAAAGACATCAGAAATTGAATTCTCTAGAAGTTAATCATCCATAAACTCCATGTTTTCTACTTTTTAAAGGTTTCCCTTTAATTTAAGAGGAACTTCATAGTGACCCACATGCAGTTTAAAACATGAGGTGTAATCACAGCAGCCTTGCTATTCTAGCTGCTCTCTCCAGGATGGTATCATAAGTAGAGATACAAACAGATAGGCTTTCAACTTCACACAGAGAGGAGCCCTACTCCAATGCTGGAGAGGTGACATAACCAATTAATAGAAATGATAATTTTATCATAGCTCTATATATTAAAAAAAAGTTTCACAACAGAAAAAGAATCATTAATTTGCAATTCATAGACTTTTCGATTAAGCCTAAAATAAGAAAAACTTGGCATCTCTTCCATCTTCAAGACAATTAAAACAGTCATAGGCTAAGACATCTAAAATTCTTGTCAAAAATTAACATGAGCAACATTACTGCAGTAACATTAAGACTGAAAGCACACAAACACTTGAAAGGGAAAAACAGAATAGCAAATAAGTCAGAAAACATTAGCAAAATACAGGTTTATTCTCATGAGCTAATGAGTATCCCTCAAATTTAATAGAGCTCAAACTATCTTTCATTACAAAAAGATTTTGCTGGCAACAAGTGGCTGCTTAAGTCATAGAGACAGAGGCTTGTCAGTTTGCAAGTAGATACGGTGGGAAGTGGTAGGTTGTTTGCTTCTGTGACCGAAGACAGGAGAAACCCTGGCCTCTTGGCTTCACAAGGTACAGCGATTTAGCTAGTTATAACTTCACATTTTTAATACACTGGGAATTCTTCAAAGGGGCTGGTATTATATTTTTATTGAACATTACTGGATTTTAATTGCAGTGTTTTATAGGAAGGCCCTAGAAGGCCAGTGGCATATGAAGTACTACAAAACTAGGAAATGTACCACTAAATAATACAAAGTTTGTCATTTATTCTAATTTTCAGATACTACCAAAGCAACATGAATGAGCTGTATCAACAATATTTTAAAGACACAAGTGAAACAAAGTAAATCATTTAAAGCAAGCTAATATCAACTGTATTTTCTTTCATCACACCCTTTTATAATCCCTTTTAAGATTAGTATTCAAAAGATAACTATTATCAATGGACAAATTGCATGAGATACAGTAAAGTATAGAGAGTCCACAAAAGGAAAATGCCTGTTTCCCAATAACTATTGCTGCAATGAATGAAGCAGCACAAATCTTTTCACTTTCCATAACTCATTTGCATGAATTTACTTTTTTTGCCTTAAGAGGTTGTTGTAATGTGTGTTAAAACACACAGTGCAATTTTAACTCCATAATATCACGAAAGAAATATTGTGTTAGTATAAAGTGCAAAAATATGAATGCTGTTAAATTCTTCCAACAGAAACAACAGTGCAGCACTGCTCAAAAGCACCACCCAAAGGTAGACGTGATGTAAAGACATGTACAGAATTGTCCTTTTCGTGTGTGGTTTCTTTGGTGGGGTTTTTTTGTTGTTGTTGTTAATTTCAGCAAAACCTCAATATAAAAAATGACAGTGTGGTGAAACTTGACAGAGGGTTTTGATTGAAGTGACAGATTTCCACAGCTACACCTGTAGGGAAGTGAGGATAATCCTGTCTAAACCATTCATTAGGATTTGGAACTTTACTCAGATGAACACTGGGTTGATAAATTTGCTAGACGTATGTTGTAGATAATATGACAAAGTACTGTTTTCAACTGAAAATTCCTTTGACCTAATTTTATAAAAATCATGCAAAACTGTGGAAGAGAATTTATTTCTAAAACCTTCTGAAACAGCTGAAGTTGTATTTTTGGAACAGTATGCATGTAAGTGAAATATATTCACCGGGCAAATTCAGCTATCAATTGTATTCATAAATTTTCTTTATTAGAATTATAAAGGTAAAGGATAAGACTTTTTCATATTACCAACAATCAGTTGCTTCTTAGACAAAGAACATTTATCTTTCTGCTAATCATATTCACAATAATTCTAGGGCTGAAATAAGCAACAACTTGGCATTTATAAAAACACATAAGCATAAACTTTGAGTATAAACCATATGATGCTAATCGTGAAGTGCTAACTGGTAATATATTTTGATGGAATAATCATTTTAACAGCCTATTAGCCAGATACTTTAAATGAGAGGGATTTGATGCATTCTTGTTCAAAATAGTGCATTACACAAACATAAAGAAAATTAATATATTACTCCTTTAGCTTTTGCAAAAGGACTCTAGATATGAAGTATAACATTGCCATATATCTTCCAGGTTTAAGTAGGTTAATTTAGAGGGGGGTGGGTTTGCCCTTTTTACTGACATTCATTTCTCACAAAGAAAAGTTGAGAAATTGTGAAGCAAGAGATACACTGAAACACCAACTCACTGGAACACAGCTCAAGCACTAGAAATATTAGGAAAAGATAGCACTTGGCACAGAATACAGATCTCTTACCTACAGTCATAGTTACACAAATACCTTCAATACAAACATTTTCCTTACAGGAGTTGCCTTTGTCTGCTTAAGTGATTAGAACCAAAACCACACAGAATGGTTATTTATTAATGCAGAAAAGATGCAGTATAGAGTTCGCTCTGCATGCTTCTGTTGCAAGAGTACAAAAATAAGCTGATCTACAAAACTCCCTCATCAAAGAAACAAGACTTGTAGTAATTCTGTTCTTTTAAGTATGTCTACATTGTGATTTTACCACCAACTGGATAACAACTTCTTGCTTCTTATTCCTCTTTGTTGAGGAAGCCAGGGAAATAACTAGTTATTAGGATAGACATAACACTGAATATCAAGATTGGGTTTTCACAAATGTATTGTAACATAAAATCACGTTTCAGCCTGGAAAATATACTGAGTTATGTTAAATCCACAAAGGATTCTCCAGCATGTTCCCTTTTTCTTCAAACCTCAATACATTTCTGCAAAGCAAACTTACAGAGGGTTTTTAAGGAATATTTGCAACAGTGTGATAAACAGTCCTGGTACTTCAGGTTTTACGAACCCTGCAGAATGGGAATAGACTACTTTTTGTTACAGGAACTTACTGTATTTCAGTGGAAATCACCCTGTAAGGTAGGGCATCTCCTGCAGGCTAAGAGGAAAGCTAAGGCTGCAGAACTGCTACACACAGGCTTGCAGGCAAGTAGCTGCAGGGCTTACTGAACAGACACTAGAGGCCCCTTAGCCTTTTCAATCAATAGAAGCCACTCCAAAAAGACCTTTAACTTTGTAGGGGAGGAAAAAACTGAGGGCACCCAAGCTCTTTCTATCAAAAAAATTTCAGGTGATAGGAGAGACCTTCAACTACTGCAGTAAGACTTTCTCTCCCATCCACACATATGCTGCAGGAGGAGGCGAGTAATTGGTTCTCACCTTCTAGAAGTCAGTGACGTTTAATTGTTAAATGCTGCTATCCAGACCTTCCACTCTCTCTTCTCTATGGATCAAGAAATAGACTAGGATTTCCTCAGATGTCATAATTTTAGATCAGACAAGCTTTACAGACTGTATGAATATTATATACAGGAAAGGGTGCAGAGGAATACATACCTCCCCACATCTCTGCAAGGATCCAAAGGTTCACTAGCAGGTATTTGGAGACTGTATCAAAAGCATCATTAATTCCTTAAAAAGTAGTAAACTACTGTTTGGGACAAGCATATACATACACGCATGGTCTAAATGCAAGAAGTTTGCCCTCCACATCAGTCTGATCTTGGCAGTTTATTGGAGGAGCACGGATTATGCTCAGGCAGCCAGCAGACACTTCTCACTGCAAAGCATATGCTCACTTTTCCTCAATTCTTACCAACTTTGTGCAGTAAGATCACTTTCAGGCATCGTTAGGGAAATTCCTAGGACAATGACCCTACACAGTATGTACCAACTTCATCCATTAGAAAAACAAATGCAATCAGTAATGGAATTACCTGTGATTTCCAGCTCAGTCTTCTAAAGCACAATATGCAGTTACAAAATGAAACTGTTCATATAGAGATTTCAACTGAACCTCAAGCATGCTTGGAATTGTTTCAAGACAGTCAGTCTTTTGTGATAAAGATGTTAAATTCCCTGTTAGAATTACCCAAGAAGTCAAATTCCCCATAGAGTTTCAAGGACACATTCACTTCAGTTCGCTCATTTGCAATGTATCATTTAGAAAAGTCTTCGTGGCCACTACTAACAGAATTGTTCAATATCAGACTACTTAATAGTCTGGGTTGCACTGCAATGTATTTACCAAAAACTAGCTTAAATTTTTCTGGTTGCGATTCTTTTGGTGTTTCTGAGACCAGTTCCTCTTACTTGCCTTTGCCCTTTCTGACTGACTCTCTTTAATTCATAAGCTTTTCATTAGAAGTCGACCCAAACAGGAACTATGCATCCAACTTGATGATGCTGATTCAAACCTACTTTGATTCCAGACTTCCATGAGGAATGCTTTCAGTACTCCTGTAGGATTTGACTAACAACTTCTGACAAACTCAGAGACTCAGCATCTGGGAGTTCATTATCCACACCAACACATGAGCAGAAGCAGGAGCCGAATGTAACACCCTTGTCTTTATCTCTGAAAGAAACACTCAGGCATGTCTAGCAGAAATAATTGAGACAGGAGATCATAATACCAGAACGTATGAGCAGATGAGTTAAAAAGATTATCTGGGCTCCCTCAAGACTCCCTCTGTGATGGACCTTAGACAGTAGGGAGAACATACAGGTATCCTGTTCCTTAGTACAGGAGAAGTGTCTCATACGGCATCTCAGTCTTTGCCTTTTCAAATACATCAGTGTTGGCACTTGACACTGGTACAGGTCTTACAGTGTTCAACTTGGGGATCAGTGATTATTGCTCAGATCTCCTTTAAGTCACTCATTTGCTCTTAACAAGTTTGAGAAATAAGGATACCCAAGGCAGAAACATTCACACTAATTACAGATACGTATGAAAAGTTATGAGATGCTTGGTGAGAATTACTAAAGATAATGCAGGTATTAGATATATTTTAAGTAAGAAAATGTCAGGAACAAAACATTTTTAACTCCTGAAATGATGGAAACTTTAAATTTTTACTCTCCATCTGGGACATCGTATTCTTATTATATCATTGTAAAATGAGATGGCTGGGTAGCAGTATTCAGCCTGAGCACATTTTCATCAATATTCAACACCTAAAGCTGATGGAACACAGTGATAAGATAAAGTTATATGGTCAGCCCTCCAACAGGCGAGGAAAGCAGGGTGAAGACTTGTGGTTGTGTTATTATCATTCATACCTTCAGTATACCTGCAAGAATGCAGGTAGAAAGGAAGACCTCCAAAACAGGGCTTTTAATGATGAAACTCCACCAAGGGCCTCCTCAGTAACCTACTCCAATGACTCTACCAGCCCTATTAACCTTAGAACAGAACTCATTTACACTGAGACTCTGTCAAGAAATACAAATAAAATGCAAAAGGTAGAAACAGAAAGGAGAAATAACAGAAGGAAAGTTGTACCAAAGAGTATTTAGAAAGAGAGCTATTTCAGAGGAACAGATGCTCACCCTTTCAAGGACCACATACTCAAGGGTAGACAAGAATCAAGAAAATTCCATCAAACGGAGTCCAAAAGAATTCATAAGCCTGAGTTGAGATGTTGAAAAGTAATACCTACAAATTGATCTAGATTTCTCTCACTTTCCATTCAGGCCTTTTATTTCTCACATTTCAAAATTACTACTTCTGTGAATTGTTTTTGCAAAGTGTTAATATTCCAGCTTACAAAACAAATTTTACAAAATGAGATTATTATGTAATTTAAATTATATAAAGCCTTATTCATTTACACAGATCTTCTTTCAAAAAACTATTAAATCACATATTTGGCCAAACGGACATAAAGTTTTTTGGCTGTTGAGTTCTTTAAACATGACAAAAAATTAATATGAGGCTAAGAACATATTTTCCATTATTTTCTATTAAATATTAAATCCCTTTTGCCTAATTTAAAAATTGCAAAACCTAAAAACCCCATGAAATAGATAAAAATGGCAGAGACTGCATAAGCAAATAAATAAGAGCAGAATGGAGTGATTTTTTTTTTATTATACACATCTTATGTTATCACAAAGTTTCACGTGTTCACAATATTTTCCCCTATTTATTGATATTAAATCACCTTAGGGGAGGCCAGTGGAAGGTGTTTGAAGAGGATTACTGCTACCATGTACATGTTAGGAGGTAGCAACATGAAAAACAGTCTCCAGTCATCTAAGAGGACCAACACTTAGTATCATTACTAAACTATCAATAAATATCCTGAAATGGATCATACATCACATACCACAGCTCCTGTTTACTGAGGAAAATATTACATGCACTATAGCATCAGAAAAACAAAACACGACTTCAAGATCTACCATTACTACAGTGTAGATTAAAGAACTCAAAATTCCTGATTTTATTTAAACCTGTAACTTGCAAAATCCATTGGCTCTCCTTGAACTAAAAGCTGCAAATCTGCCCTTTTCTCCTCTGTACTTTCAACATAATAGGTATTATTACCCATAACTTTTTATTTAAAAGAATTGTGTAGCCAGGAAAATGAATGAATTTAATTATCAATGCAATGTGAAAAAAATCATTAGAGCAAGAGCCTGGAACACTACGTATTAACAATAAACAAAGGCTATTAAAAACAGTTTTTAGAAGTGTTATTCTTCAATTCTTAAAATTTAAATAATACAAAGACAGAAACAAGAGAACCATATGTAAACATCTGTACTTATTGGCAAAAAGATGACCCTAAGAAAATGCTAAATGACTGACTGGATCATTTAACTTTAAATCTATACTTTATGTGCCAATATGGAGAGGTCATTTGATTGCTATGCATAAAAAATTTAGAATTCTAATATGATCTAAAAGTTTCACCTTCATAAGACAAAATTTTCATTATAAAATTGTATTTAATGGTATTCATACATATCTGCCACCTCAGTTTTGTAATATTATATTTCTATAGGCTGTCGACTATGCATTATAGAAATGACTATTTAAAAATAGAGTAGAACTTTTTTCCTTTATACTTTACAAATTCTCCCGTTTCCTTCATAACTGCATAATGAAATTGTGGGGCCTCAAACACAAACTGCAAGTTGTTGCACAAAAGAATTTCATCAGCTAGGAATCAGCATTTTGCAGCTGTATTTTCTGGTCAAAAAGGTATTCTCAGCCATACGCTTCAGGCTCCATTCTCTGCATGTGGACGTTTATACTGAGTCATGATTCAGCCTCTGAGATTTGGAAAGAGATTTTTGTATTTTCATCTTATGATTTCACATAAATTAATGAATAATCTGGGCCATTTTTTTTCATCCCCAGCAGCATGCAAAGCTTCCTAAATACTCAGAAGAACTATTTAGACCAAAAGTTGTGGCTACTGAAGTTACGTTATCAAAAGAAGAAAGTACATTAAATATGTACTGTTACTGTGAAGAAGCAGGCCAAAATCCTAACTTCAGATATATGGGGGCAGTTTCTACTAGTTTGCAAGCATGCTTCCAGATATAATTTGACCTTGGTGATTAAACTTTAATTTAGTGAAGTCCTGACTCAGAGCTGCTTTTCAAAGTATACTTATTTATTTCATTATTTAAAAAAAAAAAAAAAAAATGCACTGGTAAAATACTTCTCTGCCAGTTATTTAAATCCAAAAAATGCTATTAGATAGCACAGCTACGCACCCACTAGAACAGCTGGTTGTTAATTAGATTGGGAAGGAATCGTCATAGGTAGACCTGAATCAAGTAATGCCTATGGATAGGAAACAGCCACAGAAGAAAGTAAGTAAGGGTAGACAATGTCGCATAGAATGTATCAAAGGTCAGGTTTGATTTTCTTATGTACAAGCATTCTTGAAACAAGCATTATTTCAAAATTGGAATATTTATGCTGATGTCTTAACAAAAAAAAAAAACCCCACATTTCTGTAGTACATAAAGAACAATTAGAAAATCACATAGTTTATAAGGGGACTTACTGTATTAAGTTCATTAGTGGTTATTTAAGATGGGGCTTCTTTTTTGTGGTGATGCCCTTCATAATGAAGTCATACAACATTCTGTAATGTTTCCCAGCCTTAGGCTTTACTCTGTAAGACATTTCAGACTATTTAACTTTACTACTGGGAATATTCCCTATTGATTTCAAAGGGATTACTTGTAGAAGTAACTACAAGCAGAAGTATTTGCAGCACTGGAGCCTCAGACATCTTTTCCCACCCTTTTCCCCTGGAGAAATCAGAAGTGAATCTAGAGTTTGAGACACGTTATGCTAGAGGGCTAAAAAGTTACAATGAACAAAAATTTTAAATGAACCATACTGAGTGCCAAGAAGTCTTCCTAAGTGCACGGCTAGAAACTAACTGCAGATCTTGTCAGGGGAAGAATGAAACAATAAACAGATTAGAAAGATACAGTTTAGGTAGACAATAAACGTGAACCAGATTTACCCATGTTGTTCAGCGGCAAAACTACTGAAGGATTTAAGTTAATGGCATTAATGATATTCATGGCAATCAAAATTTAGGCAATCTCATTTAGCAGACTGCACAGGTTTACTCTACAGTCAAAGAAAATTTTCCTCCCAAGAAGACAATTATGAACAACAAAGTCAGTGTCTAGAACTTGGTAGTGAAGTTACTCCAGAAAGATATCAACAGAGCCTTCCCACCCACAGACTCTCAAAGGAACCCAGGAAACTACTATGTTCCAGCCTAGAGGAGAAAGAAGCCAGGAGTATCCTGCAGAGCAACCTCTGCCCTATTTACTCCCCTGCTATTTCAGAAATGCCAGGCTCACCAGTGACACCTCTCTAGAGTCTGCTGGAGCCGTCGCCATGACAGCCCATGCCCAGTTCCCACAGAGATGAACGTCTTGAGATTACCAGGAGTAAACTTCCTCCCTTTGTCACTTACAGGTGACTGTGCCTTCCACAGTGATTAAAAAAAAAAGCCATCTGGGAATATAATGGAGATCAGGCCAAACCATATTCACCACATCATCTGCTAACTGAAGCCCTTACCTACAAACCTTCATTATTTTCCCACTTAATCGTTCATAGTGGCCACAAAATATTTTATTCCCATTTTGTTTCAGACTTTGAAGCTTTGAGGATTTATTTTGAATGCATAACATTTACTAAAAAAAAAAAAGTTCCAATAGCTAAAGTAGGAGGGATCAGGAATCAGATTTTGTAGGCTCTATTTGCACACTTGTGTGGACTCACTGTGCAATCCTCAGCATGGGGCAACATTCCAGGAGTTATATTATGCTATCTCTCCTAATCAACAATACATAACAACAGCATAACAGCAATGCCACAAAACCATCTTGAAAAGTATTTAAGATCCTTGGATGGAGGACATTTATCAAAACATTTTTGCCTGATATTAACTGTGAGAAAATTAGTACAAAAATGATGGTCTTTTTTTCTTGCCCACTTGCAGCAATGATTACAGAAACGATGCACTTCACATGCCACTGTTTGAATCAATAGTGGAGCAGTGACAAAGAACCAACATCAAAGAAAATATTTTGGAGGAACATGATTTATTTTTCATGATTTTATACATAATGCTACAGAATCATAGTTCAATCTTCATATTTGCAAGTGAATAACCTCTCTCAGAAAGTACAATTCATATGTGAGCTGAAAAGAAAATGTCTTTCTTCAGCATTCCCACTATTAGGCAAGCAGATGGCTCAATCTAAATGACCATGTGAAAGAAAGAAAGAAAAAAAAAAAAAAAAAAAAAAAGACCAACACAGATCAATATCCTCACCATGATTCCTGCATTCCAATAAATACCAAACCATCAGGAGCAACAGCAGAGGGAAAAAGCATCAAAATATCATTTTAGGAAAAACAGTAAATAGCTAAAACCAATGTGAAAACAAACAGCCAACAGATTTGATAATAAAGGTAAACAAAAGCCAAAACAGCTTTTCTCTTAACATCAGTGCCTGTGGTTATCTTGTGTGTAAGTAACAAAATAAACCACCATAAACCTCTGTGTATTCCATACATATGCCAGTGAGAAATGTATCAAAAAGGAAAATGAGTACTTCCACATAAACGAGACACTGTACTTCTCTGTTTGTGTGGGTTTTGGGGATGTTTTGGTTTTAATTAAAGAAAATAAATAATAATTTCTTCTTTTTCCAATAGGCGAAACATACTCTTTTAGGAATACTACGGTGATGTCAAACAGACAAAGAAACACCAGATACTAATCAGATTAAAGCTCAGCATTGGGGAAAACACGCCAGGCCAACAGCTTTCAAAAATTCAACAGCAAACTTCCTTTCTGCAAGCCAACCTTTCCTAGCCACACCTCTGAGTCCATGGTCCTGCATCACATGGCTCCCTCCGTGGATGGCGTCAAGGAGCAGATCCATTCATTTGCCAAGATTTGTTGTTCTGAGGCATGGCCATTACATATCTATGCGTGTTCAGGGATTTAAACAGACTCATCATGAAACTGCCCATTCTGTCCTGACCTAGGCCTCAACTCAAGCAAGAGAATGAACAAAAGGCAAGGTGACAGGTAAATTCATTATCTGTTGATAAGACCTTCTGCAGGAAGCAACTTGGTCTCCTGCAACACAGTTCTTTCGGGTGCAGCAGCTCATCTATGTGCATTTACTCACTATTCCCCTTTTCAATCTACCTTGTTAAAACAGTGTGAAAACAAAACCACAGAAGGTATCCATCTCAAGTAGATAGCAGAAACCTAAGAGAGATGCAAGAGTATTTATCCCTGCACAGTAACTACAACTATTATTAACTTACAGAATTCAGAGTACTTAAAAGTTTCTGGGTCCAGTTAAGTATCTATCTCACAGTAAAAGCCAAGATCTCCTCACCTTCCTCATCCTTTGCTCCTACAAACTAAAGCCATGGAGTTCAACAACCAAATTCTCACTGCAACTACTGATGAGGATCAGAAACTCAGGATGTGCATGCATCTGTTACACAGACTGAGTGTAGTCCAAGATATAATCCAAAAAGTTAATTAAGCACATAAGTCATTCTCTGGTGGAACTTACTGATAAGCTTCACCTGACAAAGGATGTAGTTTATAGAGGAAAAGGGAAGATTAAAAGATTAATTTTGAAAGATATCCCAAAATATTCCACATAGATATTTTGGGCCTGGGCACATCACTTTGTCACTGTACAACACTCTAAGGAAATTTCAGTAGTCAATCTTGTACTACAAAGCTTTTTCTTCCCATGTTACTTCAGGTGAAGGACCGCCAAGGGAAGCTGAATTTCAGACCCCTCGAAAGGTTCCAAAGACAATTCCTTCAGACTGCTGAACAAGTTATTAAAGGTTGAGTAATCATCTAGGTAATCAAAGGCAAGCTATTAGAAAGCATCTTAGCTACTGGCTGTGCAAATTCTCAAAATTCTTGAGCAGAATATCAGATACACAAGCTTGAAAAACAGCAGACCAAGATCCAAGTCCAGAGACAGAGCAAAACCTCTGTGCAATCCTGACAGAGCCTGTTCTACTTTGTCCAGCATTTGAACCTATAGCTCGAATGTGTGACAACCACTAGAATAAGGTTGTCTGCACTCTGACACATAAAACAAGGGACACTCTTTGCTTGAAATCAAGGGACTTTGGAATAGATACTTGATGAATCATTTTTCTTTACTTAAATAGAAGTCACCAAATTAATAAAATAATATTTTTAAAGAAATTTAAATTACTTATTTTGCACTTCTGTCCTTAGTTATTTGCCCACCTTCTACTATGTTGTTATATCTTTCCTAACTGTACCCTGTTGTAATATAGTGATCTAAACAAACCAGCAATTTATTTCGGTCTGATCCAAGAACTGATCAGTATACTGAGATGCCATTTTTGCTTCAGGTTGCCTATAGATGGAAGGGTGAGCTGACTGATAATCATATCTGATTTTTCAATTTTAATAAATAGGACACTAAGAGCATGAATTGTGTTAGATTATAAAGAAATTATAGTAATTTCAAAAGCAGATCAAGTGTTCACTAGTCATAATTTTAGTCATTTAAACAAAGTTATCCTTTAAGCAATGTTTATTTTCCTACTAAAATCCCAAACTTTCCTGCACGCATGTCCATACCTCATATAAACTCTATTATTCTAAAAAAAAAAACCAAAAGCCTCCATTAACAAAGCTAAGAAATAGAATTCCATCATGAAGCGCAAATGCAAAAAGATATATACTCATCAGCCCACTGACTGATCCAATCATAGCTGAATATTTCACTACTTTCTAGAAAGACAAATTTGGCCATTAAAATTTTGGGATCATATCTAGCCATGTAAAACAAGGACAGTTCGTAAGACAAAAAAAAAAAAAAAAAAAAAAACAAAACACAACAAAACGTATTACTAAACAAATCCTTTGAAAAGCTCTTAGCATAAAACGTCTTGCAAATCCCAGAAATTCCCATACAAACATCTGAAAATAGCCCTGGCTTAAGATCCTTTAAATCTTTTCTAACCCATGGTTTTATAACCCTGTAAATTTTGCATTTTATTTTAGGGCATCAGATAAATGCATTGTATTTCTACTGTTACTTGCATAAAAAACTGGTCAAAAGAGCAAAAAGTATGTACTATGCCAAAAGGATACGCCAAGTGTAAATTTGAACATTGCCAAAAAAGCAACTGTAGATTTCATTTTATCAACGTGCAAATAGAATGTAGTTCAAATTGAAGTGGATTAAACCTGGTTTTTAGAATTCAGACATCACAAAGCTTTGGAGTTCACCAAACCACCCTTACATGCAGTCTTTTTGGCTGCCTTTAATCTGAAACACAGAGACTTTAAAGCCCTCAGAAGCTGACCTAAGTAAACTGACTTTTTTTAAGTCTGAGAAGAACTTGAACTATATTTGCTAGGAAAAAACCCTCACGCTTCTAATTTTGTGCCAGCAGTTCATACAGTATGTATAATATTTAAACATGCTCTAATTCTTATGTGTCAAAACAATCATGTTCATTAATATTTCCATTGCGCCTGCACGACTTTCAATGTATAATTTTATAAGAACCAGTCCCTAGCTACTTCAAGGAACTCAAAAGAAATGGGAATCAAAAATTGCAACCACTATAGCCAAATTACACATTGATATAAGCAGTGCTTAACTAAACCTGTTCAGAGACCTAGAAGTAGACAGAAAAAAAAATCCTCATTTTATAAATAGAGGGAAATAATCTAAGAAGCATGTGAAATATTGCTAATATTTTTCCAGCATGGAGAGAATCCATTTGCCGTAAGTCTTTTTTGCACCTCAGAAATATAATCTCCACCCCAGTCATGGCAAAATGCACTTTCTAACCATTTCAAGAAAGGAAAAGAAAAAGCTTGCAAGCTTTCCATTGACTTTAATGAAATCTTTCTCTGTCTCTCTCTATTCTCACCAGTTGTGTTAAATTGAAGATATTCAGATAGAAAAGCCAACTAATTCTGAGAAAAGAAAAAAATGCAGAACATTTTGATAAGTATTAAACAGCTATTTTCTAAGGAATTCATCAGGCCTACTTACAACTTTTTAAAATTAGCTGACAGTACATCTCTTCAGACTGTTGCATTTATCTAAGAGGTGTTAAGTATCATTCATCTTTACATCTTCATCAACAGTAAACAGGAATATTAGGGAATTATGGTAAATTGGAGTAGAATCTGTATCATTTTGGCCAGATTTGTGAACAAGCAGTAGAACAAACCCATCAACACAGGAAGAATACAGGAAGCAAGTGAAAAGAATTATCTTAACCACAGGTGGTTTAAACACAAGCTGTACATCTCGCATGTCCCGTGGAAAAGAAATTAAGACAGTGTGCAAAGCACCTTGGCACTCCTCATGCAAAATCTCAGGCACTCTGCAATGTACTGTAGTGACTTCTCACTGAGGAAATTGTATGAATTTATATACTCAGTACTAGATAACAGCAATGGAACAGCAGCACTATATAATAGATCGCAAGTTGGAGAGCTACAGAAAAGCAATTTTGGGGATTTTTAGGGGAGCTTCATAAATGATTGTGGACCCTCTACTGGAAACATCCCTACAGCCTAAAGAAAAAGACGCTCTGGAAAACGTACATGATTTAGATAAACTCCACTGAAACACTGGATGATTTTAGGCTTTTGGGGTTTTTTCCCTGGGCTTCTAGCTGTTGGTTGTCAAGATCTGTGGAATAAAGCACTAACTATACTCTCTCTCCTGCCCTTGACATTTAAATAGACAAGCCAAAAACCTTAAAAGTAAAGATAGACAGAACTGCTGATAAATGGTTTACCATTGCAAAGTGTAACACACCGAAACTTCTCAGTCCCGGCCTGACTGTCAGATTCCTTAAAAAAAAAAAAAAAAAAAAAAAAAGAAAAAAAAAAGAAAAAAAAAGAAAAGACAGGGGTGGCACAAGCTAATTATTTGACTCTTTATCTCTCTACCGCATTCTTTGGTAGGAAGCACTACCAATCCATACATTAAGATACGGACTTCCGAGGCAGTTTAAGAAAGAGGATTTCCAGACATCTAGATTGAGAGCATATTTTTTCTATGGATAGGAAAACACAACAGAGGCACGACCTTCACTTGGGGGGTTCGTTACACACATTCCAGGCAGCTCTGATCATATTTCACTACCCTGGAAGTGATTGTGATGTCCAGAACACTGAATTATGTCATTAATTAAGGAATCGGGCAGGAGGTAGCCTGTTATAAGGGAGAGAGAATCTGTACTTACACAAAACTATTTTCATAATCAGTGGTGATAGAAAGGGAAATAAAGAAAAATTACCTTGTGCTTAACACAAGTGTCCTGGTATATTGTTTTAAAAGATTGCTCTGTATGTAGAAGATGCTATTTAGCTTCAGTGGTCAGCCATAAGCAAAGCACAGGCTTTAATAACCTTGCCCTAGCATGAAAAGAAGACACAACAAGATTCTGCTTTGGATAGCAAACTTTCTAATTTCTCTCAAAGTACGCATGAGAAAAAGGTAGGATAAGTGCCATAATCCATTTAAATTCTCTTTTTTTAATGTTGATTTTAACTGAAACAAAATGTGCAGCATGCAAGAGCAAGAATACCATTTACTAGAGTATCAGAGATTAGTTCATTAATGGGTTCAAGCAACTGGCCATGCATCAGCATAACATTAGAGGCTAACTGATTTCCCTCTGTAAGCCACTTATACAACTGAGCATTTGCAAATCATCTCAAGATGTATGTCAGAGAGAGAGATGACAGTGTTAAAGAAATACATTTTTCATTTATTCTATTAGTAATACACACTACTGAATATGTTATAGCGCAGACAATAAAAGAGACATATTTTTAACCAGTTTGGCAAGTGAGAACACACATTACCTACAATGTGACTTTTTTTCCCCGCAAGATACAATTCAAGAAAGATTTCACTGAACAATAACAGTATTTGCTGAAATGATGGTTTTGCTGAATTCCCTACAGACTTATATTTAGATTTTCAAAGAGACATCTGATTTCTTTCTTAGCCATATAAAAAAAAAAAAAAAGAAAACACCAACAAAACAAACCTCACTAATGTTAAACAGAACAGCCAAAGGTGAGCATGTGCTTAAATACCTGACCAAATCAGAGCCTTAAGATAAGGAAATTATGAAGATTACGAAAAACTATCACTGCTGTACTTCTTAACTCAAAGGCCAGAGCAGCTGCTGTGTAACACACACAGGTGCCATGTGGGATTTGTAAGTGGTCACTGGGTAAACCCCGCAAGTATGCAAAACATTCGTGATTCTTAAAAGAGAGGTAAATAGGCTACAGACAGACATATTTTCCTGCCTTTCCCAGTATTTTTGCTTGAATTAGGCACAGGAGAAACACACATGAGATTGCTGAAGCAACTTTTCATTCCCATACAAACAAAAATATCACTTGCCAGCCATCTTTCAGAAAACTGAATTCCAAAGTGACCCTAAAGTCAATACTGACTGACACTTTATCACTTACTCATGGAAAAAAGCAGCTTGTGAGAGCGGCCTTCACAAGATGAAGGATAAGCAACAACAAGAACCATCAGGAGCACGTGTCTAAAAATTTTAGATACTTTGTTATTCCAGTAGCAAGAACCAAGCTAACAAAACTGGAAGCGCATTAACTTGCTAAGACAATGGCTGGAGACTATGCCACATCCCATGATACGTAACAGGAGTGTGTACCAGCTCTGAGTGCAAAATTTTAAACAAATTAATTCCAGCATCTCTTACAGCAAAAATAAAATGGTTAAATGGTATATTTGGAAGTTATAACTTAGGGGTTGTTCTCACAATTTTCAAGGACTATATACAAATGTACACATTGCTAAAAGGTGCCTAAATAATTGGTGAAAGAGAGGAGGTACAGAGAGGGGTGGGCAGTCCTCTGGCGCAGGAGGTGAGTGTTCTTCACAATTCCTCTTTCTCATATTTCATAATGGGGTAACTGAAGACATCCTCCATTCATGGGAAGCATGAATTTACAGTTCCAAGGAAACTTTTACTAGAAAAAGACTGGAAATCTGCATTTTAAAAATGAAAGTCCAAATTCTTTTACAGGCACTTCAAATTCTAAGTCTTATTCTGAGAAAAAAGCATATCACATTGCCAGATTATCAATATTGAACAGTTTCTCTGAAGCATTTCAACATATATCTTTGGGGGGGGGGGGGGGGGGGGTGATTCAGTCCAACTCAGAAACCATTCCCACATATTTTATTTTTTTTTTAGGTAAAAGGAAGGAAGGAAGGAAGGAAGACAAGTAAGTAAATTCCTTAAGTAAGGAAGACATGGAGCTCTGGAGACAGAGACTGAAGGAAAAGCCTTTTATATCTTTGTGTTAATCACCTGCAGTGTGCATCAGCAGGGAGTGAGAGCACATGGCAGCGTGAAAGCCAGTTTGCAACTCTCAGAATCCACTGCCAAAAATCCACAGCAAGAGACAGACACAGTGATTTGGCTGGAAGCATAGTTCAAGTATTACTGTGGCAAAGATGTTGACGCTTAGCAGCCCTCAGGTGGGCAAGAGCCCAGTCGACAGGCTCCCCATGCAAGCTACTCTCATTCACCCTACATTCTGACTTCTGTCTTTTTTCTTGCATCTGTTTTTACATTTAAACTTTTAAGTTTACTCTTTAGCTATATTGCTCTTTAATGAGACAAAACCACATTGAATCATTAAACATTTTCATAGCTTTGTTTTCATTTAAACTTACTTTCTCTTTTCGTTCCAAGACCATTTTGCCTCAGGAAATTTTTTTCTTCCATCTACATTCTCAAGCAACTAAGCCTATTTTTGTAAGGCTAAAAAGTAATATTCATCCATTTTTAAATACTGACTTATTGACTATGGATTTAGGCTGTTTTCATGCCTTCTATCCCTCCCACTACCACAACTATAACCTGAGCAGCTGCAGATGAATTAAAAAATAATTAAATTGTTTTAGATAGAAAGAAGAGAGTACAATAGTAAAGAGAACTTTATATTTCTCCCTTCAGCGTCACTTGTTGTCAATATACAGCTGCTCCCTCATGTAAGGAAATAAAAAGTTAAACTTAAAAAGTAATTGATGGGAGTTAAAAGTACACCCTGAAGAAATCTAATAGAGAACACGTATTTAAAGCATTTTTCCTTATATATCCACAATAATGCATTTGATCATGGTTACTAATTTAAGAATAAATGTGCACATTAACAAAACAGAACCACGATTACTCAGTTGCTAAATTCTACACAGCAGAACATGCAGGCACTCTTTCAGGAAAGAAATACCATTTTTTCTCATATTATGGCAAGCTATTCAGGGACTTCACTGGGAATCATGATACACTTCTTGTAGTATTTATTCTTAATGAGATTACACTAATCAAGCTTAAATTAACACTTATTCTGCATATACATGCAGAATCAGTGTGCATGTACACATATGCAGGCTGGTGAAAGTATTACTGCTCCAAGGAATAATGTGCATGTAGTAGAATGCTCCTACTGTTAAGAAAACTGGTATCGAGAACTCTGCAAATAATGCCAGGAGATACAAGTCACCATATTACTGCGGTCTGTTTCAGGGACAAATAAAGTATGCTATTATCTCATATACTATGGAATACACAGAACTGCAAACAGAAGTGTTTCAATTCAATACAATATGAAAAAATTCAAAATAAAATGAAAAGTGTCTGAAAACAAACCAACAAAATTACACAGCAGAGTTGTTAATTATGATTATTTATGATCATTCAGAACTGGCATCGTTATTATAGTTTTCCTTCCAAATTTCTCTAAGATGCATCACTGCATAGCAACTCAAGGATCTATACGAATGACTTAACAGCAGTCTAGGGCTCTAAAAGGTGTCTTCCCAAGCCTGATGCTGCTACTATTATAAATGAGAGCGTAATACTTAATTTATTCAAAAATTTCAAGTAGGCAATTTATGATGGACACCTCTTGTAGAGCATCATCAGGCCAGTAAACAAAGTATTCGCAGCCACTGAATAGGTCTCCACTGTGAGCAATCAGCTCTCCACCATTCTTAGAAAACAATCACCAAACTCATGAGTGTAATCCATTCAATCCATTGCTACCTGCTACGCTGAATATTTCATCAGAAATGACAAGACTTTTTCCTTCTCCCTCCCTCCCAACCCCGCTTTTATATTTGCTCGCTTGACAACTTGTCACTGCCACATCACTGCCATGCTGGCTGTCCTTGAAACCTGACCTCTGCAGCTTTTTGCGCCCAGTGGTCATGCCGTCCCTGTCTCACTCCAACCATTTCTGACAGGAGACATGCTGATCTCAACAGCGAGTCCTGGCACCTGAGACACACTGGGATTACACAGGTAAATCAGGGTATTCCATGTTGTCTCCTAGCTAACAACAGAGGGAAAAACATGACATCTTGAACAACAGATCTTACATTCGCATATTCAAAAGATTCATCATGCTTTTACAAGCAGATGGGCAAGATTGTTTCCCCTTGCTCCAAGAGGGTAAATCATATATATAAAATAATAATAAAAAAAAATCCACACCAAAAAACAGGAGACCTTATTTTGGTTTTAATTTATCCAGAATTAAGGGGTCAGTTACTGAGGGAGAAACTAGATAAAACAATGAATTAAAAATAAAGAAGGTGAACAGAAAGGCTTGTTTACCAATCTAAAACAGTTTCAATTACATCTTTTATTAAAAGCATCTCAGTTTATTTAGCTTTCATGTGAATCATGTGTGCCTAATAAGGTGTGTGATTTGATTCCACAATGGTACAATCTACTTAAAAGTAGGTATATTTGTAAAGAAAGGTAAGGTTGCCTTTTAAAATGGCAGTTTTTAACTTTTCTTGAAATGTCTGTGTAGAGAAGAACATGAAGTATTTTGACTGAAATAAATGCTTTCATGGAAAACAGTGAACCCTAGAGATTATGCTGATTCTTGAAGAACTTCATACTGTTTTAAGCAGGTGACAGTAATGTCATCGCCTGGGCTTTTTGCCTTCCACACTTGCACAACAAAAAAAAAAAAGAAAAAAAAAAAAAAAAAAGAAGTTTTACATTGGGCAGAAAAGCTCAGAGCTACCCATGCAGATAGCACCTTAGCACAGGCTACAATTAACGTACATCAAGAGCAGGTCCGCTATTGTTACTTTATGGCTAATATTGACTTTTAATATGAAAAAACCATAGTCGACACCATGCCTAAAATGAGAAACAGTTTGCATTTAAGGACCATAAACAACTTACACTGCTACCTACATCACATCCAAACTGGACTAGGTAATTTGGATATTCCCTGCACATCAGCACTGTTAATTATCCCACAGGATATCATACATAGCATATGAAACCATAAGAGAAAATTTTAAGAAAAAGAAGATGCCACCCATGGGGATAGTACTTAAACACATTTTACTGTGCATTTGCAGTTTTCCATTTCTTGGTTATCTTTTACCATTAGTAAATAGCTATGGAAAGCCTCCGGATTCCTTCTGAAAGTTATTCATGCCCTGAGAATATGACATTGTGCTTGGTGATGCTTCAAAGGCTACTGGTACTTATTTGACCACATTTTGTTTCAATATTCTTCAAAACATTTAATTCCAAAACATACTAACAAATGCTTAATTTTTCACAAATCTCTGTACTATGTGACAGATCATTATCAAAATCATGGACTTTAAGCTCAAATAAGAATTTTAATGCACGCAGGCAACATAGCATTGCTTCTCCATGTCTCATACAAACATTACTATTTAATCATAAATTTAAGAGTCCGTTCAAATTAAAGTATCCAACATTATCTCCTTTAGCAGTTGTATACATTCAAGAGGGAATATACCCCTTAGGCACTGTTCACTGAAGAAACAAAGCGGGGGAGGGATCACAAAAAGCATTTAATTTGCTCTTTTTACCTGCATATGCTTCAGGCAAATGAGTGACAAGTGCCCATTTTCACTTGTCACAGCTCAACTACCTGGATGCACAATATTTTGTGAGCATCGCTTGTTTTAGGTGGGCATTTATCTACAGTTACCACCAAACCAACTTTAAGAACAGAGTAAACACTCCTAGTCAGATGTAGAAAATATATTACAGTTTGGAAAGTTAATCCAACCCTCAGCTTGATTAAGAAGATTCATCACATCAACCACAATTTTATAAGCTCGGAGTGAATAGACAGACAGACATTGCAAGGCATGAACCCTACTTTAAATACAACCAGGGTGACGCATGCTGTAGCTGCATAATCTCAGGCCTAGATTCAGGGCTGCTACCCAGAAGTCCTAGGCAAGTTCATCCAGGCAGCCTGTGTAACTGATCTTTCCTGAAGGAAAATCCTGATCTTATGACAGTGCCTTTGTTTGCTCCCCTGCTAAACTACAGGTGGCAGCAGGTAAGGTGCTTTATGAGTTCAAGAGAAATTCAATTGCTAATGTTTGAGGTTATGAAAGTGGAGAAGATGATATAAGGGAGGTGTTCACTTGTTTTTTCTTTTAGAACAAAATCTCACCTAATGAAGAGATTCTAACAAGGGAAACAGAGTGAATACGATTTAGTAGGCAAAATTCTATTAGTGCTTTTTACAATGCTCTCAGGGAACACACTGTTAGGAGAAAGGTGATCAACTTCCTGAACTAGAAAGAGTTCATAGAAGGTGAGAACAACCCAAAAAGGGCCTCTGCATACTTGTGCTCAGAAAAGCTTTTTGAAAACAGGTAACACCTACGGCACTCTGTTTCAATAGAAAACTAAAAAAAAAAAAAAAAAAAAAAAAAAAACCAAAACATGAAACCTGTATTCTTTCCGAGTGTAATTATCTGTCCAATAATCAGGATCACTTTAACAGTCTTGCTTTGACTGCATCCACTAAGTGTGAATCAGTAGGAGCATTCAAGAAAGTAACAGAATTCTTGCAGAATTTAACCCTTTCTTGAAAACCCCAAGATGCAACTGAATTATCAGTGCTATGTAACTTATCAGCAACACATAAGACAGCCATGCTTGAAAACATACGTAAGCAAGTAGCAGAAGTGATAGCACTTTTCTTCAAGAGAAATTTATGACATTTGTCACTTCCGTTCTCAAAGCCCATCTGTCTATCAGGGTGCTCTCTGAGCAAATGCAAGTGAATGCTGCCTTCACACTCTGCCATGTTCTGCAGCACACCTGGGAAACCACTGCTGTCCCAGGCACAGGGGTTTCCAGAATTGCAACCTTCTCATTCCACTGATGGTGAAATTTTCATTTGGGCTTCTTTACAGTCCCCCACCTTTCCAACAACACATCCTTTATCTACATATTCTAGAAAACATACATGCACTTCTAAAGTTCTTATGCTTCTATATACCACAGTAGAATTTGCAACCACTCTGTTCCAGTGCCACTCAGGTGGACAAGGGTGCAAAGGATGCAAATTTTAAGCTTCTTTGTCCAGCACAAAGAGTGTGTTTATTACCATTTGAGTCTGCAAATTACATGAGCAAAGACATGCATGATGTTGTGTAAATAAAACCTAAGGAACCTAAAGGGCTCTGAAGGAGAAAAAAAAAAAAAAATTAGTCCTTCAGGCCCAAGAACACATATTGTTTAAAATTTTATTTCCAAAAGTCACAGTCCAAAAACTAAAATGTGATAATAAAAAGGATATGTCTAAAATCAAAGTCTTCAAAATAGCACAGCCTCTACCAAGGCAGCTATGGTGGATTTTGTTCAGCAGTAACAGGATCACATGTTAAGAAAAACAAACAAAAAAACCCTAAAACAAAACAAAAAAACCCAACCAACCAACAAACACACCACACCAAAAAAAACCCCAAACACCCAAACCACAGAACTAAAACAAAAAACAACAAAAAAATCCCACCCACACCTTTAAAAAAAAACAAAAAAACCCCACCACAACCCCCCCACACCAAACCTCACCAGCAAACTATCAAGTTAATCTACCTATTTTTAGCTGATTTAGCTGTACCACTGATCCAGACCATTAGCCATGAAAGAAGTGTCATTCATTAGAACTAAAAATCCAAAGCAGTATTGTTAGGCTTCATAGTTTCAGATCCTTCTTGTGCTTCAGGAATATGTATCAACATTAAATTTAAAGGAAAAGGGCATCTGGATTTTCCAAACAGATAGAATTCAAAAATATAGAAAGAAAAATCACTGGCGAACTTTTAGCAAATGTGTTTTGGGAGTTGATGATAAAATTCTCAAAGCAGGTTTCCTGAACATCTCAGGGACCTGGCTTGCAGCACACTCTGTTCTGTGTTCCTCTTTGTTTCCATAACAAACTTACATTTCTTCAGCTTTAATTAATGTTTGATATACTGAGCACAGATCCCAGATCATACCCTTTCCATACCTTTACAAATGTTCATGTCTTTTGCAGCAGATCATAAAGTTCAAGGGCATAAGTAGATGTACTGTAATTCAGCCATATGATTCATATGAATTCTGCTTTGCTTAACATACTCAGGAAGCCCTCCCTTCCCCAAGAGAGAAAGAGTTCAATTCATAAAATACTAATAGCTTCATTATGCATGCTCAGAGGCTGAGCTGCACCAAAGAGTGGAGAATGGCAAAGCTGGATCTGGATAAAAACAGCCACATGCTTGAGAGTCCAGCTTCAGTAATACTACAACATTGGAGTAACTACTTCTGTTTGGAAAATATATGCGACTTGTAGAGTTGTCACATTTCTCAGCTGAGTACGTAACACAGGTGCACCATCACATGAGCCTGCATGCATGAATGCTTAACAAAATTAAAAAAAAAAAATTCTAATACCTTTGAAGCTTTTTCATCTTGCTTTTGAAGCCTACTGCTCCAGAGCTCCCCACAATAGCAGACTGCACAGGCAGGTCTCAATAGCCACGGTAAAGCAGAAGTAACTGCAGAAAAAGAAACTAACTGAGCTCCTGACCTTAGTTTGGTGGTGCTATGGTAGTACAGCTGCAAAGTCCAGCTATGAAACCGAAACCCCTTTGAAGTGAAGAGGGAAGTTAAACAGTTTAGGTAATGCTGGTTATCCAGTCCCTTACTACTCTGCTACTACCTTTCTACATGTTTCTGTGCAGAAATTACATGCTGGCTTATACATTACAGTTCCACATTTGAAAATCTATGCATACATGTTTTTGGGTAAAGATTACATCTTCCCAAAATGCTGGCCATTAGTTTTACAGAACAGGTATTTTTCATCTGGTGCACATCCACAGACCAGTGTAGTAGTAACAACATGCAATCCAGATACCAAACATCCTTGGCTCTGCCTTGGCAACAGCATCTCTCATGATACCCCTCGCTGTACCTTGCACCACGGTTTGCCTCTGCCATTCTCTTCAAGTTTCTTCTCCCATTCCCGGGAAAAGAAAGAAAGCGTTTGGTGTTCAAGCATGCTTCTCTGACCTTATAGTTTATTATTCTCAGTATGGCCATTTCTATGAGGATGCAGATTGCATGTGCCTTTCTTACAGGGGGTAAGCCTGAGACCTCATTACAATACCTGATGCAAACATCCCTGGGATACAACCTCAAATGCCCTGTCAGCCAGGACATTGGAGAGTAAACAGGTGTGCGAGGTCAGAGGGACCAGTCCGGGACAATTATCCATGCACTGTATCCATGTCTTTGGAGCTGGGTATGAACATTTTGAGAAGAGGAAAAGATTCTCAGCCACATCGCTACTTTAAACTAGAACCAGACTTCTCTCTGAAAAAGAATTCTCAGAATCTGTCCAGCTTGAAAAATGTATTTTTGGACACAATCCAAAGCACATCTAAGTCAATACAACACATGAACTGAAACCAATCATAGCTCAGGAAAGTCCATTTGCAAAAAGATGGAAAAGTGTTTCAGCAAAGGAGAATTTGTACTTATAGACCAACTTTCTTCATCAGTTTCAAACGTACTGATGAGAGAAAGTAGAAGGATATTGTTTACCCCGGGAATTACAGAAGCAGTGTTCATACTCACATTTAATGTCACCTCCCACTAGCATTATAAATGTGCATTTTTGCTGATTTATGCCCGTGTAGTCAAAGTTTATTCCATATGTTTAGCAAGCAAGGTATCAACCCAGAAGGAAGAAATTTCATTTTAGAGTGTTATCTCCATATGAAATTTTTACAATGCATAAAATGCACAGAACCCAACAAAAATGTATGCACCAATTTTTTTCTTACAGTTTTTACCCGTGAGTGAATTATTATTTTTAATAGATGAACAATCATGACAGGTTTTTAATAACACTAAATTTAATTTCTCTATTTTAACTCAACCCATTATTGCAACCTATTAAAAAAACCATGCCAAAGTCTGCATGTAAATGACTGTATTAAAAGCATATACACACGATGCAACTCGGAATATTCAAATTCTAAACTAAAACAACATACATATGTCTGTATGCTCATTTTCACCATTCCACACCAAATGTAAAATTAACTAGAAGATACATCTGCACTGACTTTAATCTATTTCATTTTATGTTGATCAGTAGCTAAGAATACTTCACTATAGAGATTTATCACATTAATTAGCTCTGAAATTACTCATAGTAATTAAGTATATCGTTCTTAAACTCTTTAGAGATTATTGAAATACTTTTGCTGCTACTTAAAGGAAACAAATATCGAGGGAAAGCCTTTTTCAGAAAAAAATCTTGTATGTTAACGATCTTTTAATTCTTCTAAGCTCTCCTGCCCTTCCATTTGCCCTGCCCTGGATGGACTTTATACTATCTTCTACACAACTAAAAAAAAATTGCTAAAACCTTCATAGATTTTGAACTGTGACTTACAGCATGTCACGTTATCACAGTGATCTTTGAACAATTCTTGTTTATGCATGTAGCAATCCCAAACGTAGTACAATATACTTCTGTAACGCAGATCCCCAAGTCACAAGTGCTGCTAGTATACAGGATTTCTACAAAGATTTGCCAAGCATTGCGGAGGAACTCGGGTCTGTGTGGATAAAATATACAGGATAAAATATGCAAAAGCAGAAACTTATATTTGCATGGTTTATTATCAAACACAAGAGGGAGGCCTGACAGAACCAAGAAAACCTTTTTGAAACTGTAAAATCCAACAGTATTAGATATTAGCATGGACTGTGCCCCCACTCACTTTATTTTTTTTTTAAGCAAACAGCATGGCTTAAATTTCTCAGGCTTGACATCCCATTGGGCTGGTGCGTCATGTCCCTTTTTGTCAGCCTGTCACGTCACACAGCGTAATGTGGCATTTCTGTGTAACGGACTGAGACACGTCATGCCAATGACATGTCAAGCTTGTGAATTTCAAAAAGACACAGTTCAATGAAAAACATGGTTTTCTAACTGCCCTGGAGGTTTTAAACCTTAAGAAAAATAAAAAAAGACCTTTGTTCTCCAGTGATTTTGCCACAGAAAAGCACATGTTTTTTGGTGTTACCCATGTGTAGAAGCAGGTAGCAAGTATCTGAATATTTGGACATCTTTATTAACTGAATCTTAAATTGTTGATTCAGTTAGATAATTAGGAAAGGTCCAGAGCACATGTGTATTCACTGAGCTGATACTGGTTTTTATTTCCAGTAGAATACATATGCAGTGATAAAACTTTTGCCATTTAATGATAAGCTAAGTCTAAATATTCAATTTCTTCGACTCACAATATCATGATTCATCCCTAATACTTTTTACGCATATGTATGCTCCTGGTGACTATAATGGCATATTGTGCGACTGCTTAGATACCAGACAACAGGTGGGATGCTGAGAGTGTTAGCCTTGCCCACCATCTACACCAGTTTTAGATTTGCAAAATAAAACCAGAATCTGTCTGCAGCACTAAGCACCTTATGATTTTTTTCAAAGCATGCTTTGTCAACACAGCTTTAATGTAGTCCAAACTGTAAAATGAATCAGCTAAGCGTAACACCTTTCTCCCATCACTAGTGCTATTCCTTATTCTCTACACTTCCTAAATGCTTAAGGAAAAACAGCATCTTTATGCTATGCCCCAAAATGCTTTTATTTTGTAACAGTTATTTTGGACCCGGTTTGTAGGAAGGAGCAAATTAAGAGCTGAATATAGAAATTATCATGCCAATACCTCACTAAAGCAAACAAGTGGTTGGTGCTTTTGTAAACAATCTCAAAAGCAGTAACACTTTCTCAGATGGACGGCTTTCAAATCACACGGATATCACAGGAGACCACCACTGTAAACTGAACGAAGAACTGGGAAGCCACTAATACTACTTGTAGAAAACCAGAGAAATGTGCTCGTTGGCAGATAGCCATCTTAATCAAATAGATTTGGTGTGCACTGAAGTCAGATCATGGGTAAAGTTAATACCATTCGTAGGTTGAAGAGCACAAAAAGAGCATTGATCAAATCAAAATATGCAAGAACAGATGCGCAATATATACCCACCACCAGTATACTGCAATCCACCTACCAGCCAGCAGAACTTCTGCTGCTTCCACTTATGCAAATAGCCTGAAATAAGAACTGGCAAATTAAGACACCTAGTTTTCCTCAACACAGAGCAGGTCCATAAGGAAATATGTGTCCTTAAAGGAAACCAAAACCCTAAAAAAAAAAAAAAAGGATCCTGTCCTTATCTTCCTCTCTGGTTTAAACCAGAGAAGGACATGAATGAGTGAACTAGATTAATTCAAATCTGCCACATATTTTAACACATCGCTCTCACAAACTGGTATGCACCTCAATTTCTTGGTATCATCTGTGTTTTGGGGGGATATTTCCACAACCTACCGGTTGTTTCATCAACAAATTAAGTGTTTATGACATCCTCAAATATAGCAATGATGGGAGAGCTCAGAGAGTGGTCAGCAGACAGAAGATTTGCTGCCATCAGCAATGAACCCGTTTACACAGCTAGTGTTCAAAGATGCTGCGCACATGTTCAAAGATGCAAATCTCTGCTTACGTGTGTACTAAAGATTTGAGTCAGTAGACATTTACTTGCACTTATAGAAGACTAGAGCTGACAAATACCTACACACATCTATATATTAGTCAGCTGTATTGTCTTGTGTACTAGGACTGGTTTAAAAAAAATAAATCTGTTTTACTGGAAAAGAAAAAAATATTACTAGCCTTATGATAAAAACAATCATCAGGTAGCTCTTTTGAGTGGCTGATTAGTTACAGACTAATACTAACCCTCTGGCCAAACCAGTTTTATTCCAGAACACATAACTGTTCTTAGCATAACTTATCCAATAATTATATTTGTTGTATTACTTCCATAGCTTTGCAAATCTTTCAGATATTACCACAACTATGCTAAAAGAAAGGTAAGACACAAAGACCTCAGCCTTTGGAATGGCTATTTTACTAAAGATTTTTTTTTTTTTTTTTTTTAAATAATGGGTCTAGTTGAAAATGCAGTAACAAAACAAAGTAAAAATAAAACCACAATGTTCTTCATTTTAAAACAGTATTATAAGATTAAATACTTCTTTGTTAATAACAAAAACTATTTAGAGGCTCATAATTTTATTCCATCAAAATGCCACGACAGCTATTAACACTATAGTGTGCTAAGTTTCAACAGTGATGGACTAAGAGCTACGCTCCATTTTAACCCTCATAACTCCATCTGAGAGAAGGAGATGGCATTCTGCATCTTAAAATTTGTGCTGATTAATATAACATGAGATTACTGTGCTTATAGTGGTAATCCTATTCTGGGAAACACTGAACCTTTCCAATGGAATGTTTCAGTGCAAGAAATAGAGTAGTTTTTAAAATTTTTTTTTAAAATGCACAGCAAAACTCATAGTCTAAGTGAACAAAATACTGCTTCAGTGTGCATCTTGTCACAAAGTCATAAACCACACTAACAGAGAGTGTTCTATTGAATCTCACATTTTACAAATAGCTGAAATTTAAGGAAAATAAAGAAACGGTATACCTAAATTCACATTAGCGTCTATCACTACACAACTACATCTGCATTTAACCACTGGTCCTGAACTGTTCTCCCAGATAGTATTCCTCTTCTCTAGTCCAAGCATTCTTCAAATCTGCAGACAGCCCATAACCTAGCATGACTAGCCAAGGCAGCAGAGTTGGCCATGAATCAGAAATAGGAGAGTATGCATTCATCTTCTCCTTTCCCTAATGTAAGACCCATACACAGGTCTGCATTTATACATGATATGGAATAAAACAGGTCTTATGAAATACACAGTTTCTATACATCTGCACAGAAATGCATCGTCTCTGCAGTACTGTACATTGCAATGCATGATAAGATGCCAGAAGCTGTCAGGAAAAACAAAGCATCTCTCTAATGTTTCCTAGAGAGGTGAGAATTAGATAAAAATGCATGTTTTTCTTGTGTATTGATACCTATGGATCTAGTGGGAGGTTTTGTACTATTAATTATTGAAAAAACAATTTTTAACATTTATGTGACTATCTTGAAAATTTTTCATTTTGTCATCATGAGAAAAGAGTAAAAATTATTGCTGCTAAAGCCAAAAGGATCAAGTGCCTCCACAGTATAACTGTGGGTTTGTAAACAGACAGGTCTAGCTGGAGAACATTGTCTTAGACAACCCATTATGCTGTCTCTCTGGAACATAAAACTAGTCAGAAACTTTCCCTCCTCAAGAAATATCAAGCTTCTTTTTGTCTTCTGAGAGAGATGCATATCAGCTGCCAATTCTCATATTTCTATCTATAATTGTGAGCAACATCTCTGACAGAACACCTGGACTGAAAACAAAATAGAGGATGATTAATCATAAATAATTCCAATAAATGCAGGATAAGCAATTCTGTTGGAGAAGAACTGGGACAAGTTGATTTTTTTTTTCCTATTCTTTTGTTTCTTACAGTAAGAAAAACCATGTGCATCTGTAGTAAAGCTATACTACATATTCTATAATTCAATGCAAAACTTGTAAATGCAAGGCCTTCATATTACCAGATTCTGGTTCCACCTATTCATTTCTAATATTTATCAGGTCATTCTTAAAGACTCACAGAATGAGAACTGACCATCAAGTAAACCAAAGTAAATTTATAATAATTTTACCACTTCTTTGGCATTAATTTTAGATCTATTCTCAGTTTTAATAGCGTAATTCCAGTGGGTTATCACTACCATTTCCAATAAACAGACAGCTTTAAAGTTGATCACCCTTGTTTCTTCTCAGCTTAGCAGGAGTGTCATTACTGGAGAACAAATCAGTAGAGGCTGATTAGCACCTGGCCTGGTATTCTCTTTCAGTGTGTAGCTCCCCCTTTTCTGAGCAGAACAGAGAGCAGCGAGGCTTTCCCTCCTCTCATCAGCCTACCTCTATGTGTCAAGAGGCACGGAGGTTTCCTTGCTGGAGCTCCCACTTCCATCAGGACAGTAGCAGCAGTCTTCATTTTTTTCCAGCTAGGATCCAACTCGCTCTCCTTCCCTCCCATGAGCTTTTAGTAAGCCACTGCTATATTTACTATTCTATTCTCAATTCCAGAGATGCCATTTAAGGCCTGATAAGTACCTTACGCTCCTTTGAAAATTGCCTTTATAATACCAGTACCAGTTTTGTTGCAGCTTCTTTATAGCACAAGGCAAAACAGCACATCTCTTTTGACTCTCTTGCCTTGCCTAGAGAAAGAGGACGCCTTGCTTCATCCCTGCCCCAGTTTCCTAAATGACTACACTCAAAGAGATTTCAACCTCTGATCAAATATCATGGGATTTTCCAAGCCATGGACTTGCTTTTACAAGCCTCAGCCCAATTCAATTCTAACAGTGTGGTTAATGAAATCTGCAGCCTTTCTTTGGTCATAAAGTACTTGATAGTAGCTTTTTTTCTTTGGTGTTGAGATGGATGAAGTGATTTTAGTATGATAGAAGCACAAATACAAATCTAACCCAGAAAATCCTCAATCTTGTTCTTACAGTTGAGAAACTATTAACCTTTCCTCCTCTCCTCCCCAAAATGCCAATTTGTATATAAAAACAACCTCCAGGACTTAGACCTTGGGTGGCAGTTTTAAGTCTAAAATCAATTTTTGAGTTATAAACCCTCTGAAAATAGGGGTCTATAATGGAACCACTGACAGACCCTTAACTACAGCGGCGCTAGCGGGCACCACTATAATATACGAATAAAACTAAATTACATCACTTGTCATCATTAAGAAAAATTTTCATCTCAGTTCTTCATTTGAAAAGCACTATAGTTAATGAATGATTACTGAGCCATGACACCTAAATGACTAAAATATAGGAATTATACTGAGGTCAACTCAAGTATTTTTTAAACCATGAAATTAAGGGATCTATTCGCTTTGGTATAGGATACCAGTCCTGGCTATTATGCTCCCTTGCAACACTGACTCTGAGCATAAGGGAATGGTATGTATTTCTATATTGGAGATTAAGGTCCCATGCAAATTTAAGAGGTGAACACATGATTGCCCAAGAGTGACGAAGTATGGGATTTTTTTCCACGTTCATACATGTTTCCTTCAAGCACTTGGGGTTTTTTTTATGCTCTTCTGCATGCAACTAACTTGAAAATGAAGAATATTTTATGGCAATAGAAGGCAGAATCTTGTTCTTTGAAAAAGGATATTTAATTATTCAACAGAAAGTCCAGTAGCTTAAATTTAGTAACCCACATTTAAGTATACCAGATCCTTTTAGCCAAGACACTTAAAAAGACATTTTAAGGAGAGCTGACAGTACTGTACTACTCTGCGATGCTCTGACAATGGCTAACCATATCCCTTATATATTGTGTGATCTTGAGTTAAGAATGGGAAAATCTTACCTTCCATGTGTTTAGACATTTTAAAGGTAAATACAAATAACCAACTGTAAAAAAAATTACAAAGAAATTTTAAAATTGCTGGCATATGCATGGTTTTCTTAAATCTGGAACCATTTTATACTTCCTTTTAACAAGGAAAATAGAGACACAAGAGGCAGAATTATTTCAATTGCTCATACAATATAAAGAAATTAAAAGATGCAGGTAAAGATATAAAACAATTGAAAAGGAGGTGATTTTCATCACTGCCATCCAAAGATTCTAACTCTGTGATACCTCCCCAGTGCACCTACTTTGCTCATGTTCTCACAGCACCAAGTCTGAGCACTGCTGATCATGAAGATTTGTCTAACAGTTGAAAGCATGCCAAAACTATGAAGAAAGTATGCAGTGTCTATGATTAGAGCAGGCATCTGGGATTATAGCTTTAGGGATATACTCTCAGTCCTGCTACTTAGTCCCTGTACCCATGTTTCCCTAACGATTCATTGAGCTTACTTCAGGTAAATAAAGATGACTAAGTAACTTCGGGTTCTCAAAAGCTTCCAACACAACCAATATTAGCAGTATTCATTGTTTTAACCTCAATTCTTTCATTTTTTTTGTTTTGGGGGTGGGGAGGGAGGAAGAGGGGCAGCACACAAGCAAAAAAAGCTATCCAGGGAATAGACTGAACACCATGAAACACACCTGTATTTAACTATTTCATATCAAATTTCAAATACACACATTTCCCAATACACAACTTCCAAATGCTACTTTAAGAGTGTGTTGTTTCCCAGTGTGGGGAAACTCTTACTAGGTTTTGGAGTTGAAAGTGCAAGTAGAAGTGAAGGTTACCAAATTGAAAACGATGAATGTAGACTGCATGTTAATTGTCATCTAGCTAGTTTGCTCATGTTGGTCACATGGCTAGTGACAGTCATAAATGCTGATGGAGTATGACCTGTTCTAAAAAGCTAGCATTTTCAAAAAAATGGCATAGAAGCTCTCTCTGCAGTCTGTGGAGAAAGAAAAGGAGAGAGAGGGGCTTCTGACAGCTCAAACAGAGGAGGAAAATTAGAAAGGAAAGCCACTACCACTACCATATGGGCTCATAGCTCGTCAGGACAGCTGGCAAGAAACATTGCTCTTCTATTCTTTACTTCCAGGGCTGTGATACATTTTTTTATATGGCTATCAATAATACTGAATGACTAATGCTAATGACTTATGTTAATTTCATTATAAGCTTTATTTGTTGCCCAGTGTTGAATTAAGGCTGTCAAATCATCCTTTTCTACATTGCTAAAGATTCTTAAAATACAGAGCTAAATATAACATCTGATCATTAATACGTTAATACACCTGTTTCATATATACACCAGGAAAACAAGAAAGTGGCTATTTTAAGATGATTCCAAGAGCAGTGGTTCAGGGATCCTATACCTACTTACTGCAAATTACTTAAAGCAGAAATAGTGACATTTTACATTTTCCTCCTGCAAGTCTTAAAAGAAAAGAAAGAAGAAAAGCAAAGATCATCCTCTGATACCAGATTGCATAACACCATACCTTCAACAACTGCAGCGAATGATCGAGTGACTGTCACTCCACCGTTCTTCATTAAGCTACCTCTGATTGTTCAAAACAAGCGGGAAGAGGACAAGATACGCAGGATAGTATTTAACTATGTTAAATCTCATCCATCTTTAGAACTACTCAGAAATACCTCTTCCAGCTCAGATTGTCTTTCCCTTCACGTTCCTCGACATTTTATAGGGGAAAACTGTCAGTCCCTAACTCCTCCTATCTTATTCTCAGACCAGCTTCCTTGTTTATCACTATCTTGGGTTAAAAGAAAGGGGAAAGGATGTTGTTATTGCTGTTCCAGAAATTCTAACCCCATTGCCTGTATTCCTCAAAACCCATTTCAGTTAAAACCAGCTCATTTTAACCTACCAGAGATCCAGACACAGACCCCACACCCGAGTATCTACAAGCTGCTAAATCACAACTGAACAATTTCCTCTTCGCTTACCCTATAGGGACCAACCTGCTGTTGTTGACAGAGAACAGAAATCCTTCTGAATCTCCAAGGGGACGGTAACTCTCACAAAAGCCTGAGGAACTCCTAGCACAGGAGGACCTGTCACACATGGCAAGAGGTAGAGGAACAAGGTTTATATACCCTTCACCACATATTCAGCAAGTAATGGCTTAACTGAACCCTTAAGAGACCTTTAGAGGGCAGGGACCTTTAAGCAAACACCATCCTTTTTCTCACCACATGAATTCAACAAAATCACAAAATGGGGAGAGCAACATTTGCTTATAAGGCTCTAAAATGTATTTTGAAGTTTTAAGTGTGTCAGGTACAATTTTTCACTGTATTTTTCCTGCCATATCTATTACAGTACTACCTTTCACCTGTATGAGGTCTCCCTGTACAAGGACAGCAAATCACTTTTGAAATAATGATTTTTAGTCCCTTCATGCAGCAATGAGGAATTAACCAGTCCTTTTACTTATAAGTTTACTTACAAATTTACTTACAAATTTTAAAATATAATTTTACTTACAAATTTACTCATAAATTCCTCTCATAAATAGTTGAAATAAATACAGTAACTATAGCTGTTTCTTTGGATTTGGTTTACAGAGCATACTGCCACATGCCTTTCACAAACAGATTTATTTGGTCTTCTGAGGCTGGAAGAAAGAGAAGAGTTTGACTACTGCTGCTACCTAAATGAAAAAATGTCCTTTGCTTAAGTGCATATAAAGTGCAGGAGTTTGCACTTGAGTATACATTACAAGGCATTTGAGCATACATTATAAGGCATTTGAGAGAAAAGAGAAGAATAATATGTCTTCCAAAAATAATTCAGAATTTTGACCTAAGTGACAGGAATTGAAAACTGAGCACGTGCAAAATCCAGAAGCTTGCCCAAAGTTTCATTAACTTTTGAGTCTGCTCTGGATATTCTTGTCACCACATATCATTCTGAATTTCCCAGATTTTTTTGAGAGAATGCAAGTTTTGGGGGAAGATTGAAGCAAGTTCTCTCAGAGGATCCCATTTGATTCACTATATAGAGACACTGATATAAAAAAAAAGTCTAGGATTACAGTTCTATGAGATCTGAATCCTGTCAACTACAAAGCCATAAAATACAAGTTATTTACAGTGTATTCATAGACCCTAATTATCAAACTTAAGAAAAATATACGTGAACTTTTAACAACTTGAAGTTTTTGTTTTTCTCTCTTGAAATCTACTACTTGCAGCTTTAAAACTACAATGTATAGGTTTTGTACCAAAAAGGAAATATTCTATTTGTTGCTCCTGCTTTTTATGATGGAACTACAAGTTCTACCAGTTGGTCTGGGCTATACAGCTAACAAATGTCAAAACGTATGGACCAAACCATTTATCAAATAATCTACTCTTTGAATAGATAGGCACTATCAGCAATCTGGTATTGATCTTTACAGGCTACCGCTATTGTTCATCCGAGCATCCAGAATGCCAGCAAGAATTAATGAAAGAAACAAAACAATGCATACCAAGCACACAGCACACAACTTTTTTTCTTTTCTTTCTTTTTTTTTTCTTTAAGTTTGGTAAAATGTATGTAGTTATTGGAAATACATTACTATAAACAAAGTATGCAGGCAGGATGGGATACGTGATGGAAAAAATCACCTCCCAGGCATTAACTTCTGCAGACTTCTAGTATATTTACTTCTAGATTAGTGTAACCTACTTGCAGTTGAGATCTAGTGTGATAAATGCCTTGCAGTGTGAATTGGCATTCACTATAGCTGAGACTGAGATGGCACTTTCATTAAAAGCTCCATTTCAGTGCACGTTTAATGTCTTGGACATTTCAAATTGCATCTGGCTGAATCTTGGCATACAGCTTGTCAGTCCAGATGCACGGGTTTTGTTTGGTTGGTTTTTTATGGAAAATCATATAAATTGGTTGTGACGTTCATGAGTTCCATTGTGACTAAAAATATTAAATGTTAGTATTTGGGGAATAGGTTTTTTTAAAGGAGAAAACACGCATTTAGTTGCTCCTTTTTCAAATGTATCTGCCTGCTTTCTCTCACACTGCCTTCCATAAGCTCTGCAAAGATCCACAAGTTCACCACACCATTCTCCTTCAAATTCCTCTTTAAAATGCTCTTCTAAGATGTTGTTATTTGACGTACTATGTTTTGATTTAAATGACTAAGACTTGAAATCCACAATACAAAATTTTAAACATAGATGTTACTGCCATTTTCTCTTCATTAGCTCCTAAACAAGTAGCACAGTAGGGGAGATGTGATGGGAGAGCAAAGAAGCCATGACCAAACTTATAGATAACAATTAGATCTAGTGAATCTCCTTCCTAGCTAGTACAAGGAAACACAACCACCACCTAAATAGCACAAAACAACTACAATACGCAAAAAAAATCCAGTCTTTTTTGCAGGGCTCAGAAATGAAGGTCAGTTTCCCAAACCTCAGCTTCATGTAATCAAAAATCATCTTTACTCTCCAAGACCAGGGATTCCCACACTCTGCACTGGCACACCACTCTTTCCAGAGGTATTTATCAGATTGTCATTGTAGTTACTTTACCACGGAGAAATGTGGGGGAGAACTACAAAGGAGCCACAGAAAAGCAAGAGAAAACAGCACAACAAACATGCCTCGACTCAAAATCATTGTTCTGGACATTGTCAATACCGTTTTGAGACTGGATGATGTTCTTTTCTGAGGTCCTACTCAAACAAACAAGATTGTAACAGCACTGATCTGCTTGACACTTTTATATTAAAGAATCTGTCATGCCGTTATTGTATACAAACGTTCCTCACCATGAGCTTCTAAGTTTGACAAGCTCAATTCCACAATGCAGGTAGATGTTTGGAAATAGCTAGGTGTTCAGAAGGACCCTCCCATGAATTGGAGGACAACGCTAAGTCGAAGGAATAAAACAAAATGTGATATTATCATTGACATGGCCACTGCTAACATAGTGTTCTGTGACTACATCCATGCGTTTCTGAAATGTTTCCTGTTAATTAACTAGAGGAGACTCACGAGTTGCAGGTTTTGCCCAAGTTCTGTTTAAAGATCTTACTAATTTTCAGTGATTAGCATTAAATTTAAGTATGTCAGCATTTCCATTATAAACCACATTCTCTGGGGTTTATTAAATTATTGGAAAAAAATTATTCTGAGGTAAAACTCAATACTTAGGGGTAAATTTTCAAAGTACAGCATGCAGTTTTAGCTCCTGATCTCTGAACAAAGTCAATAAGAAGCTGCAGAGCTGCACCCCTAGTCAATGCTTTGAAATTTTACTTCAAAGTCTCACCCCAGGAACAAATTCTGTCACACACACACAAAAATCAATTTGACCTCTTTAAATCTGAAGAATGCCTACTATTCATGCACTGTAACTACTTTTCATAAAGATTTTTCACTGTTCCCCAAGTCTGCCCAGCCAATCATAAGCAACAGCTTTTGGGAAAGGGAAGAAGTATTAGAGAGGGTATATATACTACCTCTAGAAGGATAAAAGATTTATTGTTGCTTTAACCAGAAGCAAAACCAGAGTAAATACATACAGCCATGTTTCCAGCCAGCTCTGCATTAAAAAAGAAAAAAAAAAAACCAAAACAGTGCATTTGTTCGTGCATCAACATGATTATAGTAAACTGAACCTATTAAATGCAACATCAATAATCCAGAAAGATGACCCTTTTCTATTGCCAAGAACCAGGTAAATAACTCAAAACCAGTAAAATGGTAGACATCTTATACTGAAAGATTTGAAGGGGAATACATTGACTATAAAGATGACTAGTGTTGTGGCATTGAAGAAAAAACATAATTTTTCATTGATGTAAGGCAGCAGAGCTGGAAAGAACACAAATACAACAGTAGATCCATTAACCGCATGACAAGAAACAGTGTTCACATCGACTTACTAAACTGTTTTTGATTCTTTAGTACCAACACGCAGAACGATCCTTACATTATGTTGCCAAGGAAAACCTAGAATGCATTTATTTCATAATGTAGCTTTCTTCCATTATCATAATAGAGCCATCATAGTTGTTGCAAACACTATATGGCCTCAAACACCTAAATACAGCTGTTAAATTGGACATTTTTTAAGAGGAGGACATTTTAAGCCTCCCTAGAGATTTAAAAAAAAACAGCAGGAACCATCTATTACTGCAAAACCTTGCTTACATGTGAGGGAGGAGGAAATGATCTCAGCTAACAACGGGGACATATTTGGAACTATGACCAGAGGATGAAGGCTACTTCAAGACCATTAAAGTTAACACCATACACTGCCACAGAACCTTGGGTGAAATTTAGGCCAAGCTGGTGAACCTTAGGGAGCTTGTATTCATTCTTGGCAAGTGATTCCTCTCTTCTATGATGGCAAATTATAGCTTAAACAATTTTTATCTCAAAGCCCCATCTCACCTGCTCCCAACACTCAAACTTTGTGCATGAAGAGGGCAAGATTGCATTGCAGAAGGTAAATGCAAGATGGTACTGCAACCAAAGATGCTCAAGTCAAAGCTTTGTAAAGTATTCCCCTCTGTAAATATGAAGGGTACAAAGGACAGACTTTTTTAATCACTGCCTTGCTTATTGAACACAGTAACAAGTCAGGGACAGACAGACACTTTTTGTTTTATGATGAAAATCAGGAATAACTCCTTTACATTCTATTTTTTAACATCAGTGTTCAGTAAGTCTTTATTTTAATGTTTCATTAATAGTATCAATATACCGGGTACATAGCTAAAATATCCCATGGTGCTATCCTGCCAATTGAAAGAGCTCAGAATGACTAACCAAGAGCTAAATCTATTTCATATCCATTTAATTTAAATTATCATTAATTTCATGAGTATTTGCTTACCTATGTAATGAAACTAAGCAGCACAGACACACCTTTGTTTTCCCCATCTCTTTACATCAAAAGAGCTTTTAAATACTTATGGTGGATTAAAATAAGACACTTGCATTGATCAGTGTCCCAGCTTTTCAGGAAATATTGTTGTTTTACTCTTGGCTACATTTTAGAATTCATGAAACCTGACAATCAATTCTCTTCTGAATGAGAAAAAAAAAAACTTACTTTTAATTTCATATAAACAGTATTTGCACCAATATGCTGTTTGCACTGAATCTGCATAACTGGTATTACAATACCTCTTAGTGTAATTTGCATGAATAATTAAATGTGAAAAGCGTGCCTTGGCAAATTACATTATCGTACGCAGTTCACAAATAACTATATTAATGGTAACCGGTCAGCAGTCCAACATCTCAACACTTACTTGGAGAAGTGGTAAATTAGTTACTAGCAGCATTAATAATGGTATCTTGAAAAAGCAGGATTGCCTAAACAACAAGGAATAGGTTTTATTTCATTAAGAATTGAATATTATTTTAACTTTTCTTTGAAGTGGTTTTCCTTACAGTCAATGTCTCCATCCCAAGGGATGGAGTTTGATATGCACACGATAGATTCTTTGGCAACTTTATAGCCTAATTAAATAAAAAGACCTTTTCATTTGTGACTGCATAGGTTTTATATCACCTCTCACCAGTCACTTCCTAGTAACTCAGCTGTATGCTCTGGATCAGCACTTTCTCCACCAGCTTGGTACTAACAGGAACTGAGACACTCTCACAGGCCTCTGAACTGCAAAGCACCGTACCATATTAAGACAGCATTATCTTATTTGCCATTAACATAAATACACCCAAAAGCAGTGCATAAAAATAATACACACATTCCCGTGTCCATAGACAGTACCTATCCAGGAAAACACTAATATCATTGCTTCAAAAATAGTACCAGTGTCATAGGACATATCTAACACTTAGTGTATATATTTTTAGATTAATATGACTTGTTATGACAACATCTGAAGCACAACTCTCATTTGTAAAACTACCTAATACCATTATAAATATATATATGTATGTACAATATTAAGTTGACAATGTGGGGTAAGGGACAGAGATGGCAGGGTGTGGCTAAGTGCCTACTAAAGTAGGCTTGGCAGTTTATTGTAGGAAAATATAAACACCACTGATATTATACATTCAGTTGTATGAACAGAATTCAAACATCAATCCTAAACTACAGCTGAAAGAGGGAGCAGCTGTTCTCAACAGCCCTTAGCTAGGAAAAAGCATACACTCCCAGCTCTGCCTAGCCCAGATTACTTATATGTGTACTTGTATTACACCAACAGCAGCAACATGGGATTGGGTGCAGTTGTGGTAGGTAATTACCATTAAAAAAAAAGTAGTGTACAGAGCTGTGACAAAAAAAGAAGAGGAAAAACAAATGTAAGACAGGGTTTTATGGTCAAAAGAGGTGAAGCAAGAAACTCTTACAGGAACACTGGATAGGCATATTGGATGAAGTGTGTGTACTGGACGAAGTGTGTGTACAATTTTATCTAGTCCTGTGTGAGCTCCACCAGAAATTCTTTTCCAAGCTCCTGTATATCAGTGCTGCTGCACATCTTACATCACTTTGCTATTCTTGTGAAAACTTTTCTTTAACAATCTGCTAGTGAGCCAATTCTGAATCTGAATAAATTGATAACAAGCAATATGGGAAATATTTTTAAAATATTATAAGGACGTGTTTTGGTAGAGGAGATGATCAAATTATTAATGTCAGCAAGTAATACCCTCTTCTTTTTTTTTCATAATGAAAGACAAAAAGAAAACACATTGTCACAGTGGAAGAGCATTTATAAGTTATATAATCATAAGGCTGAAGAATCGAGCACCAAAATTTATTCTAACAAAAACTGATGAGGTGTTTCAGTTGCACTCCTAGGTTGACCCAACTGTCAGGAGAAGGCAGTATATTCCGAGTTTTGACTCAGCATTATTCATCTCTACTTCCACATAGACTCACACAAAACCAACTGAGCATGATGTAAATACAATAAAACCCAAGAAACAAAAAAAAAAGTCTTTTACACATATAGAAATTATGTGGAGACATGTTGAAAGGTTCATGGGGAGTTGTGAACTTCCAATACTTCTCAGGACCTGGTATGCTAAATAATAACCCTTTCCTCATATTCTTCATGTCACCAATCACCTTTTGTTTTCATTGGGCATTTATAATGTCTTGTATATACAGTTGAACAAAATGTGGCCTTGGTTCTGGTATAAATATAATACTATTAACAGCTCTTCATTGTTTGATTGATCAAATCTTGTTTCACTGATTAGAAGTTGCCCGCATTACATAGGTTTGTCTTAGATTTGTTCCACTAAGCCCAGGCTATAACAGCTTCTCTTACACTGTTTCAATTCACAGTGCTTGATACTGCCTCATGAGCCTCTTAAAGGTTCTCCTCCTTCTAATCAAACCCCTAGAGGCACTTTAGCAGCTAACCTGGGTGATTACAGGCATTGCTGTTGTAATTTACTAAATTATAAATGCTTTTTCTTAGTCATCAGTTTCAATTGTGTAAAGTTGCCCAACTGTAATGGAAGTTGCATGCAGAAATATTGTTGAAAATTTAATTTGCATGCAAATCTGCCCACTTGCCATCCTTTATTGTGAAGTGTTAATGTAGTCACACAGTGCTGCACTCATGGATTACCAGGATTTTCAACCAGGCACTGCGACTACGACCACTTGAATGTACCATCCTACATTGCCCCCCCAAAAATTCTCATTTAGGTTCATCACTTACAGATGTGTGCTTGCACACATGCATATTCAAAAGTACACATTGTTGTATATATGCTCTTATATTTAATATGGCCCACAGTAACTGGAAAATTACTTTAAACCATTGCAGTTGTATTTGTGCAAAAAGTAAAATACATGTTTTAAATATTAACATTTTGATACAAATACCCTTTCACTTCTCTGGCCTCCCTTCCCTTTATTTCTCTTAGTCAAAAAAAGAATAGAAATCCCTGGCTAAACTTTTCAGTAAGGTTTATCCTGAGGCTTTACACCTGTCTGTCATCAGGGGTCTTTCCCCCACCCTCACTTAATCCTCCTTCATTCACACAGACACGCACACTTAAAGAAAGGCAGCTGGCACATGGTACAACACTTGTCACTTCAGGCTCCATCTGCAAGTGCCTGTCATTATCACCTACCATGTTTGCCATCTGATTTATTGTATTTAAGAAATTGTAGCTGTAGGTAAATAAAGCATACCACTCTGGTGTGACAAATAATCACCACACAATTCGTGTTACACTAGAAAAGTGTGTCTTTCCTCCTCACTTTTTAGGCTTTACAACACAAGCAGCTGACTTGCTGCTGCTTTTTATTCCAGATTCTCCTCTTGCAACATTCTGGGTCTAACTAGTTTTATTCGTAGTTTTAATGTAACACCTGTAAACAGTACAAGTACGGTCTAAGAAAATAATGAAAAATGTACAATTGCTTATTCAAGAGTAAAGAAAATTCTCAAGTTTGAGAAAAATTTATGTTTGCTTTTGGAAAGTATTTGTATTCCATTTTTACTAATAAACACACACAAGAAGTGCATTTTAAACTCAGGCATCCTGGTACCGTAGAAGGTACACACTGATCTCCTGCACATGGATGTTCACTGCAATAACTTTCTTCAACACCTGAAGCTAGAAAGAATCACATGCTTCAAAAGTTTAGCATCTGTTTATGGGGGGTTTGAACCTAATCAGTTAGCACTCCCAATCTGTTACAACTTCCCACTGGACACTGCAGAATTTGGGCGCGTACTCTTTACAGACAACAAATAATACTGTTTTCTTTATAGAGAAAATATACCCACCACTGCGAACAAGAACTGTGTAACAAAATGAAGGATAATCCAGACAGTTTCAGAAAGAACAGATGCTTAGACCTAAGATCTATTAACTTAATGGAAAGGAAAATACTTGGTTTAGTGAACCAACAATTATATTGCAAACATTTCATATCTTTTTTGAAAGCTGAAAAGAAAGAAGGGAAATAGAGTCATTGCTAAAAAAATACATGCACCAATTCTTGAATGATAGGGGAGAAAAGTGTTTATATGGTTCATTAGCTATTGTTACAAAAAGGAACGTCTAATATTTCAGTTACATATAAGACCTTTTCAGAAACTATTTGCACATTCCAGATTTTCCTGGAATTACAAAGATGCAGCAAAGCACTCAAATGTGTTTTGGGTTGTTGGGATTTATTTTTTTATTTTTTTTTTTAAGTTTACCAAGAAAATTTACAGGCTCATTCTTTAAATCACAGGATACAAGAGACTGGAAATGGAATAGGTCACAAAAGGTCAAGTATTATTTTTATGTATAACTCAAGCATTGTCCCTGGAGTAGCTCTGAATGATATGTGAAACAGTCCAGTAATGAGTTTTATCACTTAATTTGGCATTCTTATTTGAAATTCCCTTCAAAGCCTGTCTGTATGTTGAAATAGCCCAAAATGTCTTTGAAATATTTTATTACTACCATAATAAGCAATTTCAGAACAAAAGAAAATTGTACTTTTCTTTCTGATAATTTTGCACTAATTGAGATACTGAAATAAATTTTGGAGTGCTAGAAAAGAGAAAAATCAGGAGATATTTCAGCTTCCATATAGAGATGCAAGGCAAGACATTTAAACTTTACAGCTAACAGGATTTGCAAGACTAAAGAAACATGCAAGTCTGGTTTTTTTAAAGTTCTTACTTAATTGAACGCACACACTGAGAAAAATCTTAAAAGAAATTAAAGATTACAAATTCCATTCCTCTCCTACTTCTCATTTCATGGCAAATTCCACTGATGGAAGGAAAATTATATTTACTGTTCTTACATGCCTGACCTCCAACTACATTTACAACAGAACTTTGGTTGCAGAAATACAACTGATCAAAGACTCTTAACACAATGGTCTCTCAGGCTTTTGTGATATTATTCATTTTTAAAGTATTTATTCAAAACAACAACATATATCCCCAATGCATCATTATGTCATGCATTATGTTCACTTACTCAGAGGAGTTATTGCACATCTTCCCTGCTGTCTGGCAGAGGTCACTTCTATCAAAGAAGGTAAGAGTGGTATGATTACAGGTCTTCAGTGTACTATGGCACAAAGATAGAAGTAGGAACATGTAGATTTACTTCAACTCCTTTGAACACAACAAGAAATATAGCTATAGGCAGTAAGCTTAAAACAATTGATAAATTATTAGGAGAGAGGAAAAAACTGTCTTCACTGCAATTTTCCAGTGAAACTACTTTTTAGATTCTTTGTACTTCTGGTCAGAGAGTGTCCTGACTGGCTCCAAAGCCATAGCTACCCTAACTTCAGTAAAGCAAGTTTCACAACTTGCTAGGTGTAGTCACTCCTACTTTACATCAGGTGAGTTGGTCTTAAAAGATTTTAATTATTTACAGATAAAACTCTCAGCCAGTCTGGATCCAGGTGCAGCTGCTATGTATAAGCTATACTGTGCTGTGGTTTGTACTAGATTTTTGTTGTTGTGGTTTGGTGTTGGTTTGGGTTTTTTTTGAAACCCCCTTTAAGGAAAAAATCAACACTGCACACTTCTCCCTATTTAACAAGTCTTTACTTCCACTGCTGCTACAATTAACAATTTCCAAAGGCCTGAAATTACCTACTATCAGTTCGTTCATAGAATGTCACACCAAGCAACAAAAACAAAAATTAAGAAATGCTTTGTTTTGTTAACACCTACTTAAAAGCATTTTTAAAAGCCCTCAGATTTTCTCTTCAGTAAATTACAGTTTAGAATTTATCTTATTTAAACACTTTCCCATGTAACACTAATCCACATACAAGCCCTGTGCATAAAACAGAATTCGCACACATTATATACAGTCCCAGCATACCTTAGGATTTGGTGTTAGTGGGAACTCTGCATTAAAAAAAGATAGCTTCTCAGTCCTTTCTCTCAACTAGAATAAAGTCCCCATGCCTTCCTTCCAGAGCAGAGTTCTCAAGATGTATCTGCTGTTATAGCACAGCAGTAATTGCCAAACACCTTCAATCTAGGGTTCAAGCAAAATGATTCTGAGCAGCTCCACATCCCTTCTCAGGGTGTTAGCATCTGCCAGCCTCTTCCATTTCCTTCCTGTACATTTTATCTGTGCTTTTATCTTTTCCTCCCTTTATTTTGCTTTATCTATTTTCGACAATAGTGACTAGCACAGTATAACAGCATTATATAAGCTTTTTACAGTGCCATGTTTTGCTTTACAGAGTGAGCATAAATGAGGAAACACTAAGTTAAACTCTGACAGCCAATGCTGGATGTATCAGCTTGGCCTATAAATAAGCACTGATCACCTCCATTTTATTGAACTCATTTTCCAGGCAAGCAAAGACCACAAGATTCCTCTGCAAATTTTCCCTTTACACTCTCCAGCAGTGCTGCTAGTGTCAGCTGCGACAGATTTATAGCCTATTCATTCATGGGAACAAAAACCCTGCCAGGGCTGGTCATGCAACACGCAGTAGCAGTTAGTTCAGAAGATAACAGCTGCAATACCTCACTTCCTTATTCAGCACTCTATAGCATACACTACTTTAGGGATAATAAATGCTTCTTGTTTGTATTTCTTGAGTAATATCAGAGGAAAGGGTCCGCATTACAACAGTATGAAGTGGCACTGCAACACAGGGGGATTAATCAGTGTTTTCATTGTATTTATTCCTTCTCTGCCTTTATGGTTTTATAACTGACATTAAAAAGTTACTCTAGACTGTTTTTATATACTGTCATTTCCAGGGATAGTCAAATATTTAAATTTTTAATATAGTGTCCATTTAATTTAAAAGGTTATTTTGAATTATTTTGAATTCCGAGCTCTTACAATATGTAGTGCTTTAATACCAAGAGACATTCACTGTCAGGATTAAACAATTATTTTCCCTTACACTCAAAGTCAAAAAATGCGTTTAATCTGAAACAACTGAACTATAGATTATAAAATTACCAGATTCCTTTCACTATTTTCAAAGAGCAAACTAAAATCCATAATAGTTTTGTAAATACTCTTTAGTTGCAGTAAAATGCGGTATTAGAGAGAAGACATTAGACTAAGATCAACGCTACTCTTTTTGGAGGTGGCTGCTCACCACCATCAGTTTTGGAAGAGATTTGGCTAACATGCTGAATTTTTAAGCAATGCACTGTTGCCTCATTGCAGACAATCTAAACCTTCAACCTCTTCTCAACTGTGTCTGTTGAAGCTACACTTCCTGCTCCTCTGCAGCAACCCACTCTCTCCCATTGAAAATACTCAATGATATTACACCAAGCTCTAACCACAGGCAGCATGGACTAAGATCAAGACCCATTTACATGCAACTAACGCATGTTCTCATGGTCTCTCTGAAGGAGATTCTGCATTGAGCTGCATTCTGCAACCTGATCTAGTTAAAGGTGTCCCTGTTCACTGCAGGGGGGGTGGACTAGATGACCTCTAAAGGTCCCTTCCAACCCAAAACATTCTGTGATTCTATGATTGACATGAAAACTCAAATGAACTTTTATCAACTCGTGATTTTCATCTTTTTTCAACTCTCTCTACTGCAAAATAACGTCCAAATAAAGCCCTATAGTGAACCCTTAATTTTCTAAGTATTTCTTAGGTTGATTCAGCCTTGTGCACAATATTCAGCTCTTACAGCTGCTCAGATCAGAACTTCTAATCTCTGAAAGAATTTTGCAACCCCAGTCTTCTTTCAGAAACACAGTATCCAAAACTAAGTAAGCTTTTTTTTTTTGTGCTTTCACCAGAAGAAAATGTATAGCAATTTCTAATAGTGGTGCAGACCACAAACATATGCATCTTGAATTTCTTCTGAGCTTTTACTGAAGCCTATCCACTATCCCAAGTTATGGTTAAAAAGTTAATTTTTAGTTTGATCAAACGTACCTATATACCATGGCATATAGAAGAACAGATTTATTGTAAAAGTGGAAAATACGGGAATGATCAAAAAATATACTCTGAAATAAACCATTAGTTGGTCTAATTAGAATATTCACCTCTCTCTACAAGTCTCGCCTCCCTTAACAGAGCAGAATATACAATGATTTTACGAGATCAGACTAAAGGTCTGGGCTACAATCCTGTCTGCAGCACTTAAGACTCCAACTGCAAATATAAATGCTTAGGAACAAAAAGATGCTTAGCCCACAGCAGCAATATAGCCCACTAAAAGCACCTCTGTAACCTCTTCAAAGTCAAACTCATGCTCTAATGTGCTCAGATAGACTTGCAGATTTAATTCTGAATCTCCTCGTTTCAGTCACTTTCAGTCCATGGAATGTATAGAAAATATGACATCTGTTACTGTAACTACAGCCTTTGCTAATCCATCAGGTTTTATTGTATGGCCTCTGGCTCCGCTCATAATACTGGAAAGAAGCTAGAGCAGCAGTTTAAAATTTTTGCAACTTAATAATCCTTGCTAATTGGAAGTAGCACACTGGGAGGGCAGGGAAAAAGGAAAAAAAAAAAAAAAAAAGCAAGAAAAAACCCCACCACCACCAAACCCCAAAGCCACCAGTATTGAGGTTTACAGTACCTGTGCTGTTCCTATTGGGCATGGAGTAAAGGGAAGGGGAAAAGTCTTCCCACACTGAAAGTAGGAGAAAGAGTCTAAGAAACTAATCACTCAAATGATTCATCCTTGCATTGTCTTACACTGGCAATATAAATCTAAATATATATGCATATTTAATTGTACAATATTTATAAAGAAGCTTTTATGAAGCAGCCCTATTTTATCTGCTGAAAATTAGCCACCCCCTGCTGTAAAAACTAGATTTTTCCCACTCAACATAGAAATACATTCATTCTTATAATTGTTCTTTTCTTTCAAATCACCTAATATAACAAATGCTAGAAGACATTATAGTTCATCTGCTAAGCAGTCTCTTTATGAGTTGAGGCTTCAATGCTTTAATGGGGAAATTGCCTGATTTAAGTAAATCATGTCACCTCCGCCCAAGTAATCATATTTGTTGCAGACTTCTGCTGACCTCATCTCTATGGTGAAAACAAAAACACATTTACATTTTCAGCTTGAGATATTTGGTTCAAATGATTTACAAATAGGTTGTAATGAAAACTAATTTTAGCTTACTCCAAAGATACTATTTAAGTTCTCCGTTGATAGTGTTTACAGATACATAATTATTGGTTACTGTCATTTAAAGAGAGACAGCATGTTTTTGCAGAAAGCAAGCAAGCAACTTGTGAGATCATTTCTGTACAGGTTACTATATTTTGAGAATGTTACTTTCAAGGCAAAAAAACTGAAAAAGCTAAAAATCTAAACAGAAGTTAAACATATTTTCTATGATAAGAGGTTTCAATGGTTTTTTGTACATACTGTTTTACCCCCTGCTTCATACAAGAAATCCTTTTGAAAGCGACTTCCCACAGCATTATCTGCATCACAACTTTTCCATGTGAAATGTTTCCCAAAAAAATGCTAGTTAACTAGTCTTGTGAAATTTCAAGCAAGTTTTAAACAAAAAATTAGTTTCATCCTAGTTATTTCCTATGTGCGTGAGAAAAAGCAATACTGTCATTACAAGAGCAAAGGTAAGAATTCCACATGGCAGACAGTACAGAGTTAACATGTCAATGTGTATTGCCCTCAAGACTATCAGCCTCACATGTTTTACTTTTCAGTAAAAATTAATTTATTCCTCATTCTTCCTTTTCACTTGGTCATAGATTTTCCAGTATGCAAGCACAATTTCTAACTCCTATTCTTCCATCTCCAGTTCTGATGCAAATAAGAAAAATAAGGAGGGGGTGGGGGGAGAAATCTATGGAACGTACTAGAAATTACAACTTTCTTGTATGGTTCTAATTTGCTGTGTCGAATACAAATTCCAAAGACAGGAGACCACAGAAACTCTCCAATCATCTCACCTGACCTCATGCTGCATAGATCAAAAATCTTCATTCGGCCATGTCCAGAACAAGAGTAGGCTCCCTATTCAAAAAAAAAAAAAAACCAAAAAACACCTTCATCCTGTGCTGTGAAACTCATTCTGAAAAGCTACAGAGCTTTATTAAGACTTGTGTAGGTGTGTAGAACTTTACAGTTCTTTATAGATCCTAATAATTTTCATGATTTTTTTTAAAAAAAAAAGCCAAAACGCATTTGGATGCAATAAATAGAATATGGTTTTAAGTAGCAATAGATTAAAATGGTTTGCCTTAAATTCATATTCTCCACATTTAATTTCAAATTTGATGTACAAAGGCAAGATTTAAGGAAATCAGACATGGTTTCCTTCAATACACAAGCCAAATGAGACTCATAGACCCATCGGCTTTTTTTCACTACACTGGGTAAAAATTTTTGGATCATGATCCAAGCTTTCCTTCCAAATGAAATAAGCTTTATTTTCTAGGTTACAAAAGCTTAGAATCTTTCATAACACTTTCATTTGTTTTTTACTATTTCACAGAGACATTGATACACACAATTTTTTTTACAAGACAAAAAAATATCTCTGCTTTAAGAAACTTATAAGGCAAAATTTACAATTACAACCTGTAACAGCAAGGTGAAAGAATTATATATATCCTCCCATTTATTCATATGGACATTTAAAATTACCTAAATAAGTAGCATAGGGTCCTTCAGAAAGGTTTCCTTTATTTAATCCTTTCTTCAGCTGAAAGGGTGAAGTCTTATGCATACTTCTGGTGGATACTATTTCTTTTCACTAAGAATATTCATTAGAAGAAAAAGGAAAATTAAAAAAGAGCAACTAAGCAAAACTCAACATTTTGCTTTAGCTTCATATCTTTTGTGCAGGGTTCTCTCCATTACAAATTCCTTTCATCCATTTACAAAAAGATTGGCTTGTCCTGAATTGTTCCAGAAAAAAAACAAAGGAGAGTGTGAAACAGCTTCCATAGGCAGTAAACATAAAGGTGATAATAGAAGCAATATAAAGGTGATAATTGACCTCAGTGGTCAATCTAGCCTAATATTCTGTCTCTGATATTTGCCTTTACAAATTATTTAATGTTTAGAAAAGTTCCTAATAGGTCATAACATATCATATTAGAAAAATCTGTTCCTAAGTATTTCATTATCTTACACTGAAGAATGATTTCAAAACATCATTTGAAATTTACAGTAACTGGATCTTCTTGTTACCCACCTAATATGCTAAAACAGTAGTCCCACACAGTTCCCATACTTGTAACATATATGGGATGAAAAACTTTTCTTTTCACTCTTGAATTAAATTTAACTCTTTTCCAACTTCATTGAATGCCCTACATTCCAGAACTCAGAACACCATTGTCTCATTCACTAAGTACCTTGAAAAAACTTAAGCTAAATGCCTTTTCAGGGTTTTTTTGGTTTTGTTTTGTTTTTTTTTTCCCAATTCATACAACTTTGTATGAATTCCCCTTTCCCAGGGCTTTCAGCCCCTAGGTACAGCATCATTTTCAAGGAAGCCTTCAAAGTTTTGAACTGTATATCTCACTTCTGAAATACACTGTACAATTGACTAAATTTGCCTGCCAATAATCTCTTTTTCTTAAATATTCTTTCTACTATGGATGACAGATTTTGCAACATCTTTGAGGTAGCATAAACCCCTAACCTTTTAAAGACAATATTTTAGTTATCTTCATCCTTAGCAAAGAGCCTGGGTTAGCAGACTCATAAAAAAGCAACCCCTGTTAAGTAATACAGCATGCCTATACATGAAGATTCTTTAGTATTGTTCAGTAAAAAGCAACTTCAAGAATTAAACTTGAAATTGAAAAATGTTACCAAAATATTATTGGCATTCACATTCTTAAACCTAAAAAAAAAAAAAAAAAATCAAATCTGGGTTGTTGACAATAGTCTAACACCTAATGCCGTAATTTCTATTGCTCTAAGAAGGTTATCTTAAATTTGCACCTATGCCTCATGTTTTCTGCCCACCACGTTACACTAAATGAATGATAGTATCTATTAATTCACAGGATACAGGAATTATCGGACAGGGCATATTTTAACTACTATTGAGTGTGGCAAACAGAATACTCTGTTATATTTGTTTGTTAATTTAAAAATAGAAATGCTGGGTTATATGGCTTCACAAACAAGTGAGTGAATGTTAGCAGAAACCATAATCTAGCATTTCCAGAGCCAACTTAGAACCTTGGGTTTGAGATGCCCTGTACAGTTCATGGAGTGTGATATAACAGATACTGCTATACTCTCTTCCTAGACAGATGTTATGGTTTGTTACTTCTATTTTCCCCAAATCCTTGAGTTTAAGGGTAGTTTCACAGATAAGACTGTTTCCTTCTCTCACTTGAACTTGAGTTAATTTATCTCAGTAACCACAAAAGAGGCTGGATGAGCAGACTGTAAGTACAGAGAACATCTCTCAATCTCCTCTATCTGTTATCATCACTCTTGCTACATTGGCACCATTCCATCTTCAGGTACATCCACGTGAGTGTCTACAAGAACTACACAGTGCTCTGCAATCACCCCATGCTGGTGAAAAAGATGACCTGGCCTGAGACTTCACATGTTTACTTCTGCTCCTAGAAACACAGCCAGATACCTTGTTTTGTTTTTTAATGTTAATCAGAGAAACCACTACTTCTGCTCCTAGAAACACAGCGAGATACCTTGTTTTGTTTTGTTTTTTAATGTTAATCAGAGAAACCATGTCAGAATTACATTTGCCAATGGAAAAAAATTGCCCATTTCTCACAAATATATTGATTATTTAATTATTTCACAGAATAGCATTCTAAAGGAAGGTTCATAAAAATCCAATAATGATTCATTAAATCTTACCCGATTAGTGTGTAATACAGTTACTATCCAATGTTTGAAACAGAAACTTAAAAGCTACAAGCAGTAGAAGACTTTGTGTTGGACAATATATCTGAAGTCTTTAAATGCCTCAGAGGAAAAAGTGGACCAAACACTGTTCAAATAGCTCAAGCTGTGCCAGCATTTCCAGATTTATATGAAATAGCAAAATATCAGTTTGAGTTTTAAATTGTTTGACTAGTTTTCAGAATAATCAAATAGTTTCTTTCCAACCCGGTTTTATTCCTGCCAAAAATGAAGTTATTTCTTTTACATAGCACTTTTGCCTTAGCTTCTAGATACAGAGAGGAAGACAACTTTTCTATTTTTTTCAGTTTGAAGGACTGATCTTTTTATGCACTGATGGCAGAAAGAGGACAGGTTAAATTTGTCTAAACACTATGTTGCTAATAACTGGCTTTTCCATGTAAATATTTGCAGATCAACCCCCTCCTAAACTCAGCTGAAATCTTGGTTATAAAAAAAAATATATTCATCATTATTTAAAGCATGTTTTTTTACATTTGCATGAACCAGCATCCTGTGTTTCTGCTGTTTAGTGTTTATGGTATGTCAAATTCCTTGCCTTCCTACCCTAAATTTCAGAAGATAGTCTTCAAAATTCTAGGAGATTACAACATACAATTTTCTTATTCTTATGAATGCCTTCACATTAAAGTATGACAGAAATTGTACTTTTCAAGACGCTCTGTGGAAGAGAAAGAAACCTTCACTAAAACTTGACTTTGTAGACTTCCAATGACTACAGCCCCATTAGACCTTTCTCATTATTGATATCTGTCACGTACAAGTAATAAGGTGTCCTCTGTAACAGGTCTTCAAACAATCATCCTCCCTGATACAAACAATAATGGCTACAGTGTCATGAGTTGAGGTTAAATATACTGTAGTATGTGACTTTATGGGATGATAATTAGAAAGCAGGTGAATATAAATAAGAAGCAGAGAGGGCGCATGATAATACAGAGGTGGAGGGAGGAAGAGTATGAGCTCTAACTACCAGCCAAAAATGCTGAGTCTCCTTACTCAGAGCTCAGTCCTTTGTACCTATGTAATAGCCTTGTTTGAATGAAGCTTTATATTGTAGTGTGAAAGGCATTTAAAATTCCATTTTAAATTTTGTAAACTGTCAAGAGGAAGCAGAGGTGTTATTGACAATATCATTTCTGTGCCTTTTTACTAGAAGGCTCTTAATGTTATTGCTATTACTTCATTTATCTGAAATCCTCTTCTCTGAAGTTCTTTTGCTATCTATTTCAGCACTTTTTCTTCTTTTCTTTCTTCCCCTTTTCTTTATAGAGTTGTCTATGTCTCCCCTTTCACAACACATTCATGTAAAGATGATGCTGAAACTCTTCTGCTCACCACAGGATGTTGTTAGTGACAATTATAATTAGTGTGCTATCACGATCACTGAAGGAAAGAACATGCTACAGCCCCACCATGGGTTGTTGCCTCTTCAATTGCTTATACTATTGTTCTTGAGATCTTGTTAAAATTATACTTAATGACTGCTGTTTAGATTCGTTTATCATGAAACCTTACACACACAGGTTATTCACCCATTTAGTTTGCCATCTCACTTCTATCATCCTTCTTTTGCATTAACTGCCTGTTAACGGGAGTTTTGCCTGCTAACGTAATTCATTCCTTACGCTAGTATATCTTTATTACATAAATATATATATATCACAGCTGGGGTTTTTTGCTAATTTATGCCAGAAGAGTACAGTTTGTATTTTCCCTACTGTTTTTCTTCTCAGTGTTTTCAGGATATTGGCTGATCAATTGTGTTCTGATCAATACTGAGATTAAATGGAATCACACATTTCGCCAATATATGTTTATTCCTGTGCTGAATAGGCCAACTATTCACTTTTAAATATTTCCAGTTTTGCTGGTTAGAATTAAAGAGAACACTCTCAACTTATTATATATACATTTTTCTATTATGCACATACTTTAAAGAGAACTGTGCACTATCATTTATAAGTTGTCCTATCCACAGTTATTCCACTACCCTAGAAGGAATTTCTCAGACACAAGCTCCACTCAAGTTAGTTTTACTGAGTAACTGACTGAAGCAGAGGGTAGTGCAGAATTCAGGGATAATACTCTCTCATGTATGTATGTACACTTACAGTGATGCTGGCTGTATCCATGGCCAGGCCAGAAGTCTTTGGAGAACTGAGGTTTCAGTGCTCCACGCCTCCAAGAAACAACCCACCAAATGAAGGAAGAATACCATCACATGGCATCTTCTGAAGTATCAATCTTTCCTTGCTATCCTCTCCCTTCACCTTTTGTATATGCAAAAGGCAAACAAAACGAAACTCCCCAACCAAACATACTGGCCTGCTCCCTTAAAATATTTTATCTGAGTCAGATAAATCATAAATCCTCAGAAGTTTTTGCAACTACAAGCATAACTAATTGTCTATTTTACTGATAAATTATGTTTCTTTTTCTTCACATGGCATATTAAAAGGTGAAAGATACTGAACACTACATAGCTATAGCCAGAAATAAATCTCTATGCGTAACAACTTTCCAGGCACATACCTCCTTTTGCCCATACACACGCTAGACCACCACATACTGAACTCTTGTTTTGAATGGATGATACCCTATTCACGCAAGGAGCTTTGCCATTGTCAGGCTACATGCTGATACCAATGTAGGCTTTCTTATAGTAGGCACTCATGAATTTCAAATATACTGAATGTAATATTATCATAAAGGGACTAAATTTATCCAAGTGAAAATAGGGTATTTAGCCCCATGTTAACCATAAACATATATACATATATATGTTACATGTATTACACACACAGAGGCTAGCATTTTCTAGCTCTTCACAGGCAGTGATACAGGCTCACCCTCACTAGAATGCGGGCAGAGAGATCCTGCTTGGTGCATTCTCTCATGTGGCACATGCTGGCTCTGACCTTCACAGGTAAAGATAAAATCAATCCCCCTATTACCCATATCTTCAAACACCACTGAAACAGTCTGTCAGAATGTAACCCACAGTAAACAGTGTTTCTGAACTAAATTATATCACAGCACAGAGAGAAACTGCCTCAAAACATTCTCCTCTTCCTGGATGTGCCATAGTGAGTGCCCTAAAAGCTGCAGCATTCACATCATTTGTTTCTGGTGCCACCGTATGCTCATGGGAGAGTCAGGGCAAGGGGCATACTTTGACTCTTCACATGCCAAGATGAAGAAAATCAATTTAAATGCCCAAGGGGAAAAATTACTGCTAGAGAAGGTCACTCGCCACTACAAGTTGTTCCATTATCATGTAGTCTTGGAAGGAATCCTACAAAAATTAAGTAAGTGTGGAGTATGAGCTGGTAAACTATAAATAATCTGGGGTAATGTAAAAGGTATATAAAGGAGCTAAACTTCAAACAAGGTAAGATTTGCTTATGCATATTTGTCTGATAAAGAGTTAAGGTACAATGCTCTCTGTCTCATGGTGAAGGACACCAATTTGTACACCACACATACAAAAAAAATTGTTGATATAATGCAAAGAAGATTCATGTCAAGTTGTGATTGCTGCCAGTGGAGGGTGGGGCAATTCACCAAGAAAACCAGTCTAATAATCACTCGCAATATTCCAAGAACACGCCTGTCTTCAGAACTCAGCACCTTCATTCAAAGAAAGCCTGACTTATTATGCACGTAAAACTTTTAGGGGCCAAGGCTAAACCTCAGCTGAAGAAATGCACAGACTATCCCAGACTCAATCACACTTAAACAGCTTTGCAAACAGAAAAGAAACTGGCAGAGAAGCAACACTATAAGAACAGAAAAACACTGATGGTTTCATTCATGTTATATTTAACAGATGTGCGCTCAAGTGAGCTAAGGAAAGCACACTCCAGAAGGGACATAGTCACTACCCTCATAGGGCAGCTAAATATTCAAAATAAATACCAACATAAAAGTGCTAGTAGTCATTTGACTATCTTTAACAGGTATTTATAGAAGCTACTTCCTTATAAAAGTCTGGATCAAATGTGGAAAACAAAACAGCAAAGTGAGACTGTAATTAGCCAGTAAACCCATCTATATACAATGAAACACTCAGTATTGACAAATGTCACAATTATATTATGAATTTCCTAGTATTTCATGCTTTTTTTTTTTTTTTTAAGCCCCAGTTGCTGGATAATGCGATCCTAGGGAAAACAAAAAAACCACCAAAACAAAAACAAAACCACAGAACATAACTTACTCATTTTCATAGTCACATTTTAAAAATCAGTTACTATGAACTTGGCTGCAGAGAAATCATTACTCCAAATTCACCTTAGCATATAACAAAACAGGAAAGAAATTCGTTTTGAGCTTTTCTCATGACATATGAATGCTTGGTAAAACTGAATATGCTAAATGAAGATTAGAATTTTAAGTACAACAAATCAAATATACCAATTAATCTGTGCAGCAGGAAGACAAAATAAGGACAAAGAAAAAAAAAGTTTGATGCAAACATAAAAAAATAAAACAAGCAAAACCAACCCCAAGATTCTGTGCAGCAGGAAGACAAAATAAGGACCAAGATAAAAAAAAACTTTGATGCAAACATTAAAAAAATAAAACAAGCAAAACCAACCCCAAGACACAGTGTCCACTTTAGTAACATTATTCTTGCTGAAACACTCGCATTATGTCTGTAAATACTTATACAGATACCAGCTCTTTTTAAGAAGGTTTCTTATTAGTATTTTTTCATTTTTCCTGACATCTCAGGCTAAAGTACACAGAAACTGAATCACAACATCATGCTCAAGGATGACAAGAAAGAGTGGAAGTAAAAGGACATCAGGTGCTCTCTCAATCCGTAGGAGCAAGGAACAAGTCACCAGGGAATAATGGATTAGGTCTTGGAAGCAGCCGGAGAAACACAGGGAAGTCAGCTGGAGATAAGGCTATATTAGGAGACTGAACAGTCTTATTAGTAGGCAAAATGCACCTTTGATTAAAACTTCTACTTTGAGTTTCACTGGTTTTGTGTAATTTAATTATAGAAACACACTCTGCATGATAAATGCTTTGTGAACACTAATAAAGGACAAACTCTGCTGCACAAAACCTTAAAGACTGACAAGTTGACAGAGTAGAGTAGCCCTGAAGCTTGTATGTTATAGTTGGAAAGAATCACAGCTTATAGACAAATTAAGTCCAAATAAACCCCACCCTCTCTTCCTTCAAAACACCTAATAACATTTAAACATTTTTCAAAGAGATGCTGAAACAAAGTCCCTTTTGTACGAGAGAAAGGCAAATCAGACATCAGCAATATTTTAAACAAAACGCAAATGAGGAAGGAACCTATAAAATGAACCCAAAAGCCAGTAAACTCAATTTCAGAGAAGCTTACCATCACACTTGTAAGTTTTGAACATAGAAGAACGGCAGAACAGAATTTTTGCCCTTATTTCCAAAATTCCAAGTATGACTTTTAAGATGGTACCAATAGCATTGCATATGTGAAGTTATGTACATATATTTGTATCCCCATGCAAACACAAATAAAGCTTTTTCTTCCATACCTGGTATGAGATGGCAAACATTGAAATTCTGTCCCCTATCAACATAATTGATATTTGAACAGGTTTGAAAACAAATGAGGCTGTCCCAAGGCTAAGGGACAACACAGTATTTATATAAACTATTTGATAATCAGTATTAAAAATCATGCCTTTATTTGAACTACAAGTCACATTTTTCTCTAATAGATATTTAAGCTACTAAGGAAGAGGGATTTCTAATTACATTACTCTGGACATCATGTTATAGAAAACATAATGCCAAGTCCAGCCAAGCCTGCGGATTCCATGTTATTTTGCTTCTGCTATTTAATGTTTTAGTCACTGAACATGTATAGTATTCCTTCTCTTGGGAAATTAACTATTTTTTCCATAGTTGCTACCACCAAATGGGGTGCACAAGACACAACAGAGAAGAATTTGTGCATTATGCAACCAACATCTCTTTGCAGCTCTACATTTTTTTCCCCACTATACATCACATTAAACCAGTGTCCCTGTAGTCCAGTGAGTGTCAAAGTACAACAGAAAAACACAATACTTGACACTAATAGAAGTTTTTGCCAATAGCTGTTCATAACCAGCTATGATTTTTGTATTCTACTCCAGATTAAAATGGAAGCAAACCTGAGTTCACCTTGCTTCCGCATTGTATCCTTCAACCAGTACAGTGACATTATCTACTCTGGCCGTCAAGAGCAAAAAAACAAAGGATCAAGAGCCTGATCAAAGACACATTACTTTTTTGACTATTCAAAGTTTCTTTTAAGGTCAGCTGAACCCAAGATTGAAGTCAATGGAACAATATCCATTCAGGAAATCCATATTAACAGTGGCAAAATGATTAATCTGTTACTGAGGTATATGATTTTTAGCATATTCAGTTAAAATTTGAATTCATGACCATTTCAACTTTCCCCCTTTTAAATGGTAAATAATATATATAGCATTCGTTTATTTTGAAGGAATAACAAGTTGATATCTATAAAAGTTCTAAAATAGCACATTTTTTAGTTTTTCATAAAACACAACTTGAACTGCTTTATTAATCATGGTAGTTGCTACATTGCTATATATTAGCTATGTATATATTAAAATTGCAAATGAAAGACTCAGAATAAAAAACAATATATAGGTTTAGGTTTTGAACAACACTGAGGCTTTGGGGCATAAAAATATGAAGGAAGACAGGCAAACTAATACTTGTTCTGAATGTCTTTCAGACACTAACAGGTTAAAAACAATCATCTATACTATTCCCTCACAGGTTAATTCATGCATGGAGGACAGAATAATCTATTCATTTGCTCTCATGCAGCAAATTAATAGACCCAGCAGCAAGAGGCATTTGCACCTTTGCAGAACTAGCTGGCTGTTTGGCCCAAAGTATAGATTCCTCTTGAGAAATCACTGAGATCAAAGGCACCCAATGAGAAATCCTGTGTGGTGTGGTCTTGCACTATTTCCTAGTATTTCCCCGCTTCCATGCCAGCATATCCATAATAAAAATACATCTTTTCTGGGTTTGCAACCAGTTACGCTCACTATAACCTTGCCTCAGAAGCCTCCACAAGAGCAAGGAAAGCTCATATCGTGTATATCACTGGCTTTAAACTTCCCGATTACTTCAGATTCCTCCTCCACAATACAAGAGGAACTTGTAGCTTTGATTTCAACCTGTCCTCCTAATGTGAGAAGCCATCTCCAAATGTACATTTAGCACAGGCAAACCATTCTCAAAGGATTATCTGAGCAGCCAGTCCATGATGGAGCTAATCCCAAGTACCCAATCCCACAGAACACCCTGAATCCAGGGCAGCAAGGGATCTTAAACATTTAAAACCATCTAATTCAACACTGTCCTGAGTGCTAGAAAGAATATGTAACTTGAGCACTGAAGTGTCTCTCACCATGCCCAGGCAAGGCACAGTAAACTTACACAATACTTCCAAAGTACTACAAAAGCACTCTTCTAATATTTAGTGCTCCCAGCTGAAAAACTCCATGTATTCAGGATAATCACAGAATTCCTTGCTGCTCAAGCAATAGCAAATCCATGTGTAACATCCCAAGTGGAAGAAGGCAGCTCCTCACAAACAAGGCCGTGCTTAGCTCCTGTTAAAAGCCTGTCAGTCTGTAGTAATGGAATTATTTTACCACTTTACCACTCACCTAGGCACCACTCTCCTTGATGTCAGAACTGGTGTTTATATACATGACTGATCCAATGCATCTGAAGAGTATGATCCATTTGGCCTTCTAAAGATGGGGCCACTCCAAAGAACAAAGGACTCGAGAGGTAGCATTTTCCTAACGAGTTTATCATTTTTCCATGTGCTGCTTGTTTTCCCCATCACTACCTTATCAGATGCACAAGGCTACAGAACCATCAAAAGAAAATTTACATTCAAAAGGCATGGAATCAGGATCAGAACAACTTCCTAAATATTTGTGCTCATTTACAAATACTCAGATCCTGGCTTTCAATTAAATTGTTAAAAACCTATGAGATGGGTACAAAAGCATACACATCTTTGTTCACAATTCAGTCCCAAACACTTCCTCCCAAAATTTTAGGAGGCAAACCATCTAGAACATGTATTTAACCCATCTTACTTTTCAGTGCCATGAGATTTCCATACGACAAATGCTATCAAAGCAAGTAACCCTAGTCATTGGAGTAAATTTCTGAACTTTCTCTATTTAGTTCAAATGAAGCAAAATAATCACATCTTGGTGCCACCCATCACTAAATACAGTATTTGCAGGTAAAAATTTAAAAATTATTTTTACAACATTTTTGGGGTGATTATGAATACTTAAATTAAATGTATATCTTGTCTGCCAGTCATCTTCAGGCTAGAGAGGTTTGGTGAATTTACTCTTGATGCAATCCAAATTGTCTCTCTCATCTTTGATATAGTTTTTATCTGCTGTATGTCTTGTACGTTGGTATCCTGCACCCATGCAATTCCTTACCCTCTGCTCACCTTAGACACACAAGAGCAAAAATTCTCTGTTCTATGGCAGAAGCTCCTGAAGCTGCTGCTTTTTCCCCAGGGGTTAGCACTACAATGTTTTTCATTTACTTGTGGTGCTCAGCCACAACCCTAACAGACTACACCTACAGAGTGAAAGTAAGCAAGGCAGCTGACATAACAAAAGCCATAAATTTATCAGCATTGGGGTGCTGTTACACCAGAACCTGGCATTCTGGCAATATTTGCCAAAGCCTTGGTAAACATTTTTTAGGTTTGGGTTTTTTTTTTCCTGTTAATCCTATGCTTATTTTGGTATCATTCACATTCTGACACATCAGCTGACACAGTGTGACCCCTTGCAGTCTTCAAGTAACAAGCAGCAAAGGAAACTTGACTGCTGTAACACTGCAAGTAGATAAACCAGTCATCTAAAGCTTGTGTCATACAATGCCCCTTTAATGCAGTCAGGCCCAATTCAAGTGACTCCAGATCCATAAAACCCTCTAGAGGCTGATGACACTCCTCAGTAAGAGCTCCTGGCTGACAACAGCAAAGTCAAAGTCTACACTTACGTCTGTTAGATGTAAACAGCATATATTTGCTTCTGTGGTCACTGAAGCTTTTCACTGTAACTCTGACAAACACAAAACAAAAGCTATTATCTGAAAAACATCACCGGTACTCTCATGGACGAATAGCAGTGCTTAAATATTATTTTTGATACAAAGTATAACACATCAATCATAATCATACCACCATGCCACACTTCCTTTTAATGAAATACTTGCATTGCATTCAGTTGGGTTTTTTGAGCTTAATTTTTTTTTTTATTTAGTATCATGTAACTTGAAAATATCAGTGATAGTTTTGTCAGAATAGTAGTAATTACAAGCTTTTATTAAAAAAAGATGGACATTTAAAAGTAGAATTTAACACTGTCTTGCATAGTATAGTAATTTTATAGAACTACCTTGCTCAATTTCAATACTATTTCAGTAGACTATTTGGCAACAAAACAATCATTTGAATTTTCTGATGTGAATCTAAGATGATATCTTTAGACAGATATATTTTTGCATATCTGCAGATGTTTTGCCAAAGTTAGAATTAGACCTTAAAATTCCTTCTCATTATACTGCCTAATGGGGTTTGTGTTTTGAGATCCACAGCCAGCAAAAACAGACCTGCAGAAAGAGGCATACCCACTTAAAGTTGTGGCAGTTTGACACGCTCAAACTGAAATAGAATATCCTAAAGTACATTGTTTAGTCCACATATGGTCTCCCATAAAGTTTTGAGAGATATAACTCAGCTTTGCTGTCCTTGACAAGTGTTAGCTTTTAATTCACTTATATGCAGGAATAGGAAGTAGAGGGGAAAGATGGAAGAGTTGTAGGTGGGGAGATGGAGGGATGATGTATTTGACAAAGTACAAACTAAGCATATATCAAAGCAAATGCAGAGAACTAGCTCTAGAGACATTTCAGCTCAGCTCATGGTCAGGTACACCCTAGGGAACATAGCCGAAACTGCATAAGAAGTTATCATCCAGCAATGAATTAGACTACAGGTATACTTTTTATCTACTTAAGCCTTGCTATGCTGTCAGACTGTTCATTTTCTAAGCAAAGATTAGTCATATCTTAGATGTACTTGGTTCCACTGAAGCAATACAGCTCCATACTCAGAAATGTATTTAAAGCACTCATTCTAATGATATTACAAAGTAAGTTTTGTCTTTAATCATAATTAGCAGAGGTTGTGCCTTATGTCAGCTGCACAGCCAGGGAAAGAAACAGGAGGCCTGACTTACAATATTCCTAAACAGAGTTTACAGGTCAGCTCAAACTACAGTGAATGTATACTTTTGGACATCAGAAAATTAAATCTATATGCAAACATTGTGAAATGCATTACTACAACCATTTCCATCCATGCCTGTAAAAGCAGGCCACATGTCTCTCTTTTCCTTTCAAAGTTAAAACAGTGTTGATTTTTTTTTTTCTCCAATATATTCACGTGAACAAGATATTTCATCTCACAGTTTTTACCCCAGTTCGGTCTATGCACATTTTAAATAAATTAAGATGGAATAAATCCATTTTATTGTATTACTTTGTGCCACCTCTATGAAATAACGCTCATCTTTGTATTTTGTAAGGGATGTTGACATGCCTGAAAATGGTGCATGAAGTATAATCTTTGAGGATTGCACTGCCAGAAAAATAAATCTAAGCCTATGTTTCAAGCTTAGAATGGCACCACTTTTGATTGAAATGCCTCTGAAACATCTATTCCAATACAGCTACGCTGTAAAATTCATACAATTGATCACTAGTGCAGCTGTAACAAAACTAGTGACTAGTAGCTTTGTTTTCTAAACACCTGTTCATCTCTTGCAAGCATAAAACATTCCCATGAAATAAATTACATACAATCCTTCAGTTTCGAAAAGGACAACTGCAAACTCGCAGTAGGAAAAAAAAATCAGGTTGCAAAGGGCTGGTCACACAGATCATGAACAAAAGCAAAATGAAGTTTAATGTTTATTAACAGCAAAAAGTCTCTTCTTGTGGAGGAATTTTATTTATCACAGGTCTTAGTCAAATAAATTTGGGGTATGGCATTCCTAACAAAATAGTAATATTTCTTCTCTTGTTTCTTGCCTGCATTCCTAGATCCAGGCAAATTCCCAAGCTGATGGAGTCCTAGTAAGACAATGAAAAAAAGAGCAAGGTATCCTAAAACAATAAAACTGCTCCTTGCAATATCCAAGTCACATGGTTAATGAAAAAAGTAAGTGTGATCAGTTGAGAAAGAAAAGTCAACTTTAAAGTCTCATCTAAACTGAATTTAACCAATATCCTCATTATTTATCTTTTTATGATCACAGAAAGAGAGCTTTGCAAAAATCCTCAAAATTTGTGGCAGAACAAGTAGGAAATCTCTGTTCTGAAGAAGAAATTAATTCATATTTTGGACTATGAATTTATAACAGTTCTCAGCTTCAACCTTAGCGGCACACTGGTAACTACAGAAATCATCAGAGCAGAGAGGTAATAATAACACTTAGTGAAAGGACAAGAGTATCTTTAACTGTCAACTTCCCAATAGCTGAATGAAGAAACTCCCTTGGCATTTTCTGGCACTAGTTCCTTTTCCACTTTGAGTTCTTCTTATCTCTAACATGAAGAAAAATAGCTTTATGAATCAAGAATCAGCAAGCTTTCCCTAACGACAGCATTCTACAACAGCCATTCAGAAAGGCATCAGGAGGAGACATTTTTTCAGCTATGATCAATGCCATTTATATTTTCTTTTATAAAGAAAGTGCATACATTCAAGTAGGGGGGTAAGTGGGCATGACCATCATATTAATCAAATACTATACAGAAGAGTTATCTGCTAGACCCACTTGATGCGCAGGCAAGAAAAGAAGTACAAGAAAACCTTGTACTAAAAGGGAAAAGTTACATTTAACACAACATCTGCTTCTATTATGTCACTAGAACAAAACAGGAATACAATTAGAGCACCCGAATCAAACTCTCTGTCATCATTTACAAGCTTAAAATAGGACAATAAGAACCATGAGTTTCACAGAGTGCTCTCATTCAAGATAGATATATCAAAATTCTAATGAGAGCAACATGCAACAGGCCATTAAAAACCTAAACAAAAAACCTACTTCATCCTTCTTTTCAGCCACACAACTTACTCATATGAGTTAGAGTTTATAGATTTGAATTTGCTATAGTGTTTTCATTTCTAATTCACTTTTAATGTTAGAAATATAGTTAAAGATTGTATGACCTCATGCAGAACTGATCAGAAATCCACGTGGGTAGTTTTCAGAATGAAAAAACTTGTGAAAAATGCTCACAAAATACAAGGTTTGGTCACAGGTGTTTTTTTTCCACCCCACCCCCAATTCATTCTACCACTCAACAGCAAGGCTTCTGATGAATGCATTAAAAATGCGAGAGAGGTATTCCTGTCTGGCTACCAGTATCGGTAAAATCAGTTATCTACATCTCCCATCGCACTTCACTCCAGATCTACCTATTTGGGACTTTAGGAAGAAAATTTGGGACTTTAGAAAGACATTATTTGTACCAAATCTTATTAGCTTTTTATTCACAATGCAGGTATACCAGATCACAAGGGAAATGGCAGTCTCATCAAGAGCACTCTCAATTATGAAGACTCTACCACTTCAAATGCAGCTGTCAATGGCATTTTTGTCTGCTTGGTCTATGTAAAGCTCATTCAAGTACATTTAGCCAATACTTCTATGGTTTTCAAGTGAGGACATATAGTTGATTAAGTGAGAGGTACAAGCCATCAACACCTGTATTAGTGAACCCCCCCAAACCATCTCATCTTTCAATGTCTAAATTCTTCATCAAGAACTTGTGTTTACTTATCAGCTTGGTGATTCTAAAGGATTCTTTTTTACTAGACCATAATACATGAAAAAAGGTGGACACCCTCACTTCATCACAGAACAGCTCTCCTCTGTTTTTACTGAATATGGTCCAAAATTTGATGCAATGGTATCTTTTGTCTAGGAGTATTTCCATGCAGTGGGTCCAAGAATTACATCCAGAAAGATTTAGTTAAAAATGAAAGCCCACTTTTGTGTCTTTCATCCGCACATCCAGGTCTACAGAAATAGAATTGGCACGTAATACAACTAAAACCATCTCTAGAATTCAATTAAGTGCCAGGACACTCAGTGCCATATAGAAAAAAAGCTACTTTATGAATATGAAAATGGGGGCAAAAAAAGACAAGAAATGATATATAGGCAAACTGGTATCTCCAACATTACCACAATCAAAGTGCTTAAAGCTGTTTTTCCTGTAATAATTTCCCTCAAGCTAACACTCACCAGCTGGCAGCATTTTGAATCCTAAAGCCTATCTTCCTCCTAAGGATACAGTACTCATCATGCACCTCCCCAAACTAGGAAGATAACTGCCTATACAACCTACATGTTGTCGGTGACATACGGGATCAAGGACTGTAAGACATTCCAACTCAGTTCTTTACTGTAGTCATTGTGGTCAATGCCTGACAACATACATCCGCTAGTTTGGGGGTTGTTTTCTTTTTATTTATTGATTTTGACACCAACTGTTCCAATTTAAATTACAGTTCAAGTTGGCATTACATTATATCCTGATGCAAGCCAGGAAAATGTCAGGGTTTTACTTCAACAAGGCCGTAATTTCAATCTTTTGTCCTCTAGATTAACCACACAGAGAACTATCAGATGCCTCCAATAAGGAAGGAGGATTTTTTTCAGTAGCACCTAGTTAGCTAAGAATTTTGATATAGTTACATGTTGATAGTCAATGGCATGTATACTTATGAGAGTCTGAACTTAAGTCCCATCTCATGTCTCAAGATAACAGTTTAAAAAGCCAGTAAAACTTCATAAGCCAGTTGGACACTTCTCAAAACTTTCATGGTGAACACTTTGCTTATTATATACAATGTGTACTGGGAACAAAATGTATCATCTGCAGTGATTTTATTTACTTCTTTACATTTATATAGCAAATTTGAACTCTTTTATTACATTGCAGCCTTGCAAAGTATGTTATCATATTTCATTATCTAGCACATAGGCAAATGTGTCTTACGAACAATGCTCTATTATTATAATGAATTCTGAATATCTAGTATAAAATTGTCAACATTATAAACTAATGTAAAAGTGACTGCACAGTCAAATGTCTAGCACAAAGGAATGGAGTTTAACACTCACATTTTCATTCTAAAGTTTGTCAATGAGAGCTTAATATGTTTCTATGAAAAAAGTGTACTTCTATTACCTCATTAGACTTTATAACCCAGATAGTCAAAAAAATGGAGGAGTAGCAATCCACTGATGTAGATATGGTCCAATGAACTTTTATATTCAAACAACAGATCCCAATACTTATGATTTTGAAAGCTACAGAATGACTATGTTTTAGATAGTTTACTTCTTAGAAGTAAGCATTAAATATGTTTTCATTCAGTTTCTTTCCAAAGTTACACACAGAAGAACAGCAAAAATGCTATAGTTATATTGAACCATGTTAAATGCTCATAGTTTTGCAACGTATTTTAAAATCTTTGGTTGCAAGGCAGAAATACAGCTTATCACAATCTGCTATTATAAAAATTATTCAAAAGGCTATGGAATACAGACATAAAATAAAAAGCTCCTGATGAAAAAGACTTTCCTACACAGCATTAAAATGTAAGCTTGCAATTTACTTTAGAGAAGGCTTCTAGCCTCTCCTTTGGAAGATCAAATCAAGTCCTTCATGATCTGACTCTCAAAACACTTAAATGTCCTAATCTAAATAGTCACAACTGTTGACTCTCCTCAATATTTATTCTCATTTACTTCAGCAG
>NW_009259593.1:3408058-3420524 GCF_000687185.1 Egretta garzetta
GATCTTGTCATTTTATTTCCTCCCACCACCATCACCATTTACAACACTAACAGCATTTTTCATAAACTCTCTGTTTATAGTATTCAAAAGCAGTAATCAGTTATCGTGGTCCTCATATTTATTTGTAGAAAATTAATAAATGAAGAAATAAATCTGTATAAAACAGATTGATATTATGTACTGCTAAAATCAAGAGTGCTCAGCCTCTATTAGTTTGAGTGACGCTCTGTATGTAGGCCACAGTTTCACAGTTAAGAGTCATGTGCAAAATAAGAAAAGGACAAGTATGATGTGAATAGAACTAATGGGAGAAAGATGCTATTATTTGAGATGGAGAAAAAATTCACAAGAAATATCTGTACTGAATGAATTGTGAAATAATATTTCAAATCTACATTTTATCAAAAAAATTAAAGTATTTATTCCAGTATAATGAATTTCTTGAGAGAGACTATTTTATTAATAATGGATGTTCAGATGGAATCAGATACAGTAGGTGGAAATAACACAGAATCATGTCTTGTCAAATGTGTGATTAATTTTGCACTACAAGTATTGATTTGACAGAACACCTTTTTTTTTTTACCTGTTCATAGCCATTTAAGCGTAATGGACTTCTTTATTATCCAAATGTTATTCCTTTGTTTAAGATTTTCATTTGAAAGCACTTTGATGCATTTATAACTAGTTACCAATTCTCTGGATCTTTATATGTGCATTATATTCTAAGTTTACTCCTCCTCTTTTCAAGTCTATTAGTGTCAATTAGGCTTGCAAAGACATGCAAGTCTGACAGGCAAACTTTGATAAAATGCTTGGGCTGATCAAACAAAGACAATGCTACAGCATTTGTTTCCAATAAATTATTGCATTTAATAAACATTTCCTCGAATTTTACTTTTTTTTTTACCATACTAGTGCATATAATTACTTTTATTAATGTCATAAAGCTACTATCCATTGTGATGTACACATCACTTAAGTATCATTAATAGTTTGCATACACTGGTGAGTTAAAGAGATGGTTGGACTTAGGGATAAGCTGTACCTTTTAGACCACAGATAACTAAGCAACATTTCTATACACAGCAGAATAACACAAAGTTGTTACTGCATAAGCACCCATACTAGGCAGTAGAAAATGGTTCAGTCATTTAAAAGAAATAGAATTTTCACCTCTCTGCTCCCACTGTTCTTCCCAAATTAAAAGTAAAAAATTCTAAGGCAGTTTCTCCTACTTTTACTAAGGCTACACAGCATCTTACTTTATGAATAAACCCATTAATTTCTTCAGTAAGAGCATGATGGAACATATCTGTTATTGAGTTTGGTTCTACCTACTCACAGTTATCATCTCTCAGATGAACAATTTCCTTCCACCTTTCAGAAAAAAACAATCGTAAAATGAAGAATGAGTATTTGTAAAGGTGTCAGAATATGATCCTGAATTTATGAAGCGCTATGGGTAATCGGTAACTAGGTAAGTAATAACTAGTAACTGCAGCTGCTATGCATGTGAAAATGCAGCAAAGTAGATGGGAATTCCAGCTGTAAAATATTGCCTTTGAAAGATACATACACACTTGTTCCAAAATAACATTTATTTCTGAATAGGAAATTAAATAGTCCTTTATGTGAAAAACTGTAAAATTACTTGTTTTGAAACAACAACAGAAGTAACTGGCTCTAAAAAACTTTGCAGACTATTTTAAAATACCTGATTTTACAATTCACATTTTTTTCTTCCACCCCTATAATGATGCGAAAAATAAGCAAAATTCAGATGCACCACTTTAAGCATCTGGCATCCCTGTAGCTCCAAATTTAAAACACCGAAACAGCATTTGATATAGGAGCTTGTTTCCTTGGTATACTTACTCACTAGTCTTTCAAAAATAGTATTTTGTATCACAGTGTTTCCTGATATAACTGAACAAAACCACCCCCCTGTACAATCGCAATTATTTGAAATAAGAGATAAGAAATTTTAAATATTCAGTGGGCAGTTTTTAGCAGTGTGCCAGTCACAGGGTGGCATTTCTTTGCCAATACATTTATTTTACAGTATTGTAATTTCTAAGCCAGAATAGATCTTCTGGTCAATTGCCCATAAATAAAATTGAGAGATATAAGCAAAAGGAAGAAGAGAAGTGGCAAGTCTTAAATATAAAATACAACAACAAAGCATGTTTCCAGTTCCACAAAGACGATATTTTTAGCAACAATCGGGTCAGTGGACGCACTGCAGTAAATTGGAGTTTTAGGTGCATAAGGATACAGGATTATAAATGCCATATATATAGCACATCCAGCTATTCTTTATTGATATTAACAAAGAAGGATTCCTAAGACTTGTTTGAAGTGACAAACAATTGACCAAATTAGATTTGATCCCTACCACTACTGAGACTATAGCTATTCTTTTCAATTTCTCATTCAAATCTTAGTCTTCTTCAAGCTTTAAATAAAAACATTAGTAGCACCATGTTTACATTAATAGGTTACCATATTTTTTTTCAATAACTGAAATTTGTCCTGAAATTCTAGAATCAAATGTTAAACAGTTAAATATAGAGTGAGATTACACAGAGAGAGCAGTTTACCACTTTATTAAAATTGTGATTGTTCACATAAAGACTCAACCAGGTCACATATTAATAATTATCACTGACAATCTTTAACATCAGACTAAACCCACAAGTGAAGCAATATTACATCTCTCTCTCTCATTTATCTTTACTGCTTATGGCCCCTCTGTGGTCAGCATGCTGCGAGCTTCGTGGACATTTAATTATGAACACATCATAAATGTGGCTGACAAGGCAGAAGCTGGGTTCAGATGCTCCTGGGATGAAGGAAACATCGTTGAAACCACTTAGACTTGCAGTACTTTCATTCTGTTACGATAAACAGTGTTCTGAGTTACCATATACACACTGAATATAAAGCTCCTTCCCTCTCTCATTACAGATTTTCATTTCATCGGATGTTACAGTATGTCTTGGTGAAAATACGAGAATGCATTGTTCATGACCCTTTAGAAGTAAACTATTTACCTTTCACTAGTCAAATTATAACAGTGTAATATCAGTGCAATAAGGGCCAAATCCTGAATTTTTCTACCAGTGTCCTATAGATTACTGGGAAAAGGAACAGAAATGCAACACCCAGGTAATAACACTATGAAGCACTTTGGCTGTGCCAGGTAACAGGACGGATGCCTCAGAGAGCTCAGGCAAATGAAAGGAAGCACCCAACCATATTACTGCTTTCTATGAATTCCTAGGCATCAGTAAGATCGACACTAGTCTGGCCTAATGGTTTTTACAGCAAAGGCCATAACTGTGGTACGCTATCATATATCTTAGTCAAAAAAAAAAACAAACCACCCCACAGTACACAAACAACCAAAAAACCCAATCAAAAAAAAGCAACCACCACCACCAAACCAAACACACACCCAGGAAGTTGCCAAGACCAGCAGCTCCCAGATACTACACATTTAAAATAAAATTCTGTCATCAGAATCATATGAACATTTCGTCTTGAAAACATGCATAGTAAGCAAGACCAAAGCATGCAGATTTGGTATAAACCAAACAGAGAGGAAATTATGGATAAATCAGTTAAACTACTGTACTGCCACACCAGCATAAAACAAGTTCAAGATCAGAATCAGGACAATGTTCTGTCAGAAAGTAAGTTAGTTACGATATATTCTCTCTCAAGTTAGTCTCACATCCTCACAGAAACTGCTTTCTACTGCCCTCTCCACACCAGCTTGGGTTTTGGATTTTGTCTTTCATGGCAATGAAAATCCCTGTGCCAAATAATAGAGAGCATCTCAATTGTACTGAGATTCCTGAAGCATCATTGTTCTAAAGCGCTCAGAATCCTCATCATTTATAAGCTTTACTAACAAGAACACTGTTTTAATAAAGCAGCCTATATTGTCCACAAAGCTGTCAAAAATGGCACAATGTTACCGCTAAGGTGATTTTTTCAGTGGAATAATATTCATAATGCTAAGAATTAACATTGGAACAAAGAGTAAATCTTGCAAGCTACCCTGATGCTTAAACACCTAGGTAAGAATAAATGTGCATGCAAAGAACTAACCAGTGTCATGTTTCAAAGCAACTGTCCTCTGTAGTGCTGAGGTACATATTTCTATACCTCCCCAACAGACTAGAAATAGAAAAGACAAAGCATATAATAAAGCCAAGCACAATGAAAGAGCTCTGAAGAGAGAGCTGAAAAGTAGCTATCATGTTGGCAGATAAATTCTACACACAATTATTCATTCCTAGCCTCTTGACATGTAGATTAATGAGTGTGATAACCCAGGCTTCTAAGAAGTAGATTCAACTCTGTTTCACTAGCTTTCTTCTCCTCTTCTAACTACAAACAACACTTTGGTCTATTGAGGAAAAAAAAACAAATCGATACATTTGCACTGGTCATCAACATTTTTGCAATTGAAGTCCTATGTCAAAAATATGATATCTGCTGTGGGACACAGCTCTTTACTGGCCCTGTCAAGAATTCACAGGGGCTCATGTGATCACTGGAGGGAGGAGTTTTTGTTTCAGCAGCCTGTGCTTCCATGCCAAGTTCAAAGTCATATAGTAGCCACGGAAGGGAGGGGGGGGGGAAAAAAAAAAAAAAAAAAAAAAAAGACACACACACCCACCAACAACAAAAAAAAAAAAACCACCAACCAAAAAACCCCACACCGCACGACACACCACAACAGCTATTCTCATAGTTATAATGACCCTGTACTCACTGCAACGTGTTCTGTACATAAAATTTTCTATTTCTTCCCTGAGGCCAAATGACCTTTTGTCGACACATTGGTTAATGTTCACTGATCAAAGTGGATTTTAAAGCAAGTGCTGTATCAGATTCCAGCCTTATTCTTTGTTGAGGCAAGTCTTGCACAGTGGAAATGTTTTATTCTTGATTAGCGAGCAGCTTTGATTCCTTTTTTTTCATCTCGAATGTTATGAGTTCAAATTCTCTCGAGTAATAGCAGTCATATGCAGCTGCTTAGGATTTATCAGTACGTTTAAGGGATGGGGACTGGATGGGGGGTGTGTTTCCTTGAGGTTACCCCCTTGTACTGGTTAACCACAAGGTGAAAAGTAGTCTGTGGTTCTTAAGAAAAAAATAGAGAAATCCTGTGTTGCAAAATTACTAAGATATTACTTAGATAATAACAATTTCAGAACCCTGTCTAGTGTAATTATAACATTTTTCTTGTTATCTGCAACAGGAAAAGAAATCAAGATTACAGTGGGCACTCAATGCATGCTAACGGGCTCATCCTGAGGGAACGAGAAAGTTACAACAGTCCCAAAACTAGAGACAGGCTATACCAGACTAGCAACACCAAAATAGCAAGAACATTCCATAGCATTCAAGTGTAGTTTACTCGCTCAGGTGAGGAGTGGTATCTTTCACAGCCTGCAATGGATTTTTCTACTGAAAGCACCGTAAGAGTTACCAATTCCTTTTTTTTTTTTCCTCTTTGCATGGCTCTCTAATGATCTGAGCAAGAAATCAATGTGTTTGAGTAATTTTGTGCCAATCGCCATGCAACATTTTCTTACCTACACCTGAAAGTAGGTTGGTTTATTGGATTTTATTTGTTATTATCACAACCTTATTTTTTTGTTCAGGAAGAACTTAGCTGCAGTTGCAAAATTTTGTTTTAAGCAGAACTTTCTTATTTTTTAATATTGTTTAAACCTGACTGCTTAAATTTAAATGTATTTGCCCTAGATTTTTTGTTTGGTTGGTGGTTTGATTGTGATTTTGATGGGGTTTTTTTTTTTTAAAAAAACAGTGCCTTACTGTAGGATGAGATACCTAGTGCTCACTGGGGTGAAAGACATGCTCCAGCAACATCTTGCATTTTATCTACAAGCTTTACGATCCTGTAGCATGAGACACACCCCCTCACACATCCCAACTGTAAATCTACTGCATGAGAGGTTATTTAGAGATACAAATTACTGTTATGCACAATCCCCTTTGTAATCAAATATATCTTCAGTTTAGTGTTCACTTTAGAGAGGTCTCATTCCTTCGATGCTCTTAAAGCCAACCTACTGAAACAAGTTCTAGAAAGAAAGTGTTATTTTTCAAAGTAAATCACAAGGAGGGAAGTTTTTTTTTCCTGAAACATCTTCGAAATAGCTCACACTGCTGCTTCCAAATATTAATTCTCGGAAATATTCACACTAAGTGAACCCTATACGTGCCTAATATATTGAGCTATTGTCATACAGACCTACCCTTCCCACTACAACAACTAAGGATCTGCATGCATCCAGAGTATCTAATCTCCAAACATCTAATCTTCAAGGACAGACATTTCTGTAGATTGAGGGGAGAGGAACCGAAAGACAAAATATGAAGCTACCTATATTAAGATGATTGCTCACAGAAATCAGTTTTTTCTGTACCTTCCCAAACTCTCAGTCTAAGCATTTTAGATTTAGCCAAAGCCCATTTAAGCTCTGAATTTGGGAGGAGGGCAGGGTTTTGCATTGAAGTTAAGTTTCATAAAGATCTGCGCATTTCCCTTCATTAGCCACTCATACCAAATTATACATCTCTTTCAAGCCATATGATACGTGTTATGAATCCATGTTCCACCATTGTGTTGGCACCTTCTCCTTAGACAGTGCTCCAGCAGTCTGCTACCAATGTTGACACACTGCACACAGAAGTATAGCCACCATTCTATAAACCAGGTATTCAACAGCATTACATAAGTATCTCAAACTACTACAGCTATAGGTATTCCAGACAAAGGAAGATACGCAAAACAGCAACGTTACTACTACTGGAATATCAGCAGCACTGAAATTCCCCAAACCAACACAAACAGCCAGTGCAAAATGGTGACTCACACTGTTTATATCTATAGTCTTCAGACAGAACATCAACAGCCTACAAGATAAATCTCGTGTTAGTAATCTAGAAGTCATTAGAAATCATTAAGCATTTCAGTGGAGATTACAGAGAAAACAACGGCATTAGTGAAGATATACACAAGATTGTTAACTGGGAATTAAATTATATTGTGGAACAGTTTTGCTGGGATTAACAGCCACCAGGAGTGATTTCTGCTCAAATGTGTCAGGCATCCTTTTTCCTGATGTTGTGAAAATAAGTGGAAGTTCTCAGTGCCAATGAAAGGTACACAGAGAATTCTCACTTTATCAGAATGGTGTTGGGTGTGACTGGTCCCATATTGATGGACATAAAAGATACTCAGCAACTGCAGGAGCAAAGGAATCTTCTGAATTATCCATACCTAAATGCAAGCTAGCTCAAGAATCACTAGTAATTTGTAAATCAGTGGTCAGGTTATTATATGCATATCTTTTAATCCAGTCAAAGAAAAGACAGTATATTAGTCTCACATTAAGAGCTTAGCTCTTTGTGTATAGAGTAGAGACTTGTGCTTTTATTTCAACAACATCTGGGGCTCAAGACCTGGTAAATCCTCTTTGTGTAGTAGCTGTTACATTGACAGACACCGAGAACTGAACACCAGAAATTATTTTTGCAGCCAAATTGATATGCAGGTGCACATCTGAGCACATTTATCTCCAATTATCTGTTCTCAGGCAAAAAACAAGCAGTTAGAGCAGAAAATATGCAGGTATTTATTTTATTTTATTCTTGCTCTGAAATTTGTTTAATTTGCGCAAAAATGAAGGTCAAGTTGTCAGAGAAAGAACTCAGTCTCAAGCCCACTAAAAATATGCCCCAAAGGGACTTGCCCATGTGAATTTTAAAACATGTTTTAGGAAAGCCAGGAAAGAAGCAAAAGTGCCTGCTCATAGAAGCACTGAGATTGACTGCCAAAGAGCATCACCATAACTTCAAACTACTTCACCAGAGCCACTCAACGTTATTGGCAGACATGCACACTTTCTGCCCACCTTCCAGGGATAAAATGCAGTATCTCGGATATGTGCGTGTGGTAACAGATGGTATGCGCCAATTGTTTTAGTGGCAAATATTACATAAACTTTGAAATACCTCAGTATTCTGAAGCTGCAAGTTAGAACTCCTAGACACACAAATTTCTATAATCGACCCTTTGAGGGAGATAACACAAGCAGTTTAGGATGAGCATCTCTCAGATGAGATAATTCTGCATTGCCGTTACAGAGGATTTTTTTCTAAGAATGATTTATTCTACAGCTTTCACTAAAAAATTCACCTTTTGCCATCTTATAGTACGTTGAGTACCAGGGACTGCCAACGCAGGGATCTTTCCACTATATTAATTTCAATGGTGTGCATGTTATGTCTAAATTACTTATTGCCATACAGCAGAGATCCTCGAGTTAGTTTTAACAAAGGGCAAAGAGTATATATCAGCTCCTACAGAGCTCTGTGGTATCTCAGCTAGATTTCTTTTGGAATCTGAAAAGAAATCTCTATATTGCTCTGCCAAATGCACTATAGACACATACCAGTATAGCAAGCCAGTTGCAGAAGAAAAATCACAATTCCATAACATTTTCCAACATACTAATCAGTGTAACATACTGCCTCTTATGAAGTCCTTTGGATGAAAGATATTATCACAGTGTAAAACTTTTGCTTTCTTTCCTTATTTAAAAATAAGGACTCTTACATAGACACAAATAAGTGCTGCTTCTTACAGCAGCCTTACACAAAGCAAGCAAGGCTCTTTACGAGAACACCCAACTACCGAGCAACAGATTGAATGCCTGAATACTTTTAGAATAAGATGGATTCATGCAATGTATTTATGTACAGCAACAGAGATCTGAGGAATCTGCTCATTTCACAGCCACACAGCAGACAAGGTTGTTGTAAGTTGATGCAAAAGTCTAACAAATTTTAAATAAAATATACATCCAGACTCAAACAACCAGTCTTTACTACAGCAGTCTACCCTGTTTCAACGAAATGTTCTAAGTACAGGCTTGAAAAACTGTACCAATACAGAAGAAATAACATATTTTACTTAAAGTACCAAGCCTGATGATTCAGGAGTGAATGCTACCTCTCTCCCCCACCCCAGCCCCTCCACTCACACACACACACACACACACCAGATTCACAGGATTAATATGAGACTGGCTTGAGGGTTTTAGCAGTAACTGCTGCAAAACAAGTTCTGATTGGTTGATTCAGAAATTGGGATTCTGGGCAGTGTTTTATAAAAGGATAATGTATCTTTAAGCCTAGGTGCCCTTCAGGGAAATGTATTGGATAAATGTCTTCTGAAAAGCCTGTAAATATTCCATCGCCTCACTGTCATTACTACCATGAAATGATAATGAAGCATGAAAGAAATATAATTCCATATTCAGATGACAGCATTAGCCTTCATAAGCAAACTGAAATATTTATTAGTAAAATGTTCGGTATCTACGCCTGTAATCTAAAAAAAGGACAAAAATGTTTTATAATAAAAAAGAGATTGAATGCAGAGGTAAAATCTGGTTGGCTGATTTTATTGCTTATTATTAAATCCAGGCAAAACAATTATTTTTTTCTTTTCATTAGTAAGGCACCCAAATTAAAACTATGCCCTCAGGCTGTGAGGTTTACAGTAGTGATTAAAAACAAGAAATTGTGATGCATGGGGTTTTTGACAATGGCATAATCAAATTCATTCATATTGTTCAATCTTTCACTGACAAATATTTTTACAGTGAAATATACCAAACAAAGAAGCACATACAAGTACTATCAATACAGCGAAATTAGGAAGACTTGTTATTACTGCAGTAGAGAACAGATACAATGTTTCTATAATCTTGAATACAAACATTATAGTGCAGTTAATTAGGGTAATTATTGCCTAAATTGTGCTTAATTGTTTTATACTGAAAAGGATTTCTGAAAGAAGCCTTTTGGATTTCTACAAGGCACAGAAGTGAATACTGTGCAGTCTAAGTATTTACATGTAATTTCATAAGTTTGATTGTGTTTCCTATAAGTCAGAAAACACATCCTGAAGCAGGCTGGGACAGAGATAAACATGAGCCACATGCCTTGACCTCTGTTTCACCTTATTGAAAAAGAGGCGTAAAACAGTCATTTAGTACACTAGCATCAGAGAGCATTCACACACTCTAAGCACTTTAAAAAAAAAAAAAAAAGTCTTTGAAGTGAATGAAAAATTAGAAATTCAAGTGACCACGATCAATTCTGAAACACTGCACAAAATTAATTACAGTTTTGCATCAGAAGCAAGAATGTAGATTTCAGGCAGTCTATGTCATTTATCTCATGCTGTACAATATACAAGGCGATTAAAAAGCCAAATCTGTTCCCACCCCCCAAGTCTAAGGCCTATCAGAGGCTGTGAAGTACAAATGATTAACTCCAAATTATTCAAGGGATTGTACAGACGCTTCAACTTGAATGAAATTTGCGGCAAGTCACAGGAGCTATGGAGGGACAGATTTGCTGCTCTTTATCAAAATCTAGTCTGACTATCGCTGACAGAATCCAGATAAATTGCATAGTAATCTGGCAGTGGCTGTGGAAAGCTTGCTCTGCAAAATCCAAATCTCTAATTTCTATCTGTTTTTAATTGCTTGACTTAAATTTGCATTTTTATACAATTGGCTTAAAGGATTTATTCAGTTCTTTAGGCTACTCTAATAAAATTGGGTCCCATTTTGCACGGTATCTCAGAAACCTACTTACATTAAATAAGCATGCTGTATTACAAAAATATTTACTGTAGCAGAAAAAGATTCCTTTTTATGTCATGTTCAGAATTAGCTAAAGAATACATGTGTCAGGAAGCTCATTTTAAACTCCCCTATGAAAACATACCTCAGAACGAACTGGATGGCATAACAAAGAAAACTGGGGGGAAAAGCATTTATTCAACACAGGATAAGCTGGTTTAAGAAAAAAAAAATATATATATATACACCACACACACATATGTGGACCAAAGAGTAGGTACACATTTAAATACAAGTTGGACACCTCCGATAATAAAATGTACTGTTAACCAAGCTTGTTGAAAACAGCCACCCATGCAGCTCTCCAGAACCCGAAAGCTGGGTATTAAAGCAAGAACTTCCATTCTTGTAATTACCATGCTCCCACCTCATTAATGGAGGTGCTGGCATCAACTATTATGCTTATTAACAAGTTACTGTCACCCTCCTAGATTATAGCTTACCTTACCCCAACCATAAATATTACAGAATACCAACATCTGAGCAGCACTTGGCTGGATAATATCCCTCAGCCACCGCTCAAACAAGTACCAGAAACCAAGTTCAAGTGTGCTGATTGTCTGAAAAATGGCATTCCAGCAGGATAACCAAGGCAAAACTACTAAATTCTCTAAAACAGTACACTCCTAATCACTTCTTCATCTGCATTTATCTGCTCTGGAAGTGACTAATGCAGTAGATGAGGAAACTGATTTTGAACACACATTTTATCTTTCTACTCAAGATTTGCCAAAACAGTTTATTTAAGATATGGCCACAAAAGGCTATACAATGCTACGAGCACCTTTGACTTAATTTGAATATTCACAATCAAGAATATTCATAATCAAAAATACACACCTTCAGTGTAGTTCAATAGAATTCCATAGAAACAAGACCTTACATTTTTTACAGATTAAGTTAAAATAGCATTAATTTGTGTTTTTTCCAAAAAAAATTAGTCAACCTATTTTTATCTACAGTTCCAACAAGGATGTACAGACTCCCTTTCCTTCCAAGTCAGTATGAACAAAACAGCACCAAACAGCTCCTGCACCACGACAAACATGATCTGACCCCAACCATAAACCAGATTTGACCCTAAATGTCACAGTGCTTAACATGAACATCAGCAGTGCTGGAACTTAGTTATGCTCCAGCCTGGAGGGTAGCTGCTCCATTACTTTTCCGGTGGATAACATGTCCAGCATCCATACTTAGAAAGAAAATCCACGAAACAAATCAAGTCAATGAACTGGGAAGAAAAGTCAGCTATTAGAGAACACATGCTCATATTAAATTCCTGAGGTAAATAGCTATCAAATATGTGGCAATTTAACTCTGGCTATTGGGTAGATAAATCTATAAAGATATATGAGGGCAGACAGTTATCCAAACAGCACTTTTCCCCTCTTCAAATCAGTGATGTTCCTCTGGGATGTATAGACAAAAGACAGAGCTCCAGCAGCAAGAAACCAAACCCCCTCCACTGGAAAGCCATTCTGTATAGATCACTGGAAATAGGGACAGAAAGTGGGAATGATGTCACTGCCAAGGCTCAATGTTCACAGCAGACCCCAAGCAAGAAACCAGAGAAACCCATCTGTAACTGTTTTAATGGAACACCCGCAAGCAGTATAAGGACAATCAATAGCTCTGCTGTAAGATCCAGAGGAACTTTATTTTGTTGCTCTCGCTAATGTCTTTTGCAAAACTGC
>NW_009259593.1:3420729-3439521 GCF_000687185.1 Egretta garzetta
TCGTACTTTCCTGGAAAAGAAAACAAAATGCTGGAAGCCACTGCTTAAACAGCAAATTTAGGAGAGGATGGCAACACTCTGTGTCAAACTGACATGGAATCAAAAGTCAGTGTAACGCAGACCATACAGTCATTTCTTGTAGCTAGCAGAATAGAAAATAACTGTCCATAACCTGTTCTAATCCAGTTATGTCACACCTTTATTTTATCAGAACCCTTCACATTCATTCTCAGGAATTACTGTTATTAAGCTAATCTTTCCTGAATATATGAAATATTCTATATACGAAATATGAGAAAAAATACATTGTAACATGTTACAGAGGAAAAACAAAGGCTGGCAGGCTTTCTATAACTCCAAACTGCTTATGCCTGATCTTTGCACCAAATACTTGAGGAGGAAGTAATCCACTGGTTGGTATTTCTCTAGCATCAGATATTACCCAATGCATGCAGCCACGCAGGTTTGATTTTTTTTAAACACACATGTACAATAACCAAAACTCAGAATGCATCTTACATAGTATTCAAGCTTCCTCATGTATTCCGACAAGTCTGCTATTGCTTTTTTGGTCTTCTTTCCCTCTATTATTCCCTCATGTTTTTATAAGGTAATTTATATAAATCTTCTATAAGATTACAGATAAAAATTCCATTTAACTGTTGAGTGCATCTTATACAAGTTCCACAATGATACGTAATTTTCTAGCAACAAATTTCGTATTCACCTTTGAATCTTAGAATGAAGGAAGACCTCCAAGGTTTTAGCAAAAGTCTGCATAAAAAATACATTTGTATTTTTCCTTCTTTCAGAGGTTTTGAATTTTATGTTTCTTTAAGAATTAATATCTGATATTTCCAGCTGAAGGTAGTTATTCTAAAGTATCCCTCCCTTTTCATATTTCTCAACTTTGATTCCTTTGAATGGCTATACTGTCAAATATTAGAAATAAAGAGATCTGTTTGGTGAAGCAGAATTCCCTAAAGCTGATTCCTGCCAACGTGACTCAGTGTCCACTGTACTCCATACATTTTTGTCAGCTAAACAATGCTGCTATAATCTGTGTCAGTTTTATAGATTTAATTCAACTGTAATGTCAAACTAGCATTCATACCTCACAGTGGGTTCATTTTAAAATAAACAAATAGATACTTCCCTTCAGCCATTATTTGGCTGCTTCTGTCTACTGAATACATTCAACAAATAGTGTGTACCAACAGTCTTCCAAGCAGACTGCTCTAAAGGATCGGCTGATGTGACATTACATCTTTATGTCCAGCAAGAGTTGGTCTAGCAAGCATTATGCCATTGTAGGCCCAAATTTGCAAAAATACATGCCTTCAGCCCACGGGGCTCCATCTCTACATCAGTTCCGTGCTTTGCCCCCTCCTGACGCATTAAAGCTTGCAAAGCCACAAAGCAGGGAACAGATGTAGGAAGCTGATATTTGGATCAGCTCTCACAGCAGCCCTACTGATTTCACTGGCATTATTCATATGGAAAACAAATTACCTGCATAATTAAAAATATATACATTTTTATTTAAAAAAATGGAATTATTTTGATATACTAATTAGAAAACCTCAATTAAAAGTCTGTAAGACCTTACATATTTTAAAAGTAAAGTAATTGTCTACTTACAGATGTATAAATTCATTCACTGAACAAATATATTATAGCAAAATTAAAGTTTGATTGAGGCAGAACCTTCCAGTATTAGAAAGTACAAACATTCTAGAGTGCTGATATAAAGACTTATTTTATGGCAAAAAAAATAGAACTGTTGAAGCAGAAGGGGCTCACGAAGAGCTTTAAACAAAACATCGTCAAAAATATTTGAGCTTGTCTGCACTAACAACTTCTATCATTACAATGACTGTTAATACAGGTAGTAATTCAAGCAAAGGCAAAGTCATAAGGTTAACTGCAGCCTTTAATTTCTTCCTTCCGGGGACTTTTTCTGCTACTTTTTTTTCCCGCTGAAAACCAAATGCCTAATCATAAAGGGTTTGGTGCTTTTACCAGCATTTTTTAGCAACTTTGTCCCAGATATGCCAAATCAGATATTCTAAATTTCTGACATAAGTTCACAGATAGTCAATTTGACCAAATTTGTTTGTTGCACTCAACAGCTTATTCAAACTCACCAGTACAGTAATACTTAGGAGTGTGAGCTACCTCAGACTGCAAAAAACCCCTCAGATATATCCATATATAGGTTTCCACAAGTGCATCAAGAACAGTATCTACATCCATTGCTATTAAAAAAAAAAAAAAAAAAATCAAACTACTACCATAATAAACCCAAAAAGCCTAAATGCCACAAGTAATATCTTCCAAAAGGACAAGGAAGGGAAAGTGTCTGACAAAAATGATGATGTCTTGAAGGCCCAAGCTGACACGTGTATACTTAACTCTGCAATCGTGCTATCCTGAGGAATAAGTGCTTTGTGCAACCCAATATTGCATGGCAGTCCCTGAATACAGAGAGTATACGTTGCTTCTCTAAATGTGATTTTTTTTTTTTTTTTTCTTGAGTGAGTAGCCAAAGTTCAGGCAGGATTGTTTCTCTTAGAAGTACAATCTGATGACAGAGCTACTCTGCTGCAGATATCTTTATTTACAAGGAACACAGAAGTCTTTATTCTTGGTTCCAAGCTCCTTTCTAATTGTTGTATAGCTCAGAAATACTTTTTAAGCATCTCAGAGTCAAATTCTATCCCATGCTTTGGGGTTTTTGTCACTATAGATCTATTATTTTCTTGGATATTAGCCACTCTCCCATAATCCTCCACATTTCCATAGCAACAGTGGCAGCATTACACCCAGAGCATGCCTCTCAAATCTCCAAGTTTTCAGTGGAGTTATGTCCATCTTGTTTGAGATGAAGGTTGCTGTTATTTCAGCGCTGTTTCTTACAATGTATTAATATATCTGCCTAGCACTGAACCCTAATAACATATTCTACAATCAAGAAAACTGTAAAACACGGCCCCTTTAACATTCTTTCTGTGCCAAACTTCTAGGGAAATAACAGAAAACTGCCTGAAACTTCCAATGATAACTTAAGTGGTCCCAAAAACTTTGCATAAACCTTAACCAGTATACAAAAATATACATAACACTGAAAGTTAAAGAAAGAGTCCAGATCTACTCCAATTACAAGAAACTGGTCTTGTAATGTACTGTAATTAAATGTTTGAAGTAAGCATTTTTTTAAAAGTGGTAGAGACAATAAAAAGTGCATTAAATACGCATCATGATAAAGAATAGACAGCATCATTTAATATTTTAGCAGCCTTTCTCGTGAAGCTACTATTTTATTATTTATAACTATAACAGAGATGTTTTTTCAAGACACATTTCGTAAACCTGTACTTTGAGTACTACTTTATAATACTCAAACCTGTAAATCACCAGTTTAACCCCAAGAAATTACATAAATACTTTGGAACAGGAAAACCCACATGGGTACGACACTGAGGTTATCTGAACTAATTTATCCTCCAGTATATATCAGACACAGAAAAGAAACACTAAATAAATAAAGAAACAAGCAAGCAAATGTGCTGGTTTTGGCTAGGGTAGAGTTAATTTCCTTCACAGTAGCTGGAATGGGGCTATGGTTTGGATTTGTGCTGAAACAGTGCTGATAACACAGGGATGTTTTCGTTACTGCTGAGCAGGGTTGACACAGAGTCAAGGCCTTTTCTGGTCACCGTTACACGTGATGGAGCCCTGTTTTCCTGGGGATGGATTCCTTGTGTTGCTTTGCTTGCATGTGTGGCTTTTGCTTTACCTGTTAAACTGTCTTTATCTCAACCCACGAGTTTCCTCACTGTTACCCTTCTGATTCTCTCCCCCCATCCCCCTGCAGGGGGAGTGAGCGAGCGAGCAGCTGTATGGGGCTTAGTTACCGGCTGGGGTTAAACCACAACAGCAAATAAAAGAAAAAATAAACAAAAGAAAAAAAAAAAAGAAGAAAGGAAGGAAGAACAGCATTTATGGAAGGAAAGACAGAGCATTAAAAAAAAAAAAAAACAAACCACCATAATGCTGAAAATAGACAAGTACAGAATTTGCCTCACAAAACCAATTCTTTCTTAGATTTCTTTTGAGTTTGATTTAGCATCTGGGTTTTCTCAGAGAAAACATTTCAGGAAGCATTTTTAGACAAATTTTTTTCCTGGACATCCTCTCCGAATGCAGTCCCTCTAAGCGCTTGTTTCTGTGACTGAGATTTGAGAGTAGGTCACTGTTTAGCCCAAAAGGTTCAATTAAGCTGCACCAAATAGACAGCGATTTAAAAATCACATCTTGGTCCTAAATATTTAAGCAATAGTAAGGCAGAGTAAGGGGTAGTGCCTTCCCACAGGATAAGAAGCCAGAGGTGCTACTCTCTCATGTAAATGTCTGAATTGTATTATAAGTTATTCTGTGCATGCTTCTTATTTGAAAATTACCCTTTCCCTGTGCCCAGGTATACAAACCAAGGTACCGCTCTTTAGCAAATCTACTCTACAATATATAAGGACCAACCCATAACATAAAGTATAAATCAAAACCATTTTTTTTTCTTAACTATGTGTACTACTATACTTATTGAACCTGGCTTAGCCATCCACATAAGATATTCTGCATTCTGAACTGCGTTTCCAGTGACCTCCAAGAGGGGAGATTTCACAGCAGCAATCCAATCCAAAAGTGATGAAAGCCTGAACAAGCCAGCGAAGGCAACAAGCAGAAGTTATAGCTCTATCTCCGAGAAGACAAACGCTGCTTGTCAATGCCATCTAAGTACTCGATATCCCACATGGAACCCACAGAAGCCCTGGATTGCAAACTGATTTGTGTCACTAAGTGCACGTCTACACAGCACGGTGCAGCCAGGAAGAGCTACAAAGCCAGAAGACCTAATATGGGTACAGAAATATTGTGGCTCTCTTAGTATAAAACTCCACCTATACCAATTAGACCGAGATGTAAAATAAAGCTCAGGAACATGAGTTGGAGATGAACCTAACTTCTGATACTCAGAGCGTCTTATTCAATGGTAGCATGGGTATCTCTGCAGGGCACTGCACTGGGCTATATCAACATAAAATAATAATCGGTTAATAAAGAAGGATGCAACCTTGGCCACAGTTTCTACTTACTTCAATTTTAGGTAGGCTGGGTTTCTGCTAACTGCTAATTTCATGCTTTCTCCTGCTAGTTTTTTTTCCAAGTCATCTCAGTACAACAATGCATTACAAAAACGTTCCAAAGGAGATTGTAATTATTTAAAAAGCAAACAACTGCCTTTTCTCTCCCCTCTACTCTAGCCCTTCTGTCTCTTTCTCCACCTCCTTTCTCCCTCTTCCTTGCTGTGCTTTACAGAAAAAGTTTTTCATCGAATCAACTTATAGTGAGCAACATGAAAATATACTAAGAAGTCCTGGGACTGTTCATATGAAACAACCCTTTTTAGAATGTAATGGGCTATTTAGAAGTCTTGTGCTTTGCTAATCCAAAGTTATCACACAGTAAGTTTCAGTTGCTTATTATAGCCTGTTGAAAAATAATGACTCACTGAGCTGCTTAGCAATCAAATTTAGAGCCTGGCCTACCAGGCTAACCAAACTAACCAAAAGTTCTAGGGAATATGTTCTCATTGCACTAACTTAAAAAAGAATCTGAAACCCCTTATTCTATAATTGGAAACTCCCTATAAATTAAAGATGTATTACTCCAAAGCATGTGAGGCAAAAATAACATAAACCACAAATGTCCTAATTGGCAAGAAGGACAAATCTTCCCAGGAATTTGAGATTAAAAGCATACGTCGTACAGAGTATCTGACACTTTCAGAAATTACTTATGCAGTACACACCTCTGCGTTCCATTTTTGCGCATCTCTGTGGTATAATAGCAAGTATAGGGAAATGCTTTATAAAAATGAAAATGCAATTGTCTGACCAATAAAAGGTATTTCTGTATGTAATCCCAGTAATAGATTTTTAAACCCTTACCACTGCTGCAATATTATGTATTCATAGTTATTATCTTGTCCACTTCCAAATCCTGAAAGGTTAGATTGTTTAAAGATTTGTTAGCTGTGAAATACTTAAAAAAGCAAAGTATTAAACTCAGAGCTAATTGAAAAATAGCATTTTATCAGATTCTCCTTTGATATTATCTTGTAATGATTGTACTTAAGGTACTCACAATACTTCAATAAATAGTGAAATTAAAAATATAACATCTTTAGGGCTTTTCAGAGAATGTGGCTGTTAACAATTTATACTGCTTTTTTTTTTAACCATTATTTTCTTATATTTCCCACAATGCTTCACATCAGAAGCAAACAGAAACTGAATGATTACCCCAAAGTGTGCTAGATGAACTGGAAAAAGTCTATTCAAACAAAGCTCATTAGTTTTGATACCTCCAGGGCTATGACAAATTAAGCGGCTGGTGAATATGCTTGCAGACAAAAGGATGATGCAAAATCTAGGGCTTGTGCTAGGCATTGTGTCAATAAATTCTACTGAAAAAGGTAAAAATTACAATTGAAGCTAAAATGGAATCCCTTTAAGGAACATGTAGAAAATAGATCATCCCTTTTCTTATATACATTTATGAATGATTGCACTATAAATAATAAAGGGATTGCTTATTGGCTACTTTGAATGTACATTCTGATGGGTCAGTCCTGGCCTCTGAAAAATTTTACTCCAGAGCTAGCAAAAAGTGCACAGGGAATTCAGGCAGACTCTGAATTGCTTTGCCATATTGAAAATTTAACTATAGCACAACCACCGTAAGTTTGTGCCATTTATTACAACATCCACTCCTGAACTGAGAGCAGCCGTCATCAAGCTTCTGACTGCACCTTTGGAACTCAGTCGCAAAAATGCCCAAGTAGCTATGAAATTAATTGGTGGATTTGGCCCTGCTCCTAGTGAACAGGTGTCTAAACTACATACACCATCGCAACCAGAAGCCCAGTTGATCAGCTCAGAAAAGACAGAAAGAACAAATTCATTCCTCTATGATAAGGTGACCCTACTGTGTCATCACTGAGCCATTCTGGTGATCTGACATTTGTCTGCTCTTTGTGGTGCTTCTGCTGTACATGTTTCTGAAGCGAGGTGAAGAATTTGAATGACAGCACTAAAACTGAGGTCCTTCAAAGGCACTACAAGCTTAATCTTGCTGCCTGTCAGCTTCCATTGGTTTTAATGAGAATAGGACTGGAACTTTTCTAAATTATAATTAATTCCTAGTATTTGCTCTTTAATCACCAAAACGCTTTCTGATGCAAACCTTGTTCCTCTCATGTACTTGTTTGTTACTTCCACTCATGATCACTGAGCTATTATATGGGTGGTGTGCCATGAAATTGTGCAACCACCTACATACTTAATTTTGCTGATCACGTGACATACCTGCTCTTCTACAGCTGTACAGTATTTGACCTAGATATCAAAGTTGCACATGTTTAACATAGTCAGGATCTGACTTATGATAGAAGCCATATTTCTACGTGTTGCAGCCAGTGAGTCATTTCCTCAGAATAGTCTGTACCTTAAAACAGCTACAGAACAAGAGCTGGAAGCTGGATTCACCTCCTTTTATGCCACCAGGAATTCAAAGTCAGTTCACAGCCTAACTAATCCAGGTTGCCACTGAAAGCAGATTATTGCTTTTGAAATTCACCTTCCCTTCTGACAAAGCCTAATTTTGCAAGCTTTCAGAGGATATTACAGAACCCCCTTTCATATCTGATGGATAATCAAGACGTATATTTGACTAAACAGGCCAATTTTCCTCTTCATAAACTCAATAAGACCTGTTACCACTAGGGACAGAAAATAATCCTTGTATACTTCTGTTGTGGATTTTATATAAATGACAAATTTTGAAAATGTCTTTGAAAATTCTTTTAAAAATGCATTATCAATGTTTTAAATAAAAATTGACTGAAAATGTTACTGATCTAAATTCTACCCAGAAATATTTCTTAAGATATAGCAAAATATGCAACTGTATTTCATCTGAGCTCTTAGTTCTTGCAAGAATGTATCTGTATTTCCACATTTAAGGTCAATTTTGTTACTTAAAGTTAGTTTAAAATGATGGGATATTTCCCTAGACAGCATAGTTTTCAAAGGAAAGAATAAATGAGTTAACAAATATTATACACAATTTGTTCTGCCAGAAACTAAACAGGAACTTACAGTTGTAGCTTTTTGCATGTATGAACAAATTTCAAGTACCAAGACAAACTACTGCCTGGAGCTGTAAATTGCAGGGTGTGGGCGGGGGGGAAAATCCATCTCGGTTTCTCAGTAAATGAGGAGTCAGCTCTGTACCTCTTAATTACTGGTCTCAAAACTATATTTAAAAAGTTTTCTAGCTGGTACTACTGACAATAGAAGAGGAGGAAGTGACATGCAGGGGAGCCTGTTGACTTTTTTGGCTTTCGGTAAAGAAGAAACATCACTTAAAAAAACAAAGCTGTATAGAAGTGTGCTCTAACAGGATCAGGCTGGTAGGCAAGACAACGCTGGCCTTTGAGACAAAAGCTGGATGAAAGAGAGTTGCCAACATACCTATAACTGACTCAAAACATCTTGGGAAGAAATAGGTGGTGTCATGATAAATTCATCGGCAGCCGAGCACCTTATGACCAGGATTCCATTTGCAAATAAACCCATGTTATTGTCTTCCAAGTGTCACTCTCATTTCCCTTATTTGTGTGCAAGGTAATGAAGTACCTGTCTTCTGGAGTCAGCAGAAATCATTCATTTTATGGGCAACAAAAGGAATGCTTGTTAGTAAAATACCAGGTTAAAGGAAACACAAAGCTCTCAATCACAGAACAAGCAGGTGCTCCTTGCCCAATTGTTCTCAATTTGTGCAGCTATAATACATGACTGGCAACAGGATTTTAATCTAAATCCCTGATTTTGGGAAGGATCAAGCAAGGAGCGATTGCTGGGGACACAGTTACTGTGCAGTTGTGAAAGAGTACTGTATTTTCCAGCTGTGCGCCAGCCAGTTCTCTCACAACACTACTGTCCTGTAGCAAGTTTTGACCCTCTCCTGCTTGTACCGCTGAGAGATTTCCCTTACAAGTTAAGGAATACGTGTCTTTGTAAAACAGAGATTTTTAATAGGCAGCTCAGCGGATAAAAAGATTGACCACCAAGCGTAACATATGAAGCAATGTAAGTTACTGGGGAAGAAAAACCTGAAGCATTCCACAATTCCTTTTGTCAGAATTATGTGTTAATTAACTATATCAAGAGCAAAATTGTATGTACACATGTACCTATGGAAAGGGAGGAGAAGAAGAGAAGCCATGCCTTTACCTTGATTTTTAGTTCTACCTTAGAATTAGAAACCAAGAACCTTGGATACAAAAATTAAATGGCTAAATAAACACTGTTTGATTTTCATACATGCCAAACACAACTTATGTTCCTCTCAAATTCTAAGCCAGAATTAAAACATGCAGAGTATCAAACTGAAAAAAATCCTTATACTTGAAGCAGAAGTAACCAATTTTTAGTACCCTAATGCTGAAAGAACACAAACCGGCGTAGTACCGGGGGAGGGAGGTGGTGGGTAGACAGATACCAAAATCGCTGTTATTCTTAAAAAAAAAAAAAAAAAAAAAAAAAAAAAAAAAAAAAAAGTGTATGCAAAAAACATCCTACAGAGGTCTGTATTATGGTTTCCTGTTCTATAACAGATACTCTCAGTATGAATATAAAAGAACATGTTTTGTTCCCTACTGATATTGCAAACAACCTGGAATCTGAAAGTCAGGCTGGATTCTTTTTCCTGCGCATGTTGTCACCAATATTAGAGGTTTTCCAGCCCAACTTCAGCCTCCACCTTACCTCTACAATGTCAAGATCTTGAAAATATGCCCCAACATGTCTGTAATCTTAGAACTATCAATGAATTCACACAATCGTAATTCATTAGAACTGCAATCATCATCCTGTACACATCACCTGCCTGTGGTTTGGGGTTTTTTCCAGGATAACTAAGTGGTGCAAAAGGAACCAAACAGTTTTGGTTTGAAACATATACCACTACATTGAATAGAGGAAAATTTCTTCTTCATTCACTCTTAAAAGTAAAAATATAGTTTACCATTTTCTCTACCCATATTCTTAGTTTGCATGCATTCAAGAAATATCTTTGATGGTTCTAGCACATACTAGATGTCAAGGACTGTCCTGTTCAAATATTTGTTCAACTAAGTATATTAAAGCAATTCTCACAGTCCAAAAAAACCACAACCAACCTTGAGATGTGTTGGTTGCACACCTTGCCTTAACTGACTCCTAGCCTCAGTAGATAAATTACACTTCCTCGTCCATAAACAATGTAAATAAACTCAGTTGTTAACCTTGACAACTTCCAGATCACAGATGTTAGGAAGTTCAATGATTGCAGCTCTTAATTCTGCAGTGCCTTAGCCAGGAGAGTGCATGCAATAGTTTCTCTCTATTCTTAAGGAATAAAAAGAGCTGACCTACTGAGATTTAAATGTATAGTTTTGCTTTTAGTTCAAATATATAGAACAAAGCTCTGTCACGGGACTATTAAGAAAGATATCTCAGGACATGGGAATCCTGAGAAATCATCCATCTCTCTAAATTATTCTTTTGGTTATCCACATACTACTGAGTTGAGCTACCATTTTTGTATCTATTGTGCAATTCCTTTCTTATCGTTTTTCATTCTTCAAAACTCTATTGTCAGCCACTTCATTATCTTCATTATAATCACTGTCAAGAGTGGAAAGCATGAAAGGCTTCAACTAACATCTTCCTAAACCAAACCCTTTTGTGTTTTATAAGTTGCTAGTGATCTCACATACCACATCTAGGCTCAAGCAGTGAAATATCAAGAGTGTAATTCTTGCAAATTTTTGAGTATCATAAAGCCTTACTGTGCATATCATCCAGACTGTTATGATGTTACTTCTGTCTTTTGATATGGCAATCAACAAACATTTATATCCACATGTATAAAAGACATGAATAAAAGATGAAAGACAAATACAACTACACAGATATAAAAGAAGATCTGATACATATAAGCATTTAGGCTATAAAGTATATTTTTTTCTACATCACTCTGCCTAGTCCACCCAATCAAAGACAAAATAGAGTTGAAGGAGTGACTTCATCAATTTTCCCAAGACATATTTATCATCAGAACTAAATTAAAGCAGGTCCCTTTTTTTAATCTCAAGGTGATTTATGGCAATATTTCATGTTCCTAATCAAAAAGCACTCTCAAACTTTGGGGGAAACAAGACCTTTTCACTAGAAAGGTAACAATGCTGTCACAAGCAAAGTTATACAAGGACATTACAATCAGAATAAGGTTCTCCTGTACCTGAAGCCCCCCCCTTCCCTTTCAGCTTGTCTTTGCAGAGTAGTAACCAATGAATCAACAAAGATGCTGCAGACCAAGACATCCATGCATGCAGGCATAGCTATGCAAACCTTCACAAAGTTAAGGGTGAAGAGTGGGTGTTGGAGAGTGAGAGACTACCATGGTACAAGAACTCTTTCAGCAAGGTCGTAAAGTGACTTCATAGAATGCCAGTCTGACTTTCTAGCAGCGTTATGTGCCCCTTCATTTTCAATCTGTCCTATTGACATTTAACTGGGAGTTGCTCAATAATCAATGTTATTCACTTTAAAAACGTACGCTGAAAGTAACAGATAGACCACGTCCTGCTGTAAAGGCATCTCGGTGTTTCCACAAGTAGAAAAAGCCAACAGGACCATATCATCCAAAGATTCTTACCAAATGAAGTTAAATATACAAATTAAGTAAATTTTTTTAAACTATTCATGTAACTGAAATAAAGATTTAGAAAAATCACAAAGGTGAGGTTTATTCGTACAGATACCAAGGTTCTTCCCGAATAAAACAATAAAATTTATGAATCTCAGTGGGGGAGGTGGGAAGAAGAAAAGAAAAAAAATTGTATTTCAGTACAGAAGAAAGCCACACTGGTTGGTTGGGGAAAAAAAAAAACAAAACAACAACTGAACAAGAAATAGAATTATGACATATCCATTTGTTACACTCTCATGCCAGGCAAATGTGTCTTCAGACAGTTCTTGCACAATCTAAGTTGCTGAACAAAGATAAAATAGCATGAAAACTCCTCCTATAGGCATCGCAACTGAAGTTCACCTTCACATTGATGACATTTTTTGTTTTCCTTTTTCAAAACCATATAAAGATAATGTCATCTATTCTGATACTGCCAATTCAAAACAGGACTTACTTGAGAATTGCAGAGTAGAGACCTGCCAGATAACACTGATATTGGTGATTTTTCTCACAGAAATTCTTCACATGAATAAAGATTTTTTTTTTTTTTTTTTTTTTAAATGGAGACTAGGCATAAATACTGGAAGCATTCAGAGAGGAAAAAAAAAAGACAGAATAAACTCTTACATTTCTCTCATAAAAGGAACCATTTTGTCAAGATCTTCATTTTCACTCTTTGCCTATCATGAAAAATGAGCAGAAACCAGTAGATGTTGGCCTCTAATAGCCATAAAGGTTAGGTGAAAGCTATGACTCCCAGCTTGAAATAATATTTAAAGTTACTCTATTTTTGACTATTCACATTCAACATGTTGATTCTAATTAAACAGTGATATTTTCTAAGTATATACTTTTAGACACCATGTGTCGCATTACTGAAATTTAAAATGAGTACCTCCAAAACTTCCATATCTTCTATTTCCCTCTCCTCCTCCTCCTGCCCACCCTCCCCACCCCCCACCCCAGCACCTTGTGCTGGTTAACCACGATTCACACATATTTAGGGAAGCCTAGAGGACATATTGGGGGGATGGGGGAGGGGGGGTTATAGAAGGGGAACACAGTACAGAAAGGCTACTTGCCATCTCACGTGTCCTTCAGATGTAATGAAGGAAAGACAACCAAAAGACTGAAAACAAAATAGCAGGTATAATAAAGAGATACAAGAGTCCAAATTCAGTTGGTCAGACCTTTCCAGTTTGACCATTAGACTAATAAAATAAAAGGAATTTTTTCAGGCTCCTTAAGAAAGGATTTTTTTTGTATGTTGATATCTGCCTAATACAATGGGATCCTGGTCTATGAGAAAAGTCTTCGGGCAGTGGCACAGTAAAAATTATCATGTGAACAGGCCCTTAAATAACACAGATGATAGAACTATACAATAGAATTACTTTGGCATTCTTTGGGAAAAAGTTTACATTACAGTCAACAGCTTTTAAATACAACTGCTGTTCCCAAAATCAATAGGTCAAGTAATCCACAAACCAGCAGTAAAAAACATGAAACATTCCAGTTCAACAACAACAAAAAAGTGAGTATTACAGCTAAAATTAGTTCTTACTTCACTCAGACTATAACTGCTTGGAGAACCTTAGAAGCAGTGAACATACATGCCACTAAAACCTATCTATTATAATAGTAAATTCATGTGAATGTCCACTTGTAACAGAAATAAACTTTTTGATATAATAATTTCCTACATTACTTAACCCGATGAACAAAATCTATTTAAATATCAGGCTTATAAATCCTCCTGGCTTGGTGGTGGCAGGAGTAAGTTTTTAGTATGCATTTGAACCATGATGCAGCAGCAGAATTTGTCCTTCTGTGACTGTGTTCTTCAGGTTTCTCCAACCAGCAATTCTTAGAGCATGTAAACTTTCATCTGACAGAACCATTCACCTCCTTCCCAACTTTCATCTGAACAGTGTGGCTCATCTTGGCACCAACACTGTTTACCTTTATTCAGTTTTGCATCACTGGGGTCATAACATAAATATGCAGAGCCCTCATTGTTGCAGCCCTATGCTAATTTTAGGATCCTGTATTACTGGGAGAAGGAAAGGTACCTTACACAGTCTGTAAGTTTTGCCAAAAAAAAAAAAAAAAAAACCACCACCAAAACATACCCACGCAGAAGAGCATTTCCTTACTTTAAAATAATGAGTCAGATTTTGAAAAGCTTATTTTATTTGGGAAAGCATTAATTTTATTTTTTAAAAATATAGCTAATTTTATATATATATGCATCTCTTTCCTAATTTATTTCCCACAATTCCTTCCACCAAGGGTAGATTAAAATTTTGTTTTGAGGTGAAACATATTGTTGGTTTCCACGAAATGGTCTAACCTGGAATAAAATGAGCCTTCAGGACTCAAACGTGGCAATTACCTGAAGAAAATATGCTTTCGTAGGGCACTGGATAACTTTTTCCTCAAGAAGGTTTCAGTGAAACATACAGAAAAAACTGTATAAGGACAGAGTAAAAAGGAAGAGAGACAACCCATGCACAGACAATAATAGAGAATTAAGGTCTGACTTAGGGAGCTGTGCAAAGAAAAGAAACTAGGAGGAAAAAGGCACACTGGCGCAAGTCAGTGACATTTCTCATTGCATGTTTCATTCAGTGACTTGGGCATTTTTTCACTGGACTCTTTAGGAATTAGAATAATTGAAGTTATTTCCAGTCCTTTGTACTAAAATTTCTTTAAAGAAATCTGATTTTCAGCAACTTTTTCAAACGTTCTCTATCACTACAATGAATATGATGACAGATCATCTACTGAGGCAACAAGTTGGAAGAAATTTTAAAACATCCTCTTGGTTCCTAAGAGCCTTTTGTCTTCTCAAAGCCAACTTTTCATTTGCAATATGTGTCTTTTTTGCTTCAGCTGACTGTTTCTACTTTTAACTACATAAAACTCTACCTCTGTTTAGTATTATACTGATATGGTAACCTTAAGAAAGAACATTACAGAAGAGTATTACATCTGTAGTGACAAAACCTTACCCCTCATGTTTATGGCATGTCTAAATGTGACGACTTCTTTAATACCCTTTCTACAAGGAAAAAACAGAAACTGATGTAACCATACTATTACATCATTAACTGCTATTGAATCTTTCTATATAGTACATCCCAAAGATAGTAACCTATTAAAAAAATGTCAAAGATTGACAAATTCCTATTTAAGTCCAACTATTAATGCATGCGCAAGTGATTTCTGGTTTGTCATTTTACTTATATTTGCCTGTTGGTCTACACTGTAATCATTACTACTATGCAGGTTGTGGCCAGAATGATATATATTTGATTGGAAGAGCACAAAGTTTATAACACTGGTACATCTGGAAGCATACCTTAATAACAACATTAACTGCATACATTAAAAAAAAAAAAAAGAAAGAGGATGAGTGGTAATACTGCCACAAAACCTGGATTTTATCAAATTAATAGCATGATCTTCAAAGAAGGGAATACATGGACAACAGTTTTTATGCTAATGTTATTTCCAACAATAGGACTCTTAACATTACAAATTATAAAAGGGAAAATAAGGAAAATTCATGTGCCATTATAGCAACCTAAAGCTCCTTTCTAACCTCATTTGTACTCTACATAACTCACAATTTAAATTACACATTCACACAGTGTCATAATCAGTCTTTCATTTAAATTGTCAATACCTGAAGTTTCTCTTTTCCAGAATATAAGGCTTCTCAGTAATTCCATTGTGTATTTTGAAGGTTTTGATAGTTGCAGACCAATGTGAGAACATTAGTTCAAGTTTTGTTTGGTTGGCTTATTTGGTTTTGTTTTTTTTTTTCTTAATATCTGTGCTGCCAGGAACTGGAGCCAGAAAGATACATTAGGCCATCTTGTTTCCATTCTGCTAATATTATTCCCATTGTGTTAATACAAAATTATTCTTAACAGATTTTTACTTTCCATTGAGTCCAACGTACATTTAAATGCTTCATGATAGAACTTCTGCCACAAGTTACACGTTTTTTTCTCCAAGCTCTTTCTTAACATCTCAGTGATGCTATGTACACTAGTTAGCAGCCTCAAGCAGCTTTAAGCTGAGAAACAAAACCTAGGCAGCAAATTGTGTCACAGTCAGTGACAATGACAGTACAACAAGGTTTTTCTGCATCATATATCATGCACAAAGGATTTTCAACATCTGTCTACTACTGCTACAAGTTCACCTCCTTTTTCCTGAGAATACAGTTGGAAATGCTGTATTTGAAACTAGAGAAGCCTTTACTCTATTAAAAAAAAATCCAGAAGTACTAACATGGCATAGCATATCACATTCAGAATACAAGGGAGAAGCCCTTGCCTTGCTGCTGTACTTTAAATCTGTCGGTATGCCCAGGGCACAGCTGTGTTGATCCTATTTGCTTTTGGAGAGAGAGAGAAAAAATAACAGTAACAGTAGTAGTAATAATAGTAAAGATTCAAACAGTCAAATGACAGATGCTACACTTAATGAAATTTCATTTCAAATTAAAGCTCTTGGATTAACTCATTCCACAAAAGAAGTTATCTATTTCAGGTCAGCATACACTTATTTACACAATCTATTAATGCATACCTTTAAACCTGAAACCATTTTGGGTGCAAATATTATAGAAAATACAATTCTTTGGTTCAATGATTTTGATGTTTATGCTCTTCCTTAAATAGCCATGATTCACATTCACTTTTTTTTTCTTTCTATATGTTGTATATACAGAAGAATAAATGTGGTACTATAATCCAAAATTGTACCTAATGTTAAATATACCAAAGTTTAGGTATATTTGGTTTAGTTCTCCCACAAAAAATGGTTCAGAAATATATGTTCCAAGTTCCATGCAAAATAATTTTATCGATTTTCTATTCACGAGTTATAGCATTCATTAAGTGAAATATTTTTATTTATTTATGCAGAAAGATAAAAAAATGTTTAGATTTGGTTTTTGTTTGGTTGCGGTTTTTTAAAGAAAAAAAATCTTTTTGCATTATCCCCTTACCAGCCAACAGCTAGGTAACAGAATGGTTTACTGGTGTAAAAGAAGTCTTTACTAGTATAAGTGATTTCTCTTTGGCAACTAGAAGTTATATTAGAAAAAGTTATACTTGTATACTTCTCTATAGATATCCACTCCAGAAAATTTGCTCCATGACTTTTTCAGCTATACTTCTAAATATAGGCTGCTCATATACACTCAGGCTACTTACATTGGTGCAAAATAGAAAATGACACTTTTTGACCCAAAAGCATCAGAAAATTCAAAATTTCCCAAAGAAGTTTTGCATATAGGTCTCTAGCACCTAAACATAACCTTTTAACAAACATATACATAAGAGACATATTTCTTCTACAATAATTCAAATTACTTAAAATAATCTATTCTTTTCAATTAAAGGTTGTAATATATTTTAAATATAAGGTAGATTTTCCTCTCTGATATTTCCATTCATTTTTTCCAACAGTTCTAGTTCTTCTAAATTTTGCAACACAGTAACCTGTGTCAAATAAGAATGAACTGATGCTGATCTCTGATCTAAATCAGTATATGCCATTGTCTGTTAATAATAAAATTCCTTTCTTACATGTAAAATGCATAAAACAAGCCCTATTTAGCATCAGCTGCAGTGATTTTAGCTGCAAGATTCATAACTGCTTCACAAGTGTCACCATAAGAAAAAGAATGCAAAAATTTAAAAGCTAGATCTCTGGTTCAAAGTGTTCAAGCAGATGATTAAGTACACAAATAATCCCACACTATTCATTAACTTTAAGTATGCAAGTTTTCCCAAAAGTATATTTAAGTACTTTACTGTATCATGGCCTATAAGTTTATTTGCAAGAGGTAGTTCAAGAAAGTTTGGGAAATTTTACTAGAATTACTACAGCACACATTTTTAGACCCATGTGCCTAAAATCAGTCTCTAAATCCATAATTAGGCATCAAAACAGAGCTGTAAAATCTTCAACTACTTAGGATGTGTTCAGACTGTACAGGACAACGTCAGAGGAACTTAAGTTTTAGTGAAGTTTGCATTTAATTTATTGAAGTGTGGAGCTGGGGTCCTTGCTGTCTGCCCTCTAAGTTTTTAAACCCACTATGCCAAGAAAGCTTAAGACAGCACACCACAGCAATTCAGCATGAATGGGCTAGAATAAGGTTACTCCGTCTCCCAGGGCACTCCATTCGTAGCTTACCAGCTTCTGAATTTCACGTTACCACACTGTTGCCACATGTATTTGTGCCTGGACAACACAATTTTTTTTCTCTAACTCCAATACTCATCTTTTCACAAGTTGTCAAATGAAAAAAGCACAAAGCACTCAAGCAATAAAACACCCACAAATTCTCTGGAGAGTTTTATATTAAGTGTTAACAGCAGCTAAAATTTAGCAGTAATGTAACTACCTATGGCTATTCAAAAGACAGAAAAGAATGTAAACTTCATTGATTGCAGTGACAGGTTGGTAGTAGCAAAAAGGGAGTTTTCAGTAATCGTTAAAAAGACATGTAATGTAATGCTAAAATTCCCCTCCCTCCTTTAGCAAATGCAATGAAATTTGCTCCCTCCTCCCCCACTACTGGCCATGTAAACATTGCCCTTCTGAGTTCAGCCAGTAGCCATTAACAGAGCAATTAGCTGAAGCTGCCAGAGCAGCAGGTGTGGCAAACAACCAGGTACTTTGTAATCCTATATGGATGGTATTCATCATTAGCAGTAACCACAGTGGTTTGCCATATAGCTCTAACTTCTCTGGCCTAGAGACTAGGCATAACAACAACAATAATATTTCACACATGAAGGCCAGAATTAATTTAATTTAATTTTTAGTTATTTTAGCTTGAGATATCCAAGTCTCAGTTAATCAGACCTGCAGACTAGTCAATGGACAACAACGGGTGCC
>NW_009259593.1:3439555-3449868 GCF_000687185.1 Egretta garzetta
CCTAAGGCACGGCTCCTATCTTTTTATTTCTTCTATAACTGTTACCTGTAGGTAAAGACCCAGTAGAAAAGGCAATAATCTAAGTATCTATATTCTACCTGGGTTTTGACTTATAAACCAAGTTACATTTTAATGTTAAAGCATTGGACTTTTAATTTATACTATTTTATAAGTGCTCATCCAAATAGGTTCTGAACTCAACTCCAGCATGATAAATTCTCCTTACTCCACATTTACCCCATTATCTGGCCCACTATACCTACAGAATGGGATAGCTCATAGCCTTTCCAGATACCACTCAGGTGTTAATTAACTTATTTTTATATAGTTCAGGTGGAATATCTGGTTAGTTTGCATTATATGCCGTGTATTTTACCCAAAGACATATTGTACACAGCCATTAAGTGTAGCGCCACAAATGCTAATATCTAGACTACAATATATATGGAGAAGAAAACATGCTAAACTAAAGGAAAAAATATTGCGGGCTGTGAAGTGTAACAAAAAAGGCCCATGATGACAGTTCCATCTGAAAATAGCAGACTGAGACATATTAAAATTGGTTTATTGTCTCCCTAATGAGGCAATGTATGTAAAGCCCAAAATACTCTATAATCAAAGTTACCAGGTAGCATAAGCTTTGAAAAACAAGAAGCAAATCTATAGCTGATAATTAACAACTTCATTGTTGGCTACACAGGAAGGAGAAGGGTGTTTTTACTACTGTTCTACTCTGCTTTACTGTATGATGCTACCACTGTCATGCGGTCTGAACCTGATCTCAGAACACAATAACTGCTTTCTTTTTTTCCAGAAACTCTTGTGAGTTGCAGTCAGGAAGGACTACTTTTAGTACCCTAAATTTCTAATATAATTTATTGAGTTAGATAGAATTAGAATAATCTGTATAACTGTAACAAATCATAAACTTTCAGGCTTAGCTGTAGCATCATGAAGACAGGAAGGTTTTTTCTTATCCAAGTCTGTTTTCCCAGGCTAACTTTAACTCATCCCTGTGCAAACACAAGCCCTTAAATACAGCTTATCACACCTCAAATAGTAAAAAACCCAACTTTTTGTAACCTACCAATATAACCCATTCAACAAGAAGAGAGTAAATCTCGGGTAAGCATCTTAACTATCTTATTCTAATTCTGCCAAATTCCAAACAGAGGTTGATATTATGTGGTCAGAAAAAGATGGCTAAAGTAACACAGGAAAAAGAGAGTAAAGATGCCTTGTTCAATGAAACCTACCGCCTGTATAGGCTACAATAATCGGGAAGCAGCATTATTAATAAGATGACCTAGCTGACAAAAACAATTTGCAGAGATACTCTGCTCCCCACTGAATGATGATACAACACAATCCCTCAGCCTCCAGTCTTCTACCAGAATGCTAAGTCCAAAGCACCCCATCATTCAAGTCAACTACTAAGGTTTGATTTTTTTCAATGTTCTCTTTGAATGTTTTCAGAGCCTCAAAATAATACATGAGCCTACAAATTGAACCAAAATGTGAATAATAGGATGTGAGCCTCTGATTAAACTAACTTTGGGGAAGTACTTTTCCCCTAAAAAATCAAAGCTTTTTTTTTTTTTTCATAAATCCAGAATTATCTCTTGCTGTATATTCCTAACTGGATGTGTTCCATGCTGTGAAGGGTTTTAAGTTTTGTCTTAAAATGCCTCACATTTAAACTAGGTCTTCAAAAGTGTCTACGTGCAAATCAAAATACTACTCGCTCATTTGCCCAGGGCAATACTTATTTTTTATAAACTTGTCAAATAGCCTTTGTTTCTTAATCAGTCCTCAAGGCACGTGGCAGAAAAGCAGGTTTTGTGACTCCTGAGAGTAAAGTTTCAGGACAATTTTGCAAGGTTGATATTAAAGAATGTGCACAGGGTATTTCAAGGCTCCAATGAAAACTGTAGAACACTAATAGATAATACAGAAAGCTTATATCCAAATCCAAACTTGAAAATCATTGGGTAGAACACAAAATATTTGAATGATATCTATAGAAGATATCCCATCTATTATTATGAGAAATAATAAACTGAATTCCAATACAAAAGCTTATCCTTGACCATTAGTTGTGTTCAGTGAAGAAATAATGGCATACCTATGCTTCTAGCACTGAAACCTATACAGTTCTGAGCTTAGGAAAGCATAAACATAAAAAGAAATGAGCCCCACATTCAAAAAGAACTTACGCATGGCTCACAGTTAAAATAATGGGGTTTTTTTGGTGCATTCACATGGGACATTTTGATAAGATTTAACTGGAATCACAAGGTACATATTACTTGAGACAAAAAAGCTGGTTTTGATCTGGCCATCATCTAATATTCAAATATTGTCTCTCATACTATAAAACTGCATAAGAACAGTGGATATTAACCCAGTGTTATGACCAAATGACACCACACTTGAAAATTCTGTCATCATGGACCCTTAGATATTTCCATATTCTGGATCCCATCTTAATGGAAATACTACCTTGTGGATCACATCCCTTCTCACCTGCATCTTCATAAACTAAGCTCCCTCATATTCATCATCCTGACTCACATCCATCACCATTTGGGAGCAAGTGTATATCTTTCCAGGGCTTCATAATTCCATCTGTCCTGTCTGAGATTTCCTGAAGTACAGAAATTCCACTGAACAACACTTTTCCTCAGAAAAAAAAAAAACAAACCCTGGATGCAATATGCAGACTGTATGTACTTAGAGCACCATATGGAAAAGCAATATTAAAAAGTACATCTTGTGTATTAAAAATATGCATACGATTTAGAAACAAAAAAAAAGGAGGAAAACATCACCATTAGACTACAATCTCTCTGCAGACAATCAAAAATCCATGGTGAAAGTTCACGATTCAGATATAGACTCAGTTGACTAGAATATTCTGCATTAACTTATCCCTCCAAGGGCTACAACCAAAGTACGAGGGGCCAGATGATGTACAAGAAAATATGTCCAAAAAAAAAAAAAACAAACCCCAAACAAAAACCCCACCCCCTTCGCCCCCCTCCAGCTGGTCACTACATTTCTTTTCCCCACAAGGTAGGAAGTGCTGGCTAGTAACAGTGTCCCTACCTTGGTATCAGGCACCTGATGCACGAAGAACTTGGCAGGATGAGCAGAACCTTTACTGTTTACTGTGCGCTCCTACTGCCTGCACTACAAGTAAATCTAGCATTTATTTCTTGGTGTGGGCAAACAGTTTTACAGCACAGTCCATTACTGGTTATTCCGTGATGTTTGCAGAGCTACCCTTACGTCCTTCAGTTCAAATCATCCTTAGTTAATTTTTGTCCTCCGTAAATGAACTTAGCTTTGCACTCCCACCCTATTTGACAGGAAAAGATAAATACATCTGTTACATTGTTCAGATTTTTTTTTAAGTATCTTTTCTAAAATTTTTCCCATCACCATACAATTTTCCAGCTACCGCATTAACAATGCATCTGATTGATTGTACGGTTTGTAGAAATAGTGAAGAGGACTCCCTCCCAAAGAGTTTTAAATAAAGTATGAGTTAGTTTGGGGTTTTTTTAAATCCATTTCCAATTTTAAAAACCAAACACTTCTCAGTCATATATTTTGCCTGGATCTTCTTAACAGTGAGATGAGAAAGCCTGATCGATAAACATTCTCTGATGAGAACTTGTAAAAGTTTTTCCAAATTTATACCCTGTTGTCATGGACTCACATCTCTCAAAGTACATAGTAGTTCATAATCAGTAGAGAAAAGAAACCCTGAGAAATAATGAAGTAAAAAAACAAAACAAAAATCCAACCTCCATTTTTATGTTATAAATCAATCTTGGGGACTATTGCAAAAAAACTTTCAATATCTGAAATACAGTAACACCAGCTTCCATGTAAATGCCCTAATTCCATTTTGTCTACTCTGTTTTGATGTCACAAAAAATTCAAACTTCACATAAACTGCATGTGTCATTTATTCAGCTTCATCCTATTTTTAAGTAGTCAATTTCTTTCTGCTGTTGTGTTTTTTGTGGTAATCCAGCCAGAGTTAACATTCCAGGTAGCACTGTCTCCAAAGCTATATAAACCTTTACTAGCACACAGAAATTGCAAAGCAGGAAAAAGTTTAAATTATTGCAGAAATAAACCTAGAATATAAATGGTGCTATAAAACCCTACTTGTTTCAGCACTTTTTTTTCTTTGTAATGCACTGTCACTATCATGTAGCAATCACAAGAAATCTATTCTTCAAAAATGAGCTCTTAGCCACTGTTCAAGATCTAAAAATGCTTTTTTTCCAGATGGCCTAATGATAATGGCTTTTCACAGATCAGCTGCAAAAGTTGGTTGTTTTGTTCTCACTTCAGTGAAGTAAAATTCCAGAAATGCCACAGTCAAGTTAATCTCAAAGAAAACAGATATAATGAATACAGAATCAGGGGACTTGTCTAAACTGTGACTTTTGTAAAAATGCTATATTCACTTCTGCAGCTACTAAACCTCATCCTGCGAGGTGCTACAACTTCCACCAAAGCCTTAGGATTAGAGCCAAGTCTACAGGCACACAAAATCTTACTGGTGGAAGCATAATTTTTGGTAACTGATTAAAAGGGCAGTGTCTTTCCTGAGTCTTAGTTCTGCCCTGTGAAGGAGGACACTAGGAAGAGCAGCATCATGGGCCTAATCATAGCTCAGTAATTCTAATACCAGTCTCTGACAGGCCCAGCTTGAGCCTGAGCTGTGAGGGTATTTGCCTACAAAACACCAGTCACAGATGGTAGCTATGGGAGTTTATGCCAATGAAGGACTGAGCTCTGTTGTGCTCTTAAGCCATTTTTGATCTTCCTCAGCAGAGATTCTGAATGCCTACATCTTTAAACCTGAGTGCATTCTGGTAACCGTTTCTCAAAAAGGATAATAGAACTAAAAAGGGCACTGGAGACAAGAAACAAGGATAATCAGAAGTATAAAAGTATAGGTCATAAATTGCCGGCTTCCAGAAACAGGGAGCACAAATTTGGGAAAAATATAACCCTACTTTTCTAAATCCTTCATTGGCCAATGTCACAAAAAGGACAGTGTCCTAGGAGGCTTTTGGTCTGCTGCGGAATAGTTGTTCTTACGATCGTAAATTTGAAGATGGGAGGGAGCACTAGAGTACCGATTCCCACTTCAGGAAATTTCAGCTAGCCACACACATCCCAAATCAGACCATTTAAATTCCCCAAGCGGTGAAAACACATTAGAGAATTTAGATCAAATATTTCTAGAGTTTCATAGATGTACAGATAATATAATATACGGGATCTTAACTACTTCAGAATTAGCAAACTGAGGTCAGTGTTTTATAAGTGAAGCATCATACAAAGAACGTAAGCCTTTAAAATGACCTCTGAGTACGTTACATATTTTGATAGGCATTTTTAGACTCACATCCATGTCTATAACAGATGAGGAATAAAAGGACCCAGAGCCTTTTGGCTTCAACAGAAACAGAATCAGTTCGTCACACTAGCACTTCGATGAAAAATCTCGAGTGACTATGTAATAATAAATTACTTCTAGAGAAAAACTGATTCAGTTTTTTAAGCAGGAGTAACACCTACAGCAATAAACAGAACTGCTCAGTACATCAGTGGTTTAATGCATTTAAAACACAAAACTAAAAATACATTTTGTAAGCAAAATGTAAAAGATATTTTTCTTATGTTCCAGAAAGCTTAACAAAAAAACCCATCTCATTTTTAGTTCAGAGTTTTCACTGCTTCTAACAAAATATTTTTACTTGATTCTTATTCCATCAAATCACTATAGTTATCATAAAGAAACTTAACTATATGTTTACCTGACTTAAAGCACACTTGTAGCTCAATACTTCAAGTCCAACGTAGTAAAGTTATTTAAACCTGGTACAGAATGCTTAAAAGTAATAAGAGTGAGAATAACTGCTTAGAATACCTAAAAACTAAAAATACACAGCTTGCTATTCTTAATAATTTCTTCTCTTCATACTGTGATACTTTTTCAATGCTCTTTAAAAAAAAAAAATCTATTAGAAATACCCAATTAGTGAAATAAAAATTTCATTTAATCTTTTTAGAAATACTGTCTGTATAGTGTTTAATGGGAATCAATCCCATTCACACAAAAATAATAAAAAAACCCACAACCACCGACTTGTAGATGTAATGTAATTTTTTTCCCTATCCAACCTGCTTATGTACATGGTTGTTTGCTTAAGTATGAAATCCTGATGCAATCGCATGACTTGTTTCTTATAATTACATCATTAAGTACACTCCAAATGCCTGGTACTAAGCATGGGCACATAGGAAGCAGCAGAAGTAGAAATACATTCCAGCTGAGAGATGCCTTCCCCCCAAAACCATTTCTTTACAAAAAACCAGTATAGAAATAAGTTCGGAATGTACTCGTAAGACATCAGTATTTTCTAAAACAAAACGCTAAGACAACATATTATACCACAACCTAATCACTGACAGATTGAAGCAGTAAAAAATTCCTAGCGAAATGAAGAAAGCATAAGAGATGCTGAAAAATACCATACTTCTGCAAAAGCAAAAATCAGTTTAGAAGTACTTTGACCACAGAAGTCTCTCCAGAATAAGAGAGTGTTGAAACATCTTCTCAGTCAACCTGTGCAATCTATGTGATTGCAGCAGTACCTCTTCTCCAAAGACAAAGCAGAAGCCTCATTTTTAAATTCAGTTTCTTCCTTGCACTGCATCACAAGTTGTCTGGTTTTGCTCTCTCTCTCCTCTCAGAAATGTTATTTTAACTCCTCATCATAAAAAGATATGATTCCAATGTTTATACTGAGCTACATTTTTCTTTAAGAGCAAGATTTTGAGTTTAGTTCTAATGATGAAAAAAGCCTTTAAAAAGGAAAACTCATCACAACTCATTATGTACTATAAAGGCCACAATTTAAGGATTCTGTAATTCCAATGATGATCATTTTAAAGTAGATTTATAGCAGAAAATAGTTAGATCCTTTGACTTCAGTTATAATTTTCCATTTTGTAATTTAACACTCCTTTAGTTTATATTTGCACATTAAAAATATAGCATCTAAAAGTCCATCATTAAATACTTTTAATAAGTGCAATAAATAAATTTTACAGTGTACATAAATCTAAGAACAAAACACAGCTTAAATTGTTAATCTTACACTTTTTCTCATTAATTGCAATACATAAACATATGTTTTATACAAAGATATTTGCTACAAAATAAGTATAATAAATACAGTTTACCACATGTATTAATCTTAATAGTTACAAGCTGTTAATCTTACATATTAGGTAATAATTTGCAATAAATAATTGTTTATTATCTTGATGTTTGCTTGTCTTGGGTTTTAGCAATATGCAATAAAGAAATGCAATTTTGAATAATTTGATTGTAAGACTGCTGGGAAAATACTGTAAGTTATAATTAGCTGAGGGAGGATTTTGTTCACTAGATGAACTATAGAGATATAGTTCAATAACAAAAACATGCATTATTGCTACCATAAATAATTTTAAAAGTTAACTTCAGTTTCAAGCAATAAGAGATTTTTAAAACTTAAATGCAAACAAAATTAGTAAAATATTTAACATTCTTTAGTTCTTTTATCATTCTGTGTTCACTGAAAACAGCAACAAAACCCAAAGCATTTCAGCATCTTATAATTTTTGCACATGAATACAACCCACATATACATGTGTTCCTGTCTCCCACCTTCAATACTTGCCTGCTCAAAAATGTCATATATTTATTTCAGTATCAAAACAACTTCTGTGCAGTTCTAGTATAACCTGTGTGTTATCATGTTTACTAATCTTAACAGAAATTGTTTTTCTTACACATAAAGGGTAATAATTTGTCATAAATATTTGTTCATTATCTTAGTATTTTCTCACCTTGGAATTTGGCAACATGCAATAAGGAAATGCAATTTTGAATAATTCAGTTGAGACTGCTGGGAAAGTGGGGTACATTCTAATTAGCTGAGAGAAGATTCCATTCGCCTCAGAAGGAGACCACTGCTTGCCTTCAGTAACTTTAAAAGTTTGCTTTTAAGCAAGTAAACGTTATCCCTTAAATTAAGCAAATAGATACAGTAAAAGCATTTCAAATGTATCACTTCTACAGAAACAAAAGGACAGCTACAAATAATAAATTAAATATAGGTCCTGAATCCCCAAGGTGCTTGGGTTGGGCATTAAAAACAGGATTAGCCTTAGATAACAGCTATCTGTGTAACATTTGACTCATCAGCATATAGTATGCATTTTTATGCAACGGTCTCATTTTGTACATGTTTCATTATTCCTTTTTTATTATTATTCATATGTCCTAACACTGATGAATACAGAAGTGAGATCTGCCTATAGGAAGTATACCAAAAAAACAAGACAAAGCTTTTTGTAAACTCTGCTGTCCACTGGAAAACTCAGGACTGAGACACCCTTTAATCACCATCATACCAAAGCAGAATACATGTCTACTTTCTGTGCTCTAGATGTAGCATTCAAACAGTAGGTATTCCTGTCACACACAGAGCAATGTCTTCCTTCTAAAGTGAAAAACTTATGAAATGAGAATTTGCAGAACACAATCTTAAAATAATTTTGGAATTTCATTCAACTCTGCTTTCAGTGCAGTTTCACTCTATTACTCTGTTTGATTTCCCTGTAATCTGGCTCTGCTTCCAATCTGTAAACCACGCAAGTTAAATAAAGAGAAACTACATCACAAACCCAAGTAGTACAGTAGAAAAATAAAATCCATCAGCAGATCACAGTATTTAATAACTTGTTTGTTACCAAAGTTGTTGTTATACACATACCTATAGTATATCTGAAAATTATATACTGATAAACATTGTTATGTATAGCAGTATTTGTAAAGCAATGCCACTTACTGTTAGGAACGTACTCATGCATTTATGGATTTAACAATGATATGTAAATTCCAAACACTATAATACTTATTGTCCCACCTATTCACCTTGTACTATTATGTAAACAAACTACTTACATTTTCTTTAAACCTCATCTAAAAATTATCACTAAACCAACAGAATTTGCTGACATATAGGAGATAATCAAAGATAAACTTCTCATTTAGTGATCAGAACCTGGTGCGCATATATATACATTTACTTTAATCTGTGAAGTTGAAAGAAATAATTTACCTTTCTAGAAATTTTAACTGAATTAAATGATAGGGCATTCAACATTGTAATGCAGTTTAATAAAACTGCCATTGTTAACATACAGTAAAACAATGCTGAAAGGAGAATTTATTTGTAGGTAGATTTACACAAGTGTAATGATATGTACAAATTTTAAGCTAACACAAATCTGAAAAATGGTGCTCAAAGTCAGAAAATTTACAGGCTTAATCATTACAGAAGTTGAAACACATAACTAAGTCATAGTGGAAAAAAAAAAAAATCACTAAAATTAAAACCCAACTCCCACTTGCCTTACTTACGTGAATAATCCCATCGATTTTTATGGGACTATTTGAATAAGTAAAGCATGGAAGAGAACAGGATGGGCATAGTATCAAACCTATGATGGGAATGAATTCAGAAACCCTTTGCATAATATCCAGGAATGATTTCCATCTAGAGCTCAGGAACTGGAATAAGACTAGTTCAGGTACTTAAATGAATTTGTACCCAGCATGTAATAAGAGAAATCGGAATCTTCCATTCACTGAGGATAAAAGGAAAATATCCTTAAAACAAAAGTGGGGGGTTTTTTAACATCAGATGAAAGGCATTTGTTAAACAAAGAGCTAAAGAAGTCTGCTATTCAAATGAAACACTGTACTACAAAAACACAGCGAGACAAGCATTATTAGAGGCTTCACAGCAGATGGAAAAGCTACTTTGTTGTAGCCTAAAGATGTAAAATGCAATACCAGTCCCTAAGTGGCACTGGTACAACTGTGGAAATCATACAGCCAGATGAAGCACATAAATTTCCCATATGAACAATTGTTTTCATTTCCCTCCCATGCCACTAGATATTATAAGTGGAAAGTAAAACACAAGTAAATATGTTCATTCCACTCTATGGAAAAGCTACTTTGTTGTAGCCTAAAGATGTAAAATGCAATACCAGTCCCTAAGTGGCACTGGTACAACTGTGGAAATCATACAGCCAGATGAAGCACATAAATTTCCCATATGAACAATTGTTTTCATTTCCCTCCCATGCCACTAGATATTATAAGTGGAAAGTAAAACACAAGTAAATATGTTCATTCCACTCTCGTGATCAGTGAT
>NW_009259593.1:3450014-3479757 GCF_000687185.1 Egretta garzetta
AAAAAAAAAAAACAAACCCCTTTCTTCAACCAAAAAAAAAAAAAAAAAAAAAAGCAAGGGACATGGAGAAAACAACGACTCCTGAGCATCACCAGCAGCTAAAAAATACCCCCCAAAACGTGGCAAGAGCATTTCAGCGTTATTCGCAGGACCCAAGCAAGATCTCACAGTACTTAAAAAAAATATATATATTTTTTAAGAAAATTCAAAATATTAATGACAGAAAGTAAAAAAATACATATTTTAAGAAAGTTCAAAATACTAATGACCAAGTAAAAATAAAAATATATTCGTATATATGTAATTACAAGTCCTCTTTCCTTCACCTCGGTATTGACACTGCCCCATGGTTTCCCGGAGTTCTCAGCATCTCGGCAATAGCTGCCAGCCCAAAGCCAAACACTATCTTCTACAAACCTAAACATACAGCGGGACTCAAAGGTAAAATTCTTAAAGCTAATAAATTTATTGACTAATTCTTTATCATCCTTGTCCAATGTTACCACATAAACAGAAAATCCTTGGCAAGTTATGTTAGCCAAATTTTAGATAGATCCCAAAATTTTTATTCCTATAATTAATTTCCAATCACGCAACAGTATTGTTAACTACAGCAGCAAAAGGAGGCGGTGTTAAAAAAAAAAATTGTAATAGGCAGAAATGGGTCAATGTCAACTTTTGGACAATTAATTTCATATTGTGAACCTAATACTGTTCATTTTACAGTAACATATTTACTACATGTGAAACCCCATGAACAGGATTTTTTTTAAGAAGTTATCAATTACTATTGCAACTGTAAAAAAGGGAGAAATGCTGCAATAAATTGAAAACTGCATTGGGTGGAAAACAAAATATAAGCGGGAGCTTCAGAAATCTGAATATCTCTCTTAGAATTACTAGATGTTTTTAACAGTATCCATCCCTCCATTTGTCTGTATGATAAAATACCTTAAAATTCTCATTCATGATACAGGTAGAACTTTTTCTTAAAAAAAACCCAAACAAACAAACCCCCAAAACCAAGAAAAAAAAAAAAATAGGGGAGGGATGGAGATATTCCAGAAGTAGCTAAGACCTCAAAAAAACATACAAGTCAGAAAAGACTTTTAGAAGTGGCTCAGAATAGGATATGTTTAAATCATAAATATGCTTTCATATTTTTCAATGACTTGTCATGCAGTAACATGGCTGCTCCTCTACCAGTCTCTACATCCGTCTTAAACTCGGATCTCTGTTACTTGGGCAGGAGTTTACATATTCTTTATTTTCTTTTTCCTGTGCTATTTTCTAGAATAGAGCAACCAATGAAAGCAAGTAGTTATCCACACATTCTCCATTTCTGGGAAGAAGGAGCAACACTGAAGACATTAAGTCAAATTTCCCTCGCTCAATATAAACCCCAGGGCAGCAGTGGAAGAGAATGAGAAGAGCGAGTAGAGGCAATTCTGCAGCACAGCTGTATTTCTTGGGGGTGGCACAACTGCAAAGCTCCGGAGGACTAGCACTTGGAGCAGACCACTCAAGAGCACAGGACCTCTGCGACAGAAATCCCAGCAAAAAAAAAGTAATCACACCTAGCAGAAGCATAACTATGTCCAAACAAAATGCACACCCTAGAAGCGGTCAAAGGCACAAATGACAGTGAGGTACCTCCAAGTAATTTAACAGGACATGAATGTCTAATTCTCATTTATGTTCTTAATAACAGCCCATTTGCAGTTCCTTGTGAGTGACAGACCAGTGCACACATTTTTAGCTCACATCAGTTACACAGACTTCTCAGTTTTGAATAATTGTTCCTGAGTCAACAACAGCAACTCCCCTGTGTCCTCAAAATAACACATGAAGAAAATGCTAGATATTTCCAGAAACATAAACAGCGGTCAGAACACAGGTAGATACTGCCATTACTGTGGTATTGCACATTTTCATCTGTTTGGGTAGCCCATTGCATCATATCTAGCTACCTCTCAAAATTCAGTGGAGACATAAAAAAAACAGATCATATGTATTTCAAAGTTCTCAAACCTGCTTCAGTGCCACTTTTTTAAACTTCGAGCTCACAGAATACATTCACTATTTCTGGCAAGGTAGCCAACAAAAGATGCAAGCAATCTTATGCACTCAAAATTAAAACAGTAACAACTAGAAGAGGGAGGAATACACAGATCCTTGAAAAGTGAAAAAGAGGTCTTCAATTAAGGGTGATATTCCATGAAAAATGAATGACAACACTTTAAAGAAGATGTGCCACAAAAAACTCACTTCCTATTAAAGTGGCGTGAGCAAGTGCCTGTGTCCAAATTACTACTCCTCCCGGGTTTGATGAATTTAAACAAAGAAAATATCTGCAGAAAAGCTGTCAGAACTTTTTCTTGATCACTTCATCAAGAAGGACAAAGCAGAAACAGAATCACACTACAATAGCTCCAAGAGGTCTGTTCTTTAATACAGACGGTCCATTGGAGGTCAAGACTGAACTTTGGCCTTTCTACCATCTTGCTTCCAGATGTGCTGACTTTAGATTAGCTCCATGGCAGACTGAAGAGGAGTTAGAGAATCCAATTACTAGCAAACCTTGAAGGACTGTATAGAAATGGGACTTTACTGACCAGCCCTGCAGCTCAAAGTAGACAACAACGCACATTTCCAGCAGCCTTGCCCTCGCTGTAAGGCCTCCCTTTCCCCAGCCACTCCCACCAGTCAAGGTGAAAAGTTTTCACAATTTTTAGATAGGAAGAGCAACCCACCACCGCAGCCCACCGATACAGCCTCTTCAGGTGCTAAGCTACTGTGCACAGACTAGATGGGGTTTTTATAAGATTGGTTCGGTTTTGTTCTGTTTACATACTAACTAAGAGCAAAAGAATAACAGGGCTCACACATAACAACGGTTGGAGACCAGTTCTATATGTAAAGATCCCAATGGTTCAATATCAGGTCTCGTGTTGCATGTTACATTGAAAGAAATAGGTTCTCGCTTCCCAGTTTTCTTTTTGGAGTGAACTCCATTGCCTCCACTTTCTTCTCCTCCTTGTGACCTGCCTCCTTTCCAGAAACCACCTTCCCTTTCCTCCCTTCTATTCACCACATTACTTCTTGCCCCTGCCTGATGCTGTCTCCTTGCCTTCTATCCTTTGTTCTTCTGACCCCTGCTGCTACCTCCCTCCTCCCCCAGCTGCCCAATTTGGCAGTGTCAGCACAGGGCCCAGCCTAATAAGCCTGAAAGAGCTCATTAATTTAGGCTTCATGCCATGCCTCAACACTACTGGTGTATCCCTGGTAGCTGGGAACCAAAACATACTAACTTGAAACTCAAACATTTCAGAATGAAAAACTGAATTGACAATTTCTAAGCTATTTATTCTGTAGGCAGGCAAAATTTGAGTACCAATCTCTCTCTGTATTTCTCCAAGACATCTGAAGTTACAATCAAATCATAGGAATTGCAATGCGATAGTAAAAATCACACCCATGATTAAGAAATTTCATCTTCACATTGTGTGGGTTTCATGTAACTTAGCTCACCAACTCACTGGCTATTTAAGGTCTACCTGGAAAAGATTTCTTTAAGTGTGAAAAGCATCACAATTTCACTGCACAGCAAAGCTTTCAGGGAAGTCTTGTGATGCACAAAAAGGATTTTTTCAAAGAGAAAAATTTTTTTTTTTTTCCAAACGCTGTATGGACGCATAAGAAAATATTTTTTTCTAGGCCATACGATAAAAGCAGAAACCATGAATAACTTGACACCAGATATTAAGCAGCATATTAAATATCAGTTTGTACTGCCAAACCTGATACTGTTTATATATTTTATATACCTTAGTATACCAACATAATTTGCTCTTCATTAACACTTCTTTATTAATTCTTAATACCATTTTGATAACATAAAAACCACCACTACAGTCTCTGCCAAAATGAAATACTAAATACAGTGCTAATGTGATAAAATGGAAAATTGCTAAACAATAAGATGGATCTCTAAGAAAATTTGATATAGATTTCCTGTAGTTTCCCTGCACTATTTTCAACCCTTCTCACAAGGGATACAGCAAAATGGCAATGAAAAGTGAATTTCCTGCTGTTACAGCTACTTTGGATGCTCATGCTTCTGTTCCTGTGGAGCCAGCTTGGATCAATTTCAAGAAAATAGCCTTTATCTACACTTTTGCACAGAAAACACATTTCTATTTTGAGGAGATACAGTATTTGTCTGTGGTCAGTATTTTAATCTGCAGTATAACAGTGTTGTAACTTGCATATAATCAAAGTGTAGCATACTATCAGAGAAAGATTTACAAAGCAGTTGAAGAAAATTATTTTTGCATTTTCTAAATAATGTAGAGAAGTATCTAGTTCAGAATCCTTAACATCATTTATGTACTGTACATACACCATTACATGCACCTAGTACAGTTTTAGCTGTTGAAGCAGAAACAGAAAATTAATTGAAAATTAGTGTCATCACAATACTGGGTCTGAGGATGCTTGCATTGTCATTTGTAGATCATCCATGTCTTCTAAAATGATCAGGAATGAGAGACATTCCATAGCAGTTAATCGTAATCCAGTTACCAGGTGTGACCACACTAATTCATTAGCATTATACTGAAGTTTATGGCCCGCTCTTGTCACTAGGAAGACAATGAAAAAATTGGTTTATTTGTTTTAGGATACAGATTCTTAAGCAAATTAATGCACAAAGCAGCAGCACACAAATTTACTTACTACTCTTTCATTGAGGAGTTAATAACAACTGGCGGGCAATAATCTCACAGACACATGTATACATTCATGCCATAGTTAATCTTATCATAGCTTATATTTAAATATCCTTAAAAAAACCCAAAACAACACAGACTTCAAGGGTGCAAGACCAGACACTTGGTCAGTTTGAAAGAACACCAAGCAGGGCACCAATGAAATTTGAGTCAGCCAGCCAGCCTTCATTCTGTTCAGAGATAGTCAGCACATGCATTACCTGGCTTTTTCTACATCAAATTTGTTGGATAAACATGGAAAAGCATTTTAAAAACTGTACACTCTAAGTAGACATGTCTATTCTATAATTAAACAAATCACAGCAACTCTGCAAGAAGAAACACTCCAGAAAAATCATTAAATCAAAATTTGAGCTCAGACTTTCTTATGTGACTCCAGGAGACTTAAGAGTTGATCAACAATAGCCTAGCTAGGTCCTTGTTTCAGTGCAAGTATAAGTGTAAAGTGAGTAGAATACAATGATGTACCAGAATGAACAGACTAATTCCTAAACTATAAACCAACATTTCTTTATCTGTTGTACAGGAATACACTCTGCTAAAAGCATTGCTCCCATTTTGAATGCCAGCTCTCTGGAGCAGCAAAAATGACTACATTGATGCATGCATCATTCTCGATTCTGGAGTACATAACAATAGTTATAACACGGAAACACAGCAAAACAAGCAAACTTCTTCATCTCGCTTCATACAATTTCACACCAAAATCCAGATATTTAAAAGGAAAAATGGTAGCAATTAATTACTTTGATTATTGTTAAAACTTAGATGTGTCTCTTTATTAAGAGTTCAGGTACAAAGTATAGTAGGTTTAGTTTCCTCTCTATACGCTCCATAGATCTGCTTCTTCAATATACAATGCAAAAAAGCCCCAAATTGCTATTGCTATCATGATAAACATTGGAAAGTTCTGCTTGACCTTTTATTAACATTTTTCTATACCAATATGGTTCTTTTGCTACAAGCACCCCAAGGAATTATGAAAAATACTTTTTTCTGTAGTTTAGCCCATGTGCACTTAATAGGCTCACAAATATAATACCATTATAAAAAAGAAAAACTGCCAACACTGCTAAAAAAATTGTCATAACACTAAATTATTATATAAATATAAAAGGAGTATGTCTGTAAAATATTCACTCAATGAACATCCCAAGGTGATGATTTTGCTATGTTGTTTTTATTCCTGGGAGATCCATAACACATTTGGATATGCCACATGTCACCACATGAATCAGGCAGTTAATGCATGTGCTTTTTAGAAGCAGAGATGTCTTCCCAATAGAATGTGCTATAAAAAAAAAATGTTGAGATTCTGCTGCTTTGTCTGATAGGCATAATTTAATGTCTTGCTTATAATGCTGCATCTTAAGGAAAAATGTGCACTGTCCTATGTAGTTATTTACAATATATTACTAAATCTATGCAAATATATTTCCCTGAGCTTGGTATTATATAACAAAGGTCAACAATGTTTGAAATATTTTGAAACACATTCCCAATATATTTTGTATATAGCACTAATGTCCAATGTACATACATATATCTTAATATATTTTCAGATATTTCTTTTCATTTTATCTTGCTGTAGATTATTACAATAAATATGTGGGGTTTTTTTGCTTTAAGACTATAGAAATTGGCCTATCAAGCTAAGGCTTTTCATTAAGAATGCTAATTAGACATTTGTTAACAATGCATCATTTAAATTACTGCGTAATATGCCAGCACTATTTAGCAAAAAAAATTTTAATAGTCAATATTCAATATCATTCAATAATAAACACGTACTCATTTGAGAAAAAGAGAAGAAAAGTTTGTTCTGCTTCCTGTGATTTATTTTCTAATTCCTACCATTCACATTTGTTTCCACCAACATTTAAACAGAAGATCTCCAAATACTATCTTTTGTAAAAACTCTAAACATCCGATTCCATTTACGTACCCTCTTGTCAGTTCTACCTTTATGTCCACATTACTGTTAACAACAATTTTTTTTCCTACAGATGAAACTGTATCAATGATTAGCAAGTTGTAAAAATTTGTGCATCTCAGAAAGCAGGAGTAGTAGTTTTAAAGGGAGTATAATTTTGTTCCTTTTTTCTTTGAATTTTTCCTTTTTTTTTTTTTTTAAATGCATGTTAGGGACAGTATGCATTTTTTTCTGCAGAAACGTGGATGCTTTTTTTCAAATTCAGGACTTACAAGTTAAAATATAAAATGTTCCTACGCACATACAATACCTCTGAAGTGCTGAATGATTTGTATGTTGCCCTGTCAAGTAATTAACATGTTTCCAAATTTTACTCACCTATGATTTCAAAATTAAACATGCTCAGATTGTATATATTAATGAATTTTTTTACATCTTTCCTGAAAGCTGTATCGTGTCATTTTAGGAGAGCACTGAACAAATTTTATTATTCATTAGTGGTGCTGCAGATCCATGTCTGAAAAAGATCGATAGATTTTTCAAGGCCAAACAGAATCACATGTTCTACTTAGTCTGACTTACTTTTGCCACAACATTTCACCCAGCAATTCCCAGATGAAATTCAACAGGCTGAATTGCTACAAGCAGTGAATAAGAACAGGTTAAAACTAGCCCATATTACTGCAGAACGGGAACAGCAATCTTTTTTCTTATGTTTCCATTGCTAACGAATTTCTGACAGTTGTTTCTCCGGGAAAGGCAAGATGACATCCTATGAAGTACATTGTTGAGTGCAAAGCACATCCTTAGTCAGCACTTACTATTGAGTTTAGCTTATACTAGCTGCCTTACATACTTACTCCTAACTTTCAGACCACCTCTGTTGTACCACTAAATACTAGATACAGCACTTTGCTCAATAAGTACCAAGCAAGATTTAGCTGATTACATGGCTACATTAAACTAGGGGACCCAGAAAGATTTTCAAGCTGTTTGCGTAGCTGTAATACCATGGCCATATCCCAATTCCACCCCTAAAAATAGGCCAGATAGGGGCCAGGATATCTGCAGCTAGCAGGCAATACCATTCATTCCTACTGCCAGTCTAATTGCTGGCACTGAAGCAGTAAGAATTTATCATCACTTACCTGCCATTCGGGTTGCACACTCAGACCCTAAAGCTCAAGTCACGGGGTCAGATCAATGGGTAATTTAACTTTGTAGCCCATCTCTAACAGTGGGCATAAGCAGAAGGTATGAAGAAAACAGGGCCAGGATGAGATACTTTCCCCTAATATTCTCCCTGCTTTCAGCTATTCTCAGGTCAGAATTTCCTGTGTTTTTCACCTACATTTCTACCCGAAGCCAAAGTATTGCTCAGCATCTTATAAAAGATTTGAGACACATAATGTCATTACTCCATTGATGTTTTCATTCTCTGGGTAGTGTTGGTTATTAGTAAAGTCAATGTTTTAATTTATAACATGTTTCGGTCATCTCTGACAGGTTTTTACGCTATTAGTTCACATGAGTTCTTACCCATTTCATTTTTTTAAAAAATATTAACCACTTCAATATTACCCATTCTTGTTTTTCAACTAGTGATAAATTAGTTTCAAAAAATTAATTATATAGTTGAATTGTGATTCTAATTCCACCAAACTGTAAGAACTGTCATTCTGGAATTCTATTCAGGGCCATATTTTCCACAGAACAGTCATCTATTTTTGTGCACGATACAGTTTGCATTTGCAAATCAAATAGTATAGTATGCATGTAATTACTTAATCAAAACGACATACAAAACCACTGTGCCTGGCAATATAATGGATCTTAACCTTGTTTTCAGCATACATATTTCTCACATTGTCTGCAAGTCCTCCTACTTTCCCATTAACATGCTCACGAGTACTTTCTATTTCTCTTTCCTTGCTTAGTATGGTCTACATCGCCTGTGGATCTGCTACATTCTCATTCATCTGAATTAGAAAATAACACAATCGTTTGGAATTGATAATATACACGAAGCTGTGTTTAGATCTAGGATACTCTAGGTCAATCAAACATCGCGATTAGCTCCCACTGCACTTTCAAATATAGCAAAACTGTGCAGAACACTGATAAAAAAAGTTGATGTTTAATACCATGGCCCTATTAAGCAGCATCAATCAAGTATACTAAAAAAGAAGGTTCCCAAAACCTAACACATGCTCTACTTAAAAAAAGCAAGACTACAGAGGCAACAAGATAAGAATAATGCCTATGACTGGCAGAAATTTATTAAGAAATTGTTTCTGGGAAAATACTTTGAATTGTGCCCATGATGTTTGCCTAGAAGAATAAGATCTTTACTCAAGAATGGAGCTCATTTCTTAGCATTATCCTTCTCTCTCGCGTATATCAACATCACTGCAAAATTTCACAAGGCTCACTGTCTCCGCTTAACAAAGGCAAATATTTCTCCTGATATCAGGGAGACCTGCTAACAACACTCTGTATCTCCTCACATTGTTCACCCAATTCTAATAAATATTGGCAGTTCTTCTATTATACTTCACACATCTCCCCCCACAAATACACACACAAGACATGGTAGGAAAACCGGCAGCATTTGATGTGTTCAGATCACCTTTCAGAAAACTTCTGTACCCCAAAAGGACTATACCCCAATAAAACCACTTCACCTCAAGTTTCTCTTTCATACACACTATTTCAGAAGAGGTACAAAGGCAGCCATATCTTTGAGGTTTGCAACAACTGCTTCCTTTCTCCTTTAATACCAAATCTACTCTACCTATTCTGACATTTTCACCCTGATTTCTATCTTAAAGAAAGAGAAGGAGGTATAAAATTTGCAACGGTTCCAGAAATACTTTCAGATAAAGATATTCAACAAACCAAAATATTAGATGTTTTTGTAGAGGGCTTTAAACAACATCATCACAAGCAATAGATTACCTTGAGATAGGAAAGTATCATTTTTAGATTCCTTAAGAATAAATCTGCCAAATAAGAACTTTATGTTGCAAAAAAATTAGAAAAGTTAGTCATGTACCTTTGTTGGTGGAAGCATGATGACCAGAATCTGTTGGTATATTTAAATAGTGAGTCACTTTGATATTATACTTCAATAGTAAACTAATTTAAGCCAACTAATCTTGTTTATTTTCCAAATTGTTAGTTTCTATCAGTCAGATGATTTTTCCAGACACTTACATAACAAGCATTAAAAAGATACATTTAGCAGCTACAATTGTTAACATAACAAAGGCTACAGAATCCAGAGGTTATTGCATTCTCCCAAAAGTACTTAAATAATAGCCTAAAATCTGAAGAATTACTTTAATACTTCAATAAAAATAACCCAATTCAAAACATTTTCAAGGAAACAGAGCTCCTTGCTCTAGGCTACCGAATAATGGCTGAAAGAAAGTATATAGCTTGTCACTTCTGATTAGAGAACTGTGCCTCTGTGCTTTGAATGAGAGGCATGTCTGGTAATAGGAAGTGCAGATATTAAATTTAATAAAATAACATGGAATACGATATATATGAAACTTGACCAAGTATAGCACAAAATGTAACATACATTACCCTGCTCAGTCAACTACTGTGGCCTAGCATCTAATGACAGACTTAATTTCTATTTTCCAAGGAGAGTACTAAAAAAATATAATTTTCAGATTATACAAATATTTTATCAGACTATACAAAAAATGTAGCCAAAATTGCCTGACATATCTACATGAATACATAACAATAGCCGAAAATTGCTAGACTACAAAATGCTCAGCCTTAAAAGTCCACAGAAAGACATTAGGTCTTGTAAATAATTAGTTACAAAGACCCTGTTGCTAATACAACACGGCATCATATGACCCACAGCACATTTCTTTCTTTCCAGGTTTAAGGATTCATTCATTTTTGGGGTTTATTTGTTGGTTTGTTTTGGGGGTTGGTTGGTGTTTTTTCAAGCACAATCAGAATACAGCATTTACATATCGTTTATGAAGAAGCAAGAACCTTATCTCTGTTTATGTCTTAATTCTGGCACTCCAAGGCAAATCATAACAACTTTGTCTTTCAATACATTAACCCTCAGCATGTATTTTTGCAATTAAATAACAAGCTCCATATAGTACTTTCCATTCCCTTTCAAAACACACAACTATGCTACCTGTGATATGACACATAAGGGATTTTAAAACAATTCCAAGAGCTAATCCCAGTAAACCCAGAATTAAAGTTCTTGTTTTCATATTTCACTTTCAAAATATTTAGAACTTTGACAGATATGACATTATGTTTTCATTAAAACAGCTGATTTCAAAATGCTGCACTGTGCAAAAACACCATAAACAGTTTATGATGAACTGCCACACTCTTAATTAAAACAATAAATCCAGTGCACAATATTTGTGCAGCCTCTGGTTTGACCTTTGCCTCTTGCTATCCACTACCAAAGCTGCTGCCTCATTCTGTGCACCAGATGTAGAAGGTTTTAAACCATGATCTGAAAGGCAGTAAAGATAAAATAAGAGAAAATGTGCCATTACTCTTTGCAGTTATGATTAATTCAGTTCATATTTTACAATCTGGTTATGGAGTAAAACTGCAGACTTTACATCAAGTATTTGCCATTCAATATACCAAATGTATAAAAATGCCTGATACTTTAGAAAATGGCACAAAGCTAATTCACAACCACCACATGAAGGACAGAAATAAGAATAATAAAAAAAGGACAGTAATTAGCTATCCATCTAAAATAATGAAGCTATCTCAGCCACTTGATGGTCAGTCTTGGCAACAAATGCATCTGTTAAAACAAAGCAAAGTAATGCTTTCTCTTATCTCTCTACCACTTGATTTTAGATTAAAATATCCTATAAAACTATCAGGTCTGCTCCATGAACAGAAACTAAAGTTTATTAATTACTATGGTGTGCTGTAATGATCACAGATTTGTTGTGTTTTCTTGGAAACAAAGTCAAATGCAGAAACAACACGAAGCCCTAAATACAGGATCCTGGAGTACAAAGTGGCATGGGCAGAAATCTTGCAGAAAAAAAGATGAATTGAAAAGTCCTCACTCTGCAAACGCTTATACACTTATCAATTCATTACTTTAATGTATTATCTTCGTATACAGTAAAGCCTGCAGGAGTAAACATCATTGTGTGCTTTGTAGATTCATATGTGACTATTTGTTGCATACTTAATAGAAAAACATAGGCACACACACACACAAAACTTTCCCCAGGTTTGATTTCTTACACGGTATTCAATATGGATTCAAAAATCAAGGTGCATCAAGGTACAAAGCAATGTACCACTTTTCTACATCATTCACAGACAACACGTAAGTTCAAATTCAATGAATGAGTTCTGCAGGAACACAAAAGGGAAAAACACTCAGATATCTAGTTTCCTGCCCACTGAGAAAGTGGAAAATGTATTAAAAAAGGCAAGACATACAAAAAAAGACCCACTGCATTAAGAACTCTATTATCTTTGTTAATGTTGGCAACTATTCCTTGGTTTTCTTTGTAAAAAGAAACACAAAGGAATATAGACTATAATCAGTGAGAATTAAGCAAGCAGGTTGGGGGGGGAAAAAAATAAAAAACACAAACCCAGCACACAAACAATTTCAACTCCTCAAAACCAGCTTCCAAAGATTTCTTCAGAAGAAAAAAAGGAAACATGCAGTTATTGGAGGCCAATATTTGTGTCTTTCTCTGACTCCCTCACCTACACTTGGTAGAACTATAAAAAAAAGTTCACAGTGAATGAGATCTTTTAAACTAAAAATGGATTAAACTAATAAAGAGGTATTTTATTTTCAGAGCTTCACTTGTTTTATTTGCATTATCACAGGACCCACAGAAATGAGTCTAAAAAACTTGTGGAAAAAGAGTGACATGAATTATGAAAAGAGCCAAGAACCTCTGAATTTTAAACCTAACTCAGACAAATGATTCTTCCAGCAACTCTTCCAGACTCTGGGATTTTCCTGCTTTCTGTATTTAAAAAGATGGTGGGAGAAGCTACCATGCTTGCATAGCCTTTGAAGTTGTTAGCTAATTTTGCAAAGCATGAACTGTTCTCACAGACCAAGTATGCAATAGGAAAAACTTTATAAACATGCCTTTGCGATATACACAACGCTATACTTCTCAAAAATAGTAACCAAGGAGGGAAGTATTTGTATGCTTTTACATTTACCTGAATTCTACTGCATAAATATGAAGCCTATTTTAAGTGCTGCAAATTCCTCTTCATTTTCTTGGGTTGCTTCATATGACACACACCATGTTTTAATCAGGTATTGCTAGCTAAAAATTCAAGATTCTTACTAGCTCATTGCTTTACAAATACACATACTCCAAATACTGCAGATGTCAAATTTGGTGTGAAGAAGCTTGACTGCTAAAATGTGTCCATCATGACATACCACAATTTAAGCATAATAGAAGATGACCAAATCTGTTCAGAAAATATTATGGTTTTTTACATTGCAAACAATAATTTCTGATAGTTCCTTGAATGCTCAGCTTGTTACAACAAATAATTATGAATGGCCAAAAGAAAAAAAAAAAAAAACACCACACAAAAATCCTTTCCTAAGCTTCTTGATTACAGAAGATTTCAAAAAAATATAGTGTACCCTAACAGACCCTGAACTCATAAAGCAAACAAAGAAAAAATATTTTCTACATTACAAAATCTCCATTTTTATGCTAGTCTCATAATTACAGTAGGCCAAATTCATGACATAAAAGTGGCTGGAGTTTGCCTACTTACCACTTTTCTATAGCTTCCATAGAAATTTTCAAAGATAAGGAAAAAGTCTAACTCATCACCAAATAACCATTATTGTACCAAATAATCCTTCCTAAATCTCTCACACAAAATACATAATTTTTTACACCAGATATACATATTCATAAACTCTATGCACATACCTCTTCTGTCAGAAAGGACTGGATGTTTTCCAAACACAGGTAGGAAAACAGGAACACAGAAGATTCACTGGAATTGTTACAACTGCTGAACTAAGTGAGGAACACCCTTGCAGAGGATTTCCCCCAGGTGGTTTGTAACTGCAGCACCAGCTGCACTCACTTAGTCTAACGAGGTTCTGTAGCAAGTGTTAGGATTTGGTGGGGAAGGGAGAAATGTTGGGAAGGGGGAGTTGATGCAAATGAAGATTGAGACTTTTGTGTTAGTATTAAAAAAACCCAAACTAAACCCACCAAAACCATCACAGAATCTTTTTAGTCCTCCAAGTAAGAAAGGTTCTATGAGTCTGGCTTGGACCTGGGTTACTGTTATTTCACTGGCAACCTTTCAACTCTCCCTTATGGCACAGCAGGATCCCATCAACCAGCTTGGTTACACAAGTGAAACCCATGTCAGAGTACCAAAACTCCTGCAATGATTTAGCCAATAAAGAACCCGGAGCCAGAATACTACGCAGCTGGTGGGCCACCTTCCAAATAACTAACTAATCCTTAAAGCTTTCACAATACTGAAACTATTCCTACCAGTATATCAACTATGACATTTCATGAACAAACATTAAAATTGCAGGAGAGCACTTTCAAGATGTAATTACATTCTAATGTAGCTTTCTTTCCAAAGCAGAAATCTTGACCCAGACTGCAGCAAACTTACCTGCCAAGTTAAAACTTTCTGATGAACACATATATACATGTCCAAGTCATGACTGGTTTTTTTAATTAGAACAACAAAGTGCAAAACTGAAACAGAAGTGCCCTCCTACTACAGACCTATTGCAAAGAAAGTGAACTTTAAAACTTCCAAAAAACAGGTGTAAGACTATTTGAACATTAGCCAGTAACATACTTACTGTAATCTAGTTCTCAGAAACACCCAAAACATTTTAGTCGAAATACAAAAATTTCAGGAACTTGCAAGTTTCAGCCCATAAAAATAAGTGCCATTTAGCAAAGTTTCAAGACACTGGAAAACTTTTTTTTTTTAATTGGAAAGGTTGGGCAAACTTAAATTAAGGGTGATACCTAGGCTGCTGTAACAATATTTGCATGCCTACAGCAGAAGAGTTTATCCTTGTAGAAGAAAACATTGTTCTACAGAGTACATCACACAGGGCATAAAATTTAAATAAGCTTTAAATAGGAATTTTGCCTAAAGATCCATTCTACTCCAGCCTCTGGTAGACGCTTTTCTGAAGAATATTTTTTTATTCTGTGCAGTGATTAATTTGCCTTCCTTTTCCTTCCTGAAGGAAGGAGTTGGTCAATTTTGATAAGATTCCTGGTATAGGCACCCTCACATGAAATGGCTTTGCATAGCCAATTAAAGTGGTGGAGCTCTGATTCAGAAAGAACACTGAATACATAACAGAAATTAATACTGGCACATCTGTATACAGCATACAGATTAACATAGGAAAGTAAAAAAGCAGGCAGCAAAACCCTACCTTCCCCCCCCACCCCCCCCTTTTCAAGCATGAAATGTCTGCATAGTTATCTCCTGCTGGATCACATTAACAGTGCATACATGTGCAAAGAAAAGTTATGCCCAGAAGGATAAAAGAACCAGGACCAGCCATCAGCAGCCTGGCTGTATGACAAATCCAGAAGCAACTATGATTACTCCAAACTTAAAGCCACAACCACCTGAAGAGCTGAATGAAGTCAGACAAAGGGTATAAAGTAACATCAGTCACTACAGGGGATTTCCATTAGGTCAACTGACAGTCAACCAGCTGGAAATTATAATTATAGATTCAGCATGATGCAGAACCACAAGACCACATTCTTGTAACACTTTTAATGATCCTTTAAAAGGAAGAATTAAATGCATGGAGAGAAAAATACAAATTCACCTTCTCAGTCAAAATACTAATCTTTCTTTTCTCCTTTCGCCTATCTTTCCCATAGCACATTACTCCAACACTTCAATTAAGAGAAATTAAATTTTGTTTTACAGAGAAAACTACAAAAAAAAAAAATCATGTAAGGAATTCAGATCCAACAAAGGAATCAATGAACTGCCCAAAATTTTTAAACTAAATTTTGGATTTTCAGAGCTGCCCATCTTGTCAGGATTTCAACTCACTTCAGGGGAACCTGCAGATGCTTAGAACCCTAAAACAAACCAGCTCTTTTATCCATGTTATATTGAAATTAGAGTTGTAGTTTGGACTCCATAGTACGTGACTTTGCCTCTAACTCAAGAGACCTTAAAAGCACTCACTCACAGATTACTAAATTTAAAACAGTCATAATACCAACCGGTTAAATAAAACAGTTCACAAACATTATTTCAGTCCATACATTCAGAAAGATGACATCTGTTTGTCCTCAGCAGAGAGACATTCTGTGTTTGAAAAGTACATACAATATACTATTAAGATTGCCAGAAACAAATCTATAACAAGAAGCCTATGTTTTCAAAATTATCCTGGAACTAAAAAGATTAGGCATTTTTCTTTAAAATAAAAATTAATTTCTGAAAAAAAAAGTATTAGCAAGTATATAGAACTTGTGGGCAGATATTAAATGTGTCAATGGCATAAAATTTCTGAATTAGGTCTTTCTAAAGACATATTTCTTATCTATGAGCAGAACTTTCATACTTTCTTCTTTATCCTGACTTGAATAGCAAAGATTTAAAGAACTGGAGCAGAGTAGATTAAGAAAAATAAAATATATGCTTGAGTCACAATATTCTTTAACCTTCTATCAGAGAACCTGCAAGAAAACTGGGCATATGAAGATCAGCATGTGAAAGATAGCATCCATTAAGGTTTATGCTGCAATGGCTTTAGGTTTCATGAATAACAAAAAAATGAGCTCAGTCAAGAAAAGTGGTTGAATAGAACTGAGAAGAAACACAGTATCCACACAAGACCTAAGCAGTCCACATTTCTGTGAACTCAGTTAATGCTGTTTTCCTATTACAAAAGTAAGAAATGACCATTTGTTTAATTTTAAAGCAGATAAGTGAGGAAAAATTAGTAAAAAGGCAGCTTGAGGAAAATTTACATTTTCCAGACTGTTATAGTCAGGTAATGAGTCTTTTCTTACTGGGAAATGTATTTGAGGCATGGAATGGAGGAAATAGGAATTAACTAGTATCTTCAATGAAGATGAATGAACGCACAAATATCTTTAGAGGTAAGAAATTTGTACTGCAACAAAGGAATAGGAAGGAAGAAAACTGCATTTTTTTACAGCCTATATGACCAAGTATTTCTTTTACATTCAACAGATGAACCCCAACATCTAATCTAAACAGCATAAATGTCCCCCTAAGAGGTGGCAAGTGTTTCCAGTGATAACAAGTTTACCTACTTTAATTATAGTAATACAAAATAGTAAATCTCATATATAGACAATGAGTAGTATAACCCTCTCTGTCTCCCTGCTCAATTGTCAGCTTTATGAATGCTCTTAGATCAACTAAGATTCATTCTGGGTACATCTGCACACCCGTGAAAAGTCTTCAGTGGTCCCAAACATCAGGTTTACTCATAGAAGTTGGTAGGTGATTAGTTGGTAGATGTAGGTGCCTGATTTAAAAAAACAGCTCTGAGAAGACTATGTGAATGAGAATTGACCTTGAATTATATAGGGTAACAATCATAAGTCTTCGTAAAATAAAAAGATACACCTTTCTGATAACATTTATATAACTAAATACTCTTCCTTTTTAAGACTAAGGAGGAGGACCCCTGTTTACTAAGATGACTAAAAAATACTGAATTTATTATTTTTCCACTGTTTTCAGAACTTTTGTTTTAATACATACATTATACACTGAGGCTACAGCAGTTATAAATAAGAAAAGAATCTTGCTGTAAGGTTGTGACTAAAATTCTCCAAATATCTGTATGATGCCAATGCAGGAAATCTCAAATATCATGCTTGGAACTACAGAAGACCATTAACAAATATTTGTAGGTAGAAGGTAACACTTTCTGTACCTCACGTGAAAGGGATTGATCCCACTCAGTATTTATACATGAAACAAGTAAGTCATTATAGAGAATCACAACAAAATAAATAAATTTCACTCTGAGTCCTGTTATTTGCTGCTTTAACAGCTCAGTTTTTTCAATCTGATTTGAAATTTTTTTGCATCAGTGTGGAAAGTGGAAATGCATAGCTGTCACCCAAAAGAACTATACAGAGACCGTTTAAAAAAAAGACACTTGGCTGAAGCAAGGAAACCTGAGACACTCAATCACTCCGACTCTGAGCCTTAATTTGTACTGCAGCATACATGAGCAGTGCCAAATGTGAACAATTGAATACAAGTCACACGCAACTTCTGGAAATGTTGCTTTCTTGGTTTGAATTCTGTGGGCAATATTCAAGAAAAAAATCCAACTTTCATGACGAATTTTTCTTGAGTTATACTAGGAAAAAATCTGTCTTTTTTTATAATTAACAGAGCCTTCCAGTCATCACTCCTAGACTAAATATACTGAAAAATCAGTGCCACTACACATGGAAAAAAACTGTTTAAAAAAATCCCACAAAATGAGCTGTATTTCATCTTTATAAATATGTCTTACTAAGTTCCACCACCGGGACAGCGGAAAAAGGAATATGGATACATCTCCACCTAATTTTTTATGTCTTTCTCAGTGCCATTGTAGGACTAACATATTCTCCCTCTCAACATTTTTTTTTTTTTTAATTGTGGTGGCAGCAGTGGGAGCAGGTGCCTTGAAGTGGGGGCACATACCGAGCCTGACCTCCCTATGAACAGCTCTGAATTCCCTGATCTTGTTATGAATATTTTTTCTTCAAATGCAAAGCTGCAAAATGCATGAAAACTAAAGTAATTCAATTAAGTATCTATTCTGAGCTGGAAAAGACCATTTTGTTAGAACCAGTGGAGCACTAGTTTAACCCTGGTGCTCAGAATTCCCAAGCAAGTCAGCACATTAAGCCAGCTCTTCAACTTAAGAACAATTACTGTCATTTATCAGCCTGAATAGCAATAATGCACAAATCGACAGCTTTCAAGAGGCAAAGAGCGAGCTAGGTGTAATGATATGCAAAGCCACAGCACTCTACATTTTGAACTGTCTTCAGCCCATCAATACATCTCCAAGTACCTACAATTTATCAATACAAATGTGGTACCCAATGAAGGCAGGACCAAAAAGATAAATATGAACAGGGTGGAATAAAAGGTTCAAGAATGTTTGAATTTTATAATGATGAAGTACACATCACATGCTTACAGCATTTTACATGCAGTGACCTGATCACATCACATTTTATTCAGCAAGAGGAAACTAGGATAAGAGATAATCTTTCTTTCAGGTAGTTGTAAGCAGCTGCTTTGCTTTTTTTGTTTCTTCTTTCTTTTCTCTCCTTCTCCCCCTGCCCCCCCCTCAACCCCGCCCTTTTCTATTTCAATTGTGCATCTATGCAGTAGTTGTACAGATATGGTTACTTTCATTGAAATACCTAATTAACGTATCATGATTTTTATCTCAAGAAAGCACAATATATACGGAAGGCATCATTTGAGTCTCACTACCTTATAAACCCATTTTAGTAGCAATTGAAGGATTAAAGGAACGCTTGAGATTATTTAATAGTGTGTATACCAAATGGCATTCTGCTGATGAAAGGCTCAAGAATACAGAACTGATTTCCTCTTTACCTGATCTAATTGTGTGGTGGTTTTTCTTTTGGATTTTTTGGCTTTTTTAACATAAACAGCTTCCTTGTGAATGGAACCTTTCAGCAATTAACAGCCATTGCAACGGTCAGGCATTCAGATTCCTTTTGTCATATAGGACCTATGTAGGCAGGTGTGGGCATTTGGATTAGCAGTTAACTCACACAGAGAATAAAGATGCTTCTATGTTTTACCACGAGAAAAAAAAAATCAGGATTATAATTATTTCGCCTGCAAAGTCTGGCAGTTCCACCTGAAACTTCTAGTTTTATAACACCTTTTCATTTGCTGTGCCTTACTTTCCAATTATTACAGCATGTAAACTATTATACGCAGTCCTATCTTGATTCAAGATTTCAAGGTGTTCACTTGAGTTAAACATGTACTTTGAAATGTATTTTGCACAGGGGATCTCACCATGCAAGCTATTTTTCCTAAACTACTTCCATCTTCAAAAACTTCACTGTTATGGAAAGTACTAATATATGAGGATGGATAAAATGAGGCATGAGCAGAACTGAAAGAGGGCTTTGCCAAAGAGAGAACACCATCTTGTAGTTAAAGAACAGAGATCAAGAGCTCTGGGGTTTATTCTTAGCTTTGCTACAAACTTCTCATATAATCTTGAACACATCACTAAAACCTGTGTTTCCTCAGTTCCCCCAGAGACAGCTCTTTTTCTAAACACGGAGAATAGCTTCTTCAGGGGACAGATGACAGTTATTGATCAATGGAAAATAGAACATCATGATCCATGAACATCTGTGTGGTATTCCTCAGCAGAGGTCCGGAACAGTATTGTCTTCAGCCTTCAGGAGACAGAATTTGCACAGAGACACCATTCATCATATGATATAGCTCAAAGTTGAGAGGATTTAACAGGAGCTTTCGCATTATTTAAAATACAATTTAAAAAAGAAATACAATTTCCTCCTGTTTTACTGTCTTTCTAGAATTCATTCATCTTCCTCTAACTATTGGGGGGTGGTGGGGAGAGGTATATTCCAACATTTATTTTTCACATACCTTTTTATTCCCACTGACAACAACTTCTATCAACTTTTACCATCTTACTAAATGGGCTCATTACATGTGTCTCTTTCAGACCCCCTAGGTTGCCAGCTGCTGAGAAGGGTGCAGAGAGCAAGAGGATATCAGCCCATTGAAAATGCCTTGGGGACCACCAAGATGTCTCAAATGGGCGAATATGTTAAAGTTTGGGAGGAACTGAGCCTAAGTCATCCTTTTCCTGTAGGCCTTACTTACACTGCTGATTACGCTTGTTTACCAATTTAGTACACTTACCAGTTAGCAATATGAATATACAGTCAGAACAAGTAACTGACTATCAAGAAGCCTAATGAATAGGTTACTAAAGAAATAATCGGTAAAGTTATCTCATCTCAAGGGAAAAACAGAAGAGAAACCCACCACTGATTAAATAATCTTTGAGATTATTTAAGCACAGCTTTGAGAACTTTAGAACCACTGTTCTGTAACAAATGACTTCTGCATTTGGTGTAGTATTCTGATTTCAGTCCAGTTAGCAATGCATACGGAAGAACCCACCATAATGGAAACATAACAGTATAATTTTCCAGGAAGGTGAATGGGAGAATGTCTAAACAGAACGCAATGGATGCTTATTTTGATTTATATCTCTCTCTTGTTACTGTGTTGGCAAAATTCATGATTTTATCACAAGTCTCCTGTTACTTGGTGTTCCTTCTCATCTAACCACTCCCACAGTTGTAAGATTATATTAAAAAATCTCGTTTTCTTTTTTTAAATTATGTTTCTAACATTCAGTAACAGTGACGAAACACACCAAGTTCAAACCCAAAAGTTTCAGGATGCTGAAGAAAACAAAAAGAACTTGAAGTAAATTGTTTTAAAAAACTGTTTTAAACCAATGTCACTTTTTTATTTGAAATGCAGTGGTCATTGGTCTTGAAAGTTCCAGTGACAATAGAGAACTTTCATCTCTGTAACTTCTCCTTCTAACACATTTGTGTCGACCTCGCTACTGTTATCAAGCTCTATTGCTCCCGTCTAATAGCAGCATCAGAAATGCAAATGTACTATAAAAATCCAAGGCATAAAACATTACATTGATAATAAATAAATAAATTATTCAGAAGAAGAGGAGAAAACTCTCAAATAAATGTGTAACCTGAACAATCTAAATGACATGTTATTGTGTCAAATCCCTTTGTTCGTTTCTTATGTCGAAACTGACTGAGAGTTTGATCTTGCTTCCTCTGAATTCAAAACAAAACTTCCACCTTTTTTCTTTGAAAAAGCACCGAAAGATCTTCTGGAGTGAGATAGCATCTTCTGTTCAAAAAACTTCAGATATATCTATTCCTTGGCTGAAGTAATAAGCAGGCAGCAGGGCCTTCTAGCACAAAGCTCTTCATTAGAAATGTGGGTATTCTTTTAAAAGGAAGTATTCCTTAACATGGATATTTAATATAAAATTTCATACTGACATGTGGATTTAAACTGACAGGGAAGATATTACAGCCATTTTATCCTTGTTTCTATTAACTGTATAGCAAGCACGAAATATATACAGATGATGACATGGAAGAAAAAGCAAACAAAATGGGAGTCAAACACTCTCAAACTAAAGAAAACTTCTTGACTCTTGTTATTCTTCTCTTTGAAGTACCTATGCAGTAATTTAGAAGAGAGAGCAGACTCACAAACTGAAAAGAATAGAGGGCAAATCAGGGCTATTTCAGGGATTCAGATGGAATGTTGATATATTTAAACACGCTATAACCCAAAGAGGAGGGTTTTCTTCAATGTCATCTTATTACACTGCAAGGGAGGAAAACAGACAGTTCAATCACAAAATCATAATGCTTAAGCAGCATGAAATCATAAAGCTAGCAACAAAACAGGTGAAGCATGCTACATTTATGATTCATATGCTTCCTTTCACCCTAGCACAGTATTGGTTTACTGATAGCCCTAAATGGCCAGTCCCTGCTGGTCTCTCCAGCACAAGAGGAGTGAGCAGTATTATCCTTTTGGGTGTACTTACTGTACTGCACTCCATCATATAAAAATAATGCACATGAATAGTTAAACTGTTTATCCAACTGTACACATAGGTTACAAGCTACCATAAATAGGGTTGTTGTTTAGACATGTACATAAAGCTCAATGCATACAAATAATCTTTACTGTCACATTCTAGATCCATTGAATTTGGTATACTGCTACAATATAATTTGGTAATTTTACTTTGCTACAGACATCCCAATTCTCTTAAAAATTGATGTGAACTAAAATAACAAATTATATGCAAAATCATATCTATAAAAGAAAGTCTAAATGTGGACTTTCTTTGATCATTTATTTTTCCTTTTTTTTTTTCAAATTGTGTGTGATTTTGAGATCACCAGTGTCAATATTGCCAAGCACTTGGGGGGCAAGCACATCTTGAAGGAGGTGTCTCCTTAAGATTTACTTGAGTATAAATCCAGAGTAAAAACAATTCAGAGAAAACTCAACTTTATGTTGTGCCTGCACATGGTGAAATAGGCACTTCCAGCTAAGATACTACACTGAAATTTGAACATCACAAAATAAACTGGGACATTTCCTCTCTGCGCTGAAGCCGGACTCAACACAGAGATGGGGGGGAATGGAAAGGACAGCTTTGCTTACCTCTGATAGACTGAAGGCTTCTTCAGTCTCTGCAGCAACTCATTTGGGTGAGTAAGCAATTAACTTGCAGAATTCAGCCCATCTTTTATTATCACAAATCTTCCTGATACAAGTCAATTCCTAACAAAAGGATAATATTTTCTGGAGTGACTAAAGAATCTAAGAGAAGTGAACTAGGCTCCTAAATGCCTTTTTACAAATTTTAACCATATGTCTCATACACCAGGTAAATACACCTGCTATACTGCCATCTGTTGTCAATCAATAATTCATAGTACCGACAAAATTTCTAAATTGCTTTCAAGAGAACATCATTGTTCTAAAAAAATTATTTGAACCAATTTTTTCTACATAACATGAATGTAATAAAGATTTCTTTTTTGAGATGTACTTACAATGTACTGTATCCTAGCATATGAAACTGGTCCAAAAAAAAAAAGTAAAATTAATAAAGGAGGAACTAATGGAATATTTACTTGTTATTGGTATTTGCATTTCATTTTCTGAATGCTAATTCTGAGAACATCCTTTTTTTTATCCTTTCTAATTTTGTCCTCAAGTCTCAATCAAAAATTCTTAAGTTTCTCTTTTCAGCCAGAAGATGGAGTCACTGTCTCCTTAGAAAGATTTTCATCACCCATACTACTGTCCTGTCTAGTTCTTATAGCTATGTCAGCTTCCAACCAGGTAAATGTTAATAACCACATTAAAAGTTATAAATTATTCAGAATCTAGAGACATTGATCCTGCACAGTACAATACTGTTGACTCAGGTGAAAGTCTATTTTATCAGTTTATGGCAAATCTTTCTGGAATATATCAGGGTGGAGGGGAATTTATTAATTACTTCTATTATTCTATTTAGTATCTTTCCTGTCACAATCTTCACGTGAAGGTTTTTAACTGAATTTTCTGCCCTGGCTCAGTGAAATTTCTACAGGAATAGAGGCAGTCTTCATGTACAGTTTACTGATTGCTCTTCTTGGGAAGAAGTGATTGCAGCATAGTTCATCAGAGAACTGGCAGTTTTGGAATAGGAGCTTGCTTACTAACATTATATCTATGGCAAATTAATATCAAAGAGTACATCACACAAGAAGCAGTGTTAAAAAGAGAAGATAACTAGCCATAGAGAATTTATGGTTATGTGTTCTTCACATAGAGGCGTACCAATGAAATGAATATTCTACCAAACAACCTGAAAACAAGACTAGAAGATCGACATGAGAGCTTACATCAACAGCTCTGATTATAAATAAGCCACCAATTAACAACATACTACTAGCACTTCCTGAAATGATCGATCAGTAGTAAAAAGCTGTTTCATGAACTACAGATATCGCAAAAAGACAAACTGAAGAGAATTTTACTATACATACACAGGAGAGGTTTTTATAGATCTTCTGAATTTATTGAGTCACTCATGGAATAAATGAATCACCAGTATATTAAAAAGTCTATACAAACCTAAACATTCTAGATCTTAGAATCTTTTTTTCTCTCAGTCAACTCTTAATAGATATTTTCTATTTTTCTACATATACTTTTTTCTAAATATGTACTACATAGGTAACAAAGTATTTTCTGAATAGAAAACTCTTGTAATTTTCCAACTGTGAAGTTCCACTGAGATTTTTATATTCAAGAGCCTTAAACTCATCCAGTTCATTCCTTAGAAACAATAATTTTAAAATATTTTAATAACTTAATGTATTTAATATATGTGTATAAAGAGAAGACATGACATACCTGCCCATTAAACACTAACTTTTTGGGTCCAATGGATAAAATATATATTTTAGAGGAATTATTTCCTTCAAAACTGACATTGCCTTTCACTTCCTTTAAGTATTGCAAACAAATACATAAACTACAGAACATGAAGTTTATTGAAATCAAGGCATTTTTAGGATTCTTTGACACAGAAGTATGTAGCCCTTAAACAACCATTAACACTGTATGAGAAAATATAAATTAAAAAAAAAAATGAGAGCGTAAAGATACCAGAGTGACACCAATATTCACATTTCTCACATTTAATAGCATTTTCATGTAATAAAGATTAGCTGGTGCTATTGGAGTCCCACACATACTCACCACAGTGACTGAAAACATCTTTTTTAAAAGGTTTAACAAGAAAAGCAATTTATCAACCATACCACTAAGTTTGACTTCTATAACACTGTAAGCTGATTACAGGTATTCTAAAACTAATCACAATTTTGCTTCATAATCACAAGCAAGTGTTTCAGGAGTCATACTTACCTGACTACACCTGTAGCTGACGTAACAGTATTCCCTGGCAATCTACTGTTGAATTTGTGCCTTGTCTGACATCTAAAAAATCAGGGTTACCCTTGCCTTCTGGATTAGCTGCAAAGGTGGAATCCATTTTTTTTTTTTTGCTTTAAGCATAGAAAGCAAACCACCACCCAGAATTCAAACAAATGCATCAGTGAGCACTCAGAAATGTATCACCACAGGTATTCAATTCATCAACATGAGAAAAATGTTTTGTAATTACTCTGTGAAGTTTGTCTGATCACTTGTAAGTTCCAAAAAGTAAATGTAAGAGGAAAATTATTACTTTTCATTTCCTCAAGGTTTTAATTTAAACATTTCTGCAGAACATTTATGCATAATAAGACACAAATCCCTGTAACTGAAGACAATCACTTCTCTCCATTTTTTCTTAAAAGTACAGTACAATAAACTCTTTCACACATAACAAAGTGTATTTGCTCAGTTATCAGATATTTGTTTATAAAGCTTTCACAGTTACCTAGCAAGTTCGAGTTTAATTCACAAAAGATTAATAATTTAGCTTCTGAAACTTTGTGTTACTTCTCATAAAAGACATTCACCCACATTTACAGTTCAAAAGGTTTAATCTTTCATTGAAGCATTACCAAGGGTCACGACAGTAACTCCAGTGAAGTTAGGAAAACAGCACTGCTATTAATTATTATTATTTACAGTATATCGTAGTAAATTAATTGGGCAATAAAAGGTACTGCTATGATTTATCAGAGTATTAAAACCTCATTCACTAGATATTTTTTTTCCTACTGAACTACTGCATTCAGTATTATAAAGCAAGCTTTTTACCTTTTTATTTTAATTAGGTGGCTTGGTTTTGGAGAAAGTAAAATGGAATTCTTGTGAATGTCAGTAAGAAAAATGTAGAAGTTATGCTATATTTAGAAAAACAAAAATTGAGGGTAAATATTTTAAGAAAATTTCTTCATCTTACATTTAAGCAACTGCAGAAAATCCACCAAAAAGATTGTTCAGGAAGTCCAACACCTGGGAATCTTAAAGAAAACCTGGAAAAAGACAAGACATACAAAGTCCTGCTTTAATAAAAGGAAAAAAAACTAGTAACCAGATCAGGTTTTCTCATAATTATTTTTTATAATTAAAGAAAAAGTATTAACTGACAATGACATTGCATTTGAGTGTCAAAAATCAAGCCTTTCTGTTTCACCACCACTGTTTTAGAGAATTTTTCAGATATAAGCCATCACTATTAAAATGGAAAAATATAACTAACATCTGGCAAACCTTTAGATAGTAACATGCTCATGATTGTTGTACAAAAAATTAATGGACTATTTTCTATTTCTTAGAATTAATACTGGTTTTGGAACTACTACCTTTGTGCTAAAACTGCTAAAGCAGCCAATATGGTACAAAGATGTAAAGATGTGAATTACTGAACTCAGCACTTTCGCCTGCAAGTATGATGCTCACAAATACATTATGTGTAAAAAGAAAAGAATGTATTATTGCATAACATTCTTAATTGCATCTCTCCCTGCAGGACTCCATCGAAACACGGCATGTTGTAACTTTATAAAAAATATTTTGTAGAAGGAATTTAGAAAAGTAGAGTGCTAGTAAACAGATAGCCATTGCACATATAGTTACAATGCATTATGTATTCAATAACCTAAATTTTTCAGTAGACAGTGCAGATTTTTAGTAAACCTAAATGGACATTAACTCCACATGCTTCTATGTAGCACGATCTTTACCTGCTCTTATAAAGAAGATAAGCTGTTAGCCCTAATTACAGATACTGTTTCCATGCTCACAAATATTGTCTACATATTCCTTTAGTTAAAGACAGATTTAGAGTTCATTGCTTTCTAGATTTGAAGTTATTTAAAAGCTGGAGAAGAGTGAGGTTTTCTGAACTAGGCTTCCAGGGGAAGTGGGTGAGTTTGTTCTCTGAAAGTGAATTATCCGTGTGCTTCCTGGGGGAGAGGAACAAAAGAACATGGAATGTGAAGGGCATCTTCTTGAATGGCTTCCCAAGACTGCTGTGGGGACATTGTCTCTCATTCTGCTAATTTGCCAAAGGTCTATGCTATTTAGAACATGCATGTGTAGAAATAGAAAAAAAAATATTAAAAAACAATAAAATTCTGACTTCTGAAGATAAAGTGGATCCTTGAGATTTGTGTGCAAAACCACAAAGAGACAAACTTTTCTATCCCCTAGTACAGGAAGGTTTCCTTTACTTTCCATAACAGCAATTGGGAAAAAGCTCTTGTTCAATGCTTACAGGAGGATTACTTCAGTTTTCCTGTCATCACTTTCTTCATTACCATTGAAACAGGCAGGGACAATCCAAACACCACATTTGCAGTGGTCAAAATGGCGTACTGTGAATCTATGACTGTTTTGAAGCAGTTCCTGCAAATGTCTTACTATCAAACACCCTTTAAGTTGGTTTCCCTTTGAAAACTCTAGCTTGGGCAGAAGGGAAAGCAAAGGTAGTGGCAAAGAAGAGACCAGAACACAGATGCTGATGGTTAGATTTGTATTGATTTTCCTAAGGTTTCTACTGACGTTCAATGGAAGCCTTTCCACCATACTGTCTGCTCACCCATCTCCTGTCCTTAATACAAGATATTATTATGGTATATCTGATGGGAAGAGCCTGTAATAGCATCTGATTTTATCTCAGTCAATGCAGAAAAAAAGCTCTCATTCTCACAGTGCCGATCTAGAAGAACGTATGTCAGTCTTGTTGGAAATTTTATGGAATCATAAAAAAATGTCACTGCATCTTCCTAGAGGAAAAAGAAGCTCATTAGTATCAATGGCGGTCTTACACGAATAAAGAAATTAAGAGATTATTAGTACACTCTGTTGGGTGTCCATGTCCAGGTTTTCTCGCGGGTGGCTGCAGGGGTCTCTGTGAGGAGAGGTCGGGGCTGCCACACACGACACAGCAGGTTCCAGCCAATTCCAGATGGTTCTGCAGCGCCCCAGCCCAGGGCACAGCTGAGCCCCTCAGGGACGCTGGTGGTGCCTCTGTGGAAACGGATTTGAGAAAGGACAAAATGCTGCCCAGCAGCGAGGGGAAAGTGAGGAAATGCGTGAAAGAAGAGCGTGAGGAAAAATGTGAGGAAAAGCGTGAGGAAAAGCATGAGGAAAAGTGTGAGGAAAAGTGTGAGGAAAAGCATGAGGAAAAGCGTGAGGAAAAATGTGAGGAAAAATGTGAGGAAAAAAGTGAGGAAAAGCGTGAGGAAAAGCGTGAGGAAAAGTGTGAGGAAAAGCGTGAGGAAAAGCGTGAAGAAAAAAGTGAGGAAAAGCGTGAGGAAAAGCGTGAGGAAAAGCCCTGCCAGCACCAAACTAGGAGGAGACGTGCGGTGGAGGAGGTGTTCCAGGGGCCAGAGCAGGAATTCCCCTGCAGCCTGTGGAGAAACCGTGGGGTAGCACCCAAACTACAGCCCGTGGCAAGCCCCATGCCGCAGAGGGCAGGTATTTCCTGAAGGAACCACTGCCTGTGGAGACACCGACACCGAAGCAGGAGAAAAGTGTGAGGAGAAAGGAGCAGCAGAGATGAATTGTTATTGACTGACCACAACCCGCCATTCCCAAACCCCTGCCCTGGGTGGGGCTGGGGTGAGTAGAAGAGTCAGGAAGGACTGAGCCTTGGAAGAGATGGGGAGGGTAGAAAGGTGTTGTTTTAGTTTTGTCTTTGTTTCTCACCATCCAAATCTATTTTATTTGCCAATAAATTAAATTAATTTTCCCCACATCAAGTCTGATTTGCCCATGCTGGTAATTGGTAAGTGATCTCCCAGTCTTTACCTTGACCCACAAGCTTTTTCATCTTATTTTCTCCCTGTTCTATGGAAAAGGGAGATAAGAGAGCAGCTGGGTGCATGCTGGCTGCAGTCCAAGGTCAACCCACCACATCCCCAGGCTGATGAGCACTACTGACTGGCAGTTGAGGGGGGAACACGACAAAAAAGGGGGGGAAAGTTAAGGCAGTAAATATAAAAAGCGAGGAATATTAGATTTATTTGAAATCTTATCCCTGCCTGGATTATTATTGACTTTAAGTTCAGTTAAGTCAGTCTCTGATATATTTGGATATTTTGATAAGCATCCATACTGCCAATATTTATTTCAGTGACACATTTGGGCCTCTGTACTCATCTAGTTCTATTCTCAGCACACAACTGGAACCCTAAATATAGTCCTAGTCTGTCTGTGGGTATCACTCTGTGTAGCTACAACAGGCATGCTTTACCGTAGTAACCCTTTCTTCTACTCTTCAGCTGGGTAAGCGCTTGGAAGGATCTATATCTACAAATGCTCAATTTCTTTTATTGTTTCA
>NW_009259593.1:3479823-3493986 GCF_000687185.1 Egretta garzetta
AGGCTACATAAAGAAACATGCTTTCTAATAAACATTATATTCATCTGACAAGGTTTATACATAAAACAAAAAAAAAAGGAAACTAATAAATACTTTTTAAAAAACACAGTACTTTCAAGACATGTATGCTGAATACACATCATGACACCTCCAGTATGCATATACTTTTACACATGCCTTTTCCTAAGATGCATTTAATATCCCTGAAATTTATTATCAGTTATTCTCCATGTGCGTTAAATTTCTTCCACTATCACAGTTAGTTTCTGGTTAGAAGCTCTGCTGATGCTATTTTTAATGCCAGGCCCACCATCTTCCCCAACATATTGAAAAGTGAGATTTTATTTTTTTTCCGCAGACAGCTTCCTCCCTTTTCCACTAATTTCACACCTTCATGTCTCCTCTCCTTGAACCATAAAATTCAACCAAGAATGTTCAGTAAACTTCTTGCCCATCAGTAGTGACACTCCTGACTGGCTACTGAAGAGAACCAGTCTCATTCTTACACACTCGATTTGCGTAGCAGTTGTGATATTGATCTAACAGTCCACAAAACCACAGCTTTCAATGGTTACAATTGAGCAAAACACGTCCATTCTGAAATTATTAATACTATCACAGGGAGATTAATTTCCTTTTGATGTTCTTCTATCAGGAACTCTACTTTGATTCATTGATGTCAAAGAACAAATTAGTGCAGTACATAGCCAAGCAGTATGATATTAAAATTGGACATTATTCTGCCGCTGATATAAAACAATAAAGTAGCAGATGGCTTTTTTTTAGGAATGGCTTTCATGTCAGAGTAAAAGGCTGCACAAACCAAAATTTTTTCTCTTTCTGGAAATTGTTCTTGTTTGGTTGCACATCTGGATCAAAATCTTCAATGTGTGAAAAGATTATATTATATGATAAAAGGTCAAACGTTCAATGGTATACAGAAGGTAAGTTATGTTTTGGCTCTTTAGTTTCAAAGTGGCAACAAAACACAACACTTGGTGAAAAAACAAACACCAACCAACTTGTGTGTACTTTTGGACAAAATATTTGCCAAACATTCAATTTTAATAACATTGTCTTTCTATATACAAAATTTACTTATAACACTTGCTCTGAAAAGAATTAGCTTCATAATTAATTAAAAGCAATGATATTTACACTGCCATCAAAACTGGGTTTTTAAGATCAAGCATCAGCGTTCCAATGCTCTGCATCTCTACACTAAGCCTGAACTTGCTTCTCCAGTGAATTAAAGACCAATGTTACAATTTTGTCATTTGTTTCAATGGCAGGTAAACGCAATGCAGTGTCTTCCTTCAAACATGTCTTCCTATGATACCACCAATGTCACAAGGACACATTTTACCTCTCTCCATTCAGCATAGCCACTGTCTTCAGAAATTAAGTCACGGTATTTGGATAATCAGGCTTAGGGACAAGTTTCTTTGTTGAGGACCAGACCAACCCATAGCTGATACATTTCCTCCTACCAACTGCTGGTAAGCACATACGCTGCAAAGATTGAAGGACCATTTAACAAAACAATGCTGTCCATGGCTACTTTTAAGTTAACTAAACAAAACACAAAGGTTTGTTTCATGTTGTATTTTACACTGAAAGACAGGTAACTAAATGCAGGTTTTATGCAGCTATTCTTGCCCACCAGCAGATGGCTGGAACATCAGATAGAGCAGAATCTTTGAATTTCAATTGCACAGATGAGGACAGTATACATAAGGCATTTCCTGTGCGTCAAGGGGTCAATTCTATAGCTATAGCTTCATATAATACAGTTCCCAGGGGCTTAGGAAAATGAGCAAAATAGGGCCACTTACTTCAACCTGAGCCCATGAGAAGGAAAGAGCAGGCAAACACACATATTTAATAAAAACAGAAGAGTCAAAATACAGAAACTAAAGAAATCCATAGAATCTCTAGAAAGGAATACTTCATTTCTTCCTAAAAAAAACACCTCAGCATAGAAACATGAGTTGCTGCTAAGTGGATTATCTGCGATACAAATCCTATTGAACAGAACAGGCCTTCTAACAACTTGCAATTTGCATGTCTCCATGGAGGACTGGTGATTAGTTTTGCATTAATTGCAGCAACCTGTTAATACCATCCCAGCCAGGTTCCACTGGCAACCAGAATCACTTTTTTCGTTATCAATTCTGTGTAGCTGTTGAATGTATTTAATACTAACATATCAGTCAAATTGAGTTTTCCTGTTATTCTCATTAATACTGAAAGCTTGGACTACTTATGAAAGAGGTTGGAGAGGGCTGGGGAGGATGAGCCATAGTTTGTGTTCTCTGTCCTTGAGAAAGTATCTGTACTTGGGTTTTTTCAGTCTTGTAACCTGTGCCATGATGTGACCTTCTAACATTGCTACTTGTCAAAAGGTAGATGCTTACATTCACTTAGAAGACTGAAAACATTACAAGTAAGTTACTAACACAAACACCAGATCATTTTAGAAAGTGCTGTATATCAAGGATTTTCTCTTTTGTGCAAAATGTTTAACAAATTCATACCATTTTTCATATATTCATCTCCAATTTTAGCAAAATCCTCTGAAGAAATAAGTATCCAGACATGCACAGGATAAATTTTCAAGTTATTTTTCCCCGAGTTGCTGCATCCCTTTCTCTTCCACCCCAAAAAACACCCCAAAAATTGTATTCACATTATTTTTAATGTAAATGCTGTTTAGAATATATCGGGTTTAATATAGTGAAAGCTTTTAATAAGGCTAAACTAACAATGAGATCTCCAGTTTTCAGAGCTAAAAGGTCAGGGGTTTTTATCAAATTAAATGAATGCCAGTAAAATTGTAGGCACAGAAAATGCATTGTGTATTCACTGTAACAGTGAAATATTTGGCTTTGCCAGCAACAGACCAAGCACTCTATTTTATGTGGAAAAGGATGTGGTTTGCTTAGTTAGCTTGGAAATAAAGTCAGCGAAAAAGAGTGGAAGCTTTCAGAACACAGAGAAGTACAACTTGGTGCCGTTTTCCCATAAAGCTGCAGAATGCAGGTCCCTTTCAGCTGTTAAAAGATTGAAGAATGACTTGGAGTAGAACAATAATGTCAGAAGAACAGGGAAGTACACACTAGGCAGCCATAAGAACTTCATTTGACTTGTATTGGCAATTGATTTAAATGGAATTGCAACTACCCATCAAGGTCAAGAGTGCTTTCTTGACATTAGGGACCTCCGTGTCAACTGTAAATGTACAATGGTCATCTATTTTTTACAAACATGTTCAAATCATTATAAATCATGTTTTAGAATGATTGTTTTAATGCTCTAGGTAATGTGATTTTACCGAACAGCAGTATTGCTAACTGAACAGTTTGCAATATATCCTTTGCTATACAAATTATTCCACAAAATAATAAACCACCCTTTATCAGACACTACACAGCTTAACCAAAAGAGAGAGATCACATCAGGTACCTTCCATCTCAGTATAGCAACAGTACTTTTAAGACAGCAATGTTGTGATTTCAGGACAACAAGGTCTTACAACAAGGACTCGCTGAACATTAGTGCACGAACATTAGGCCAATGTTAAACTAACACTGGAATAAATCCTAAAATACTTGTTCCAGGTCAAAACCTCTAGAATTTTCTGCAACATCTGTAACAGATTCTTCTCCCACTGAAGTTGAGGACAACCAGTTTATTTGAATTTTGTATACTTACAAAGAGCCCTCATTTTGACAACTGCAATTTTTTGATTTCTCCAACAAAATGCGTGTTTATGGTGCTCTAAAGGTAAATAAAAAGCACATCTCTGCTTTTGAGATACTGATAATCTAAGTGCCTGACCTACAGAAATGAGGGGTACCCTCTGAACCTCATTTCTATATACTTCTTAGAAAGTATGTTAGTTTCCATGTTAACTATGTTCAGCTCATGTATATAGTTGCCTTTTATTTCTGAGGTAAATATATTTTGACGATAAAGAGCCATAAGGTTAAAATCAGAAAGAAAGGAGGAGGAGGATCACAGTGAATTACATTCCTCACAGGAATACCGTCATTACCTCAGTTATTCTGCTGCTTTGTCACTCACTGCATTCGTACCTTCGGAAATTTTGTAAAATCATAGAAATTAGCTTAAGAAACAGTGGAGTGTCACAAAGAGAAAACTACAGTACAGATCAGAAGTAGTAAAAGACCAGATCTATGTCTTAGTGAAGCAATAGTGTTTGCACTGGCCTTAGTAACCACTGGCATGGCCCAAACAGCATTCATGCCTGGGAATCTCTGTTTGGCTTGTGGTTTGTGATTCTCTATCTGCTTTTTAAATCTAATAACACATCATTCTGAAGCTATAATCAACTTGTATTTATATTTTTGTTTATATACTTCTGTACTTGTTTACATTTAATGTTCATGTTTCATGAGGAGTTGAAAAAGTTGTCAAGGTACAAGTGGTCAAGAAACAAGTGAAATGTGGGTAAAGAACAGAAGGGTAAACAGGTCTAAATATCATATCTTAGTATAAACATAAAACCCTAAAGATTAAATAAACCCAAAACTGAAATCATCAATATAACCTTGTTTTTCATTAAATTACCACTGAATTATTTTAACTAGTACATAAGCTATCCTTAATCAGGCATAGGGACTCCTTTAGCAGCAGTTGCATAGAGGGTTTCCTTCAAATCAGTGTTTAACTGATGTATAAACACATCACTAACATTATTTTTCCACATTTGTTAGGGTAACTACTTTTGAATGTTTCTTCAACAGCATTAAGTTGTATAATAGATCTCTCGACTTCCAGTCCAAACTTGTGTTAGTCTTGCAGAACAGCAACACCTGAGCGGCAAGGTCGTTGTGGAGTGTTACTATGCACCAGCCAGCTTCTCAGACAGAAGTTGTTCTAGAAGTTTGTAAAAACACATGCTTTTAACCTTTTCTTCTGGTGCCTCCTGTTTTGACTAATTAGCTAATAATAATTTAGTAACCTAATAGTAATTGACAACATCAAAATGTATAATAACCATGTCCTAAAAACTGACATGAGCAATATTACATCACCCAATATACTGGCTTTCATACAACTATTTCATTACCTGCAAGCTTCTTGGTGATGAATATGCTATTAAAAGGTTTTTTTTAATTTTCATGTTTCTCATGTTGTAATTCTCCAATAAATTTCTCTGACTTCCAACATAAATAAGTTTCATTATTCCTCATTATTAAAGGAAACAAACACATTCTCCTTCACTGAAAGGGTGTCATATAATTAGATGACCTTCCTACATAAAATCATGAATGAAAAAGGACCTGACAACTTGCAGGAAAATATTTAATCAGACATTAGGACATTAAATATAGTTAGTCAAGACACAAGACATTATTGTACTAAGAAATGCTTTCAGAAACAGTTTTTTACAATACAAGAGATCAAAACAGACTTTAGTTTTACTACACCATTAGACAAGTCCCAGCTTTCTAACAATTTATGACCTATTTCTTCATTTGGTTGCTTTAAACATGCTTTTAAAACATACTTGATAACTAGTAAAAATTGTATACAATGCAAATGACATTTCAGATAAGTTTTATTGACTTAATGCTCTGGTAATAAAATTATAACAATCAGTATTATTTTGATTTATTGCAAATTTTACTTTCACCTTTAATGGACTTGGTGCATGGCAGAATTGAATGTAATGCTGCTGCCACCTCAAGGTCACTGGAGAAAAGTGTGATGGTTCATTTTGGTCTGCTTGTATCTAATAAACGGTAGCAAGATTCAATAACTACGAATGAAAGGACTCCTTTGTTTTCATGTAGTTGTTCGATGCTCACTGTGTGGATACTCCACATGCGTATTTGCAATGAAAATATAATTTTATGCCTCTGTGTACATGGAACTGCATACACGTGCACCTGCAGACCTGCATGCACACACAGTGCTAAAGGTTAGAGAAAAAATTCTTTGGATATCAAGGAATGTTCATAAAGTAAGCCAAACCATGAGGTCCTAATTTTACACGAACTCATGAACAAGAATTTGACTTAGTAAAATTGAAAAGGGAATTAAAAATCTGGTCCAGTACCTTTCCTTTTGTTTGTTTGTTTGGTGCTTTTTCAAACTTTCGGATGAAAATCACAGTAGGATGGAGAACTCTGGTTTGTCACATTTATGTTAGTATTTTGATACATATTTTGAGGCAACAAGTGCACAATAAGTTCTGTAGCACAAATAGGAAAGTTGTGTAAATTTTTTTATTTCAGGTTTTGGAGGCCAAATAAATATTTTAATGAAGGAAACTGGATCAATTTATTTATCGGGTACTATGAAACATCTGCAGTGTTGTGTGTTTGCATGGATGCTCAGAAATTATCTAAGTTTGTACTCCTAAAAGTTCTACAGGCGCATAACAGAAGCCTCGCACCATCATACACATGACAAATATGTGGTCAGCTATACAAGTTTTACAAAATTTTTCAAAGTTAGGTTAACATGTCTGTTACACTGAACTAATCTAAAAAGTGTCACACTCCAAAATTACAATCTACTGCTTAAAACCCATCTTAAGCACCTATGTGCTTGATAAAAATAAAACCCACCTAATCCCATTTGTCAAAAAACAGATTACACTTCAAGTAAAAAAAGTCTGGAGGACAAGATCAATCTATGGAACATAAGGAACGTTGCCAGGAGCAGCCAGACCATTCACAGAAGGAGGACTGGTTCACGATTCCCTTTAATGAAGTACTCAAAAGCACTTGTTATATTTTTAAGTTATCCAGTCTCCAAGCTGATCAGGAAACCTTAAGACCTTTATTCTGGCCTATACGGCTAATTGATACTGAAATTAAATCATGGACATACCAGAGTTTCACACCTGACCGGATTTACACATTTTTGGTGGTATTTTATCCTTTGGGAGCTAGCACGTAGTGCATACTCTAGAATTTCTTTCTTGCACCCAAAATTAGTGGATTTTAGTCTATGACTCATATTAGCTACATTTGAACTCCAGGTAGTCCAATTCTTTTTAAGGGATCTCCTTTTACAAGTGAAATATTAATTTATGTAACATAGGATCTAATTCCAGTCTTGCTGCAGCTTATCATTCACAAATGAATTCTTTTGAATGTGTAAAATACACACTGAGGACAGTCACTGGGGCATATATGAATGGCAAATGTAACAACTGGGATCAGTATGTACCTACTATAATGCAACACTTCACGTACAGCTAATTTCTCTTAAGAATGCAAAGGACACTTCTGTATTTTCACTGACTGTAACATGAAAAAAAGAGTGAGAGTGGTAGTTTGCCATCATTGTGGTAGGAGTCTTTTGTGCATATGACTCCCTTTGCTACAACTGCCAGTAATAAATTACCTTCTGCACTCCCTTAATTGGATTACATACCTAAGAAAGCACTGTTTGGAGTAAGAGCTGGCAAAAGATATCAGTACCTATGCAAAATAATAAAAAGGGAAAATAATAATGGACATTAAAATACAGTACATCATGTGAGAAGTCTCTATGAACTGCCTTGATATTTTCTGTACAGCTAAATAATTTTTGTCCCTATTCTAAGTGGTTTCCCCATGGCCAATTCACCAGTAAAAACCAATCCAAATTTAAAACAGATCTGTCCTCAGTACATGTACACAGACCACACTGCCTTTATATTAATACAGACATAAGAAAATCGCATATTCTAAGGACTAGGAGAAGCCCTGGGTTTTGAAGACAATGGCAAAACACCTGTTAAGAATCACACCTACTAATTTATCATTTCCCCCAAAAAAGAAAATGATGGCAGTAAGGTCCAATTGTCACCTAGACCTTATTACCAGTGGGCAATATAATTCTCACAACTGTAGAGAACTTTAAACTGGACAGGCTAACTGGAAAGCTAGATTCTGTCAACTCTCAGAGGCTTTCACTGCCCTAGCTCACTGTAGAATCAAGTCCAAAGAATCAACAAACTATAGCTCATCCCCTAACAATCTCCTGCAGTGCCCTGATTTCAGATGATCCAATGCTCTTGATGCTATATTTTGCCTTGAAATATGAATTAAGTAGAATATAGCATGGTTTGGCTATTTTTTCAGTGTACTTTTTCAAAGGCAGCAGAACACTGGTGTTTGAAGCATTTCTTCAAGTCATAATGCATCCTACTACCTTCAGTCACCATTGCGAACCCACTGCTTTTCAAAAGAGAATCATAAAATGACAGGTTATATACGCAAAAATATAGATTAAAAGAATTGCTACTTATTTTTCAAGAGTTTTCTAAATCTTTCTCTCCTGTTTCGTCCCTCCTCCAGTCCTATTCACACTCAACTACAGCTCAGATTTATCTTCTTCTGCTTTATACTCACTGCAGACCATCCAATGAGAGACAAATACGCCCATTATGATACTTTGACCAAGCCTGTAAAAATCATCTACTAAAATACTAATAGTAGTTAGGGATGTGATTTTTGGTGCCATTTTAATGCAAGGTTTAATATAGAATGCAGTTATAATTATGTTTTGCCAATATCATTGACAGAAATAAGCTTTCACTTACTTCACAAATGAAACCAGCAGATGCAGCAGGTGTGAGAATTGCTGTGCCAGTATAACTTCTATATGAAAAAGGTCCTGTTGGTACAGTTGTATCAGAAAAACACCTTTACTTATTGTAGAGAACATTTCAGTATCTTGATCTGAGCCAAGGTGTAGCTTTCCATAACGTCTCACTATTTTCAGCTCACCTGGTTGTAGTTTCTTTCTCTCATATACCAGAAAAGCTACAAAGGTGTCCTGGTTTTGGCTAGGATTGAATTAATTTTCTTCCTAGTAGCTGGTATAGTGCTGTTTTGGATTTAGCTTCTTATACTGCCTCACCAGCGAGGAGGCTGGGGGTGCATAAGAAGCTGAGAGGGGACACAGCTGGGACAGCTGACCCAAACTGGCCAAAGGGGTATTCCATACCATATGACATCATGCTGAAGAAAAAACTGGGGGGAGTTGGCTGGAGTGAAGTTGTTGTGCCACCACTGCTTGGGAACTGGCTGGGCATCAGTCAGCAGGTGGTGAGCATTGTGCATCACTTGTTTTGTATGCTCCTCTATCATTATTATTATTTCCCCTTCTTTTTATGTCCTAATGAATTGTCTTTATCTCAACCCATGAGTTCTACCTTTTTCCTGATTCTCTTCCCCACCCCACTGCAGGGAAGCGAGCGAACGGCTGGGTGGTGGTTCACTGCCTGCCGGGCTAAGCCATGACAGAAGTTAGCTTTCCTTAGCTTCTACTCTTAGTATATCAGCAGCAATCTCATGTCAAGTGATTTTTCACACTCTCTTAAATTGAGTGCCTCCTAACAACTGCCTGGCAGGTTCTATGAAAATATTGGTGTCAGTTTTATGTTTTAGAGCACCTAACATTTAGGGTTGAGTTTTGCTTTTTTCAGTTCTATTTGGTTCTCTCTTTTCTCCAGCTGTATAAATTCTATGACTCAAAATTCTCTGCTCAAGTCAGTAACACTCTCACAAAACCACAAACATGACTTCAAAATTTTAAGGAAATATTTAAGGAAAAAGATGAGCCTTTCCCTATTTCTTACACCCAAGAGTTCTTATTCAGGTCTCTACTTCTCAATACCAATTAAAAGTCTGTATGCTAAGGATAGTATAATATATGCTACAGAATGGCATGAGGGGAATTTTGAAAAAAAAAATATTCTCTTATTGCTGAGAAAAAGTTGTAAATACAAGTAAAGAAGCCGACAAGAAAGAAATACAGAATTTTTTTTTCTGTAAAAAGCAATTCCAAATAAGTGACTTATGGTCAAATAACTAAGATTCAAGGGGAAGAAAGTAAGTTTGCAAATAATAGGACAGATGCTGTTAAATCATCTCTAAATTGCAATTATGCATTTTACGTATACACTTACTTGCACACATAAAAATGGATTTACGTATAGCTTAGAGGTGGCCCTGAATCACAGGGCTTAAATCTGGAGTCAAGCCTGTATCTACACACCCATAAAGCTGGGGGAAGCAGGGGACTGAATATAGGGATTTTTGGTCTCATTTCCTGTACAAAATAAAGTAGATGAGAGATTAGGAAACAGACTAAATCATATAAGAGATGTCAGAGTCAAAGAGATTTCCCGTTAATTCACAGGAAAGTATACAGAAAGTACAGAGTGAAAAAAACCTCATCATTTGTAACATGTCATGAAAAAATACAAGGTCTAAAGGAATGAGAGAGATTCACTGATTTGCAGTGTTAGCAGCACTAAAATAATTAAGAGACAGATCACAGAAAAACAAAACAAAAAATAAGTTAAAAATGTCATGGCTATTCTCTGAATATATGACATAGATTTACAGCTTTTAAGCAAATACTAATAATTTCGATTTAGTAAACATATTAGGAACCATCTTCTCAAAAAACAGGAGATATGTATCTAAATTAAATTAATATAAATCAGCCCCTAGATGTCATTGTTGCAGCTGAAATATCACTAAATACAGAACTTTCCTAATTCTGTAGCAGAAAAAGCTGTGTAATGCAAAACAAACCATCTAAGTAATATAAATTCTGCTCAGTTTTAATGCTTCAATGCCAAAGCACACAGATCTCTGAGGCGGTAACAAAAAAGATAACTAACTCTAACTATACAAAAGGATTGTATACGACATTCGGGTTCTAACAGCAGGTAAACACAATCACCTCAAAGAACTTTGCAATCTAAACCTCATAGCTGAAAACATCACATACTCCTTTCACAGGGCAACATTCTTTGTAACTCCTAGCAATGTTTGCCTCAATACTAAAAACATCAGCATTTCATAGTGGTAACACATCTCTAATTCTATCTGGAACAGCTGTACATGTCCGTTATATATATATGCAAATTTAATTATTTTTTTAAGTTCTTACAAAGTTTTTTTTTCTATGGTATCTTGTAGCAACAAGTTCCAGAGGCTAATTACACATACATAAAAAAAAAAATTCTAAAACTTACCTTACCCATTTTGAAAATGCAACCATTCAATGTCACTGAATATCTAATTAGTCTAATGGTAGCAAAAGCATATTTAAAGTGTAATTTACTTTCTTTATACTAGTTATCATCCTTACATATATATCATGTTCTGTTGTCTTGTCTCTCTAAATGAAGCAAGGCAACGTTCATTCTTTCCCATATAATTTTTCAGTACCTCTAGTAATTCTTAATCCACCTGCAATATTTTCTCTCAAAATATAACATAGTCCTATTTCATAAGCAAATAGCAGGGTATCATTGTTTTCCTATACAGTGTTCCTACCACTCTTCTGTTACTCTCTGTATTTTCCTACATAATACACCAGGTTTGCAAACTTCTTTATTTAGAGAATCAAAATGTCCCCTGCATGAGGCTCCGTTTCACAGTACAGACTCCCGAGATGCCAGCCTGGTAAATCAAAGCATCCAATACATATGCACCTATGTAAATATATGTAAATTCTTCCACCATCTTCTAACTGATAAACTCCCCAAACTTTATTTTTCATGTGATAATCAACTGTACTTTATGTACTCTGCACTTTTTTTTTCCAGAAACAGAAGAGCTATGGGCAGATAAACCTAGCATGCAGATAGAGACAATATGAAACAGACTCTGTCATCCAAAAAGAATAAGAAAAACAAGTCCAGGCTCATGTGTTACAGTTAGTCTATAAAGGTGACAGAAAAATTCCTAGTAGCCAACAGTGTTGCAATTTTACCGCAAATTTCACTTTGTTATGGTGGATCTACCTCACGATAGATAAAGGCCACCTCCAGGCTGCCCAGACCTAAAACTTAAGCAAAACAGAAAAGAAAAACCCTATTTCTTCACGTGCTCACACAGCACTCTTGGGCACTGCGTGCCCAGCAAGAGGCGTACAAGCCAAGGCCACCACTCCAACCAGTGCTCCATGCAAGATTCACTTCTGTTGTACATAGAGCTATGAAGCAGTTTATTTAATCTGCACTCAGGAGGTTCAGGGACCCCATTTATATAATACGTTATAATAATGTGAAAATTATAAAGCTTTTGGAATGGTTTTGGAACAGCCAGGCACAAAAGTGTAGAAAACTCACAGGCTAAATTGAATTTTTTATTGACAACGATGTAACTCATTGCTGTACAAGTCATTAATGAAAATAAGCCTCATCGTTAATCTTGATGACTGAAAAGAGTTTGAGGCTGAGGCTACAAAGAATAAACAGACACCTTACAGGCAAGTTACTACATGTAGATTTCTCTTATTTTAAAAGCACACAGAACAAAGTGTGTATACTTTGCATGTATTTACTTCAAGATAGCATCTTTGCTGATGGAGCTCTAAATTTACCTGGTGTTTCTAGACTATGTATTACTCCTTTAAATTAAGCTTATAATGTTTACTATAAAACTTATGCCACTGACATTCTGTACATATTTACAGTAATTACAAAGCAATTTTGTATAAACTTTTACAAAAACATCAACATTCCGAACATATTATGCTCACTACGAGTGCCTCATCTCTACCACTCAGGGATAGTTGCCTTATCCAAATTTCATTTTGTTTCACGTCTCCTTCAACCTGAAAGCAATGAAAATGAAAAATACAAAAAGAACTTTGTGAATTCAGAAGCCTTTCAAATTAATGTAAAAGTGTAAAATCTAAATCTGTTTTTGTTGTATAATCATACTTACACAGGGAATGAATTTTTTAACTTAGTCCAGCTTTAATTACAACAGAGAAAAATAACAGCCTATGGAGACCATTACTCATTATCCATCCAGAATTTTTAATCCAGACATATCAGATCCTAGTATATTTTGATTGGAAAAAGGAGGGTGAGAGTTCTGTATCTACAAGAGTGATTCAATTCAGGTACCTGGTTAATTAAAGTATGACAAATAAAGAAGTGGAAACTGAGCTTTCAAAGGAACAGGATCCATGAAAAATAATCACATTTCTATGAAAAGGCTCCATTTAATATGGCAGAAAAAGCTGCAACAAGCCGTTATTATTATTACTACTACTACATTTGGCATTGTGAATACTATACAGCTTCAACTTTTTTATTTAAATTAAATGTATTTTAGTAGGTGTAAGAAGATAGGTTGTATCCTTGCATTTTCCCCTCAGCAATTTCTTTTAAAAAAAGTCTTACCAAAATTTTACCAAAGTTATCTTACCAAGCCAGACTGTAGGCATAAGGCTTGAAGTGTCTTAAAACTTAACACAATTAAACAGAGATTCATAGTTTAAGTAACAAAGTAAAATTAGAGATGAAATAATACCTATTGAAAGGATATCTAAATCCATCTCTTGAATACCTGATTTGCCAATATTTCAAACACACCTCCTACCCCTATTAAACAATATACAGTCATCGACAAAACTCCCAGCTGAGGGAGGAAGTGAACTTGCAAAAAGTTGTACAGTTTTATCAGGTCACTCCCAAATCCCGCTGTAGACCCATCCACATCAATACACTTCAAGCCCCTTTCTGGCAATGAACATGAGATTTTACTTGCCATCACCTAGCCATGAGACACTTCCAAAACTCATTATTCCCCCGACTTTTCGGTTTATACGAAATATCTCATAAATACACAGCATGTAACATTTCTGGTATGCAGCTTCTACGGTTGCCCGACACGGAGCACACACTTTCAACTCCACATTCCCGCTGACTGAAATCGCCACGCCTTTTTGCCAGGTCTCTGCAGTTTACACATGGAAACATTTGCATTGATTTGCCATTTTAGACTCAAGATGTAGGGGTTGTTATGTTGGGTTGTTTGTTTTTTTTTAACTACAGCTGTTTATGATTTGAAAACGGTGCTGAAACAAAACACCTTTTGGGAGACTGTACCATTTCTTGGAGCACACGGTGCCGCCAGGCTTGGCACTGGGTACGGCCACCTAAGCCCTGGAGCTGCAAGGTGGACACCAATTATTTTGGGACTTTGCATAAAACCACCAGCTCAGCCGCACTGGGCCATCACGAGTGACTGTGCATTGCTGGTGGGTCTCCGCGCGAGCGGCAATTTAAGCGAGGCCGACAGAGGTATCGGTGGAGCCGCCGCCACCAGCCCTGTCCTCGCAAGAGGCCGGTGGCAGCGGCCCCCGCCGCGGCCCCGG
>NW_009259593.1:3494559-3497489 GCF_000687185.1 Egretta garzetta
GGATCCGCCGCCAGACGCCCCCGAGCCGCAGTGCCGGGCAGGGGCTCCGCTGCCTGGGGGCGACAGCCGGTGAAGTTTCAGCTCTCCCGCCGATGCAGTTTCCCTGCCCTCCGGAGCCGCGATGCGATCAGACCGGCCTCTCCGAGTTAGGTGGTTGTGCAAAGCGGTGGTTGGCTTTTCCTAGACCTGGAGGCATTTCAGGTCCCTGCCCTGCTGCTGCAGTGGGTGTTTGACACAAGGGCAACCGGCAGCTCCAGCGCAGAGGCGTTTTCCTCCGGTCTGGGTCTTCCCCCGGGGACCCTTTGTCATCCGCAGACCCCGTATTTTAGTGTGGGCTGCGTAAAGGGCCCGTGCTGGCACAGCCATTTGCCAGACTGAAGTTTTATGTCATGGGAGATTGAATCACCTTTGGTTTTAGTGAAAGCGATGTAGTTATTAAAATCCAGGTATTTGTGTACAATTCTTATCATCGTTCTAAAAACCACAGTCTGCAGCAGGAAGCATTAAACTCACTCTAAACAAAGAGTGACATAACATGTATATATCATAGTTACACATCTGATAATTTACATCGGCTACGAGCATCCAAAATCAATACATCTGAAGGTACTCCCTTGCTTTCATTTTTGACATAGCAGTAGCATATGGCAGCATTTTTCTTTTATGGTCTGTCTAGGATCTTTCCTCTTAGTTTCTATGCTGCTTTCAGATGAAACAGGTAGGGGAAATATTTGCCTATTTAGCATTTCTTACAAAGTTTTAAAAGTACCAAGTATAATTTAAAGTAGCACCATGTGCTTATAATTTTCCTAACTCATTCTCAAACTGAAAATATTTCAAGTAGACATTATTCCTGTGAGTACTTCATGTAATGTTAAATCTGCTTTCAGGGGAAAAACACATTTGTTTACTTTTCATAATGGTTTTTAAACATATTACAGCCAGTATGAAACAAACAGCAAAGCATTTTTGTATAACTAAATAGGATGGGTTTCAAATAATAACCTTGACCTTCTTTTAAGTTAATATTTAATTGGAGATTCTACATGAAAGGGATAAAGTTTTTTCTAGCCACATAGACAAGACTTGGTCATTCAATATACTGCACCAAACATTGAAATTGAAGCAGAAAATGCACATCGAGACATCTACTGTTTTATATTTTAAAAGTGAAATACTTGGATGTTTCAGTTTAATAGTGGCTGTGGATACATACCTTGATTCCTGTTAAGAAGATGATGCTGAACTTGAATTAAATAAGCAGGCTATTTGGTATACTCTGAAGTAAAATTATACTTGTTTGTTTTCAGAATTTTTGGTTTTTGATTTCTATCTCCTCCAATTGATCCACTGTTGCAGTGCAGTATTGATCATTTTTAATCTGCTTACATAGATCTAGCTAAAGGCATAAGGCCTTAAGTTGCTTATTTTCTAGTTATCATGGATCTAACTGCCCTAGGGCTTTATTTATATTTTATTAATTATTCAATTTTAATGTAGATTTTAGCCATTACCAAGTAAGTATTCTTCAAACTAACACTGAAAAATAGTAACACTGAAGAGAGTAGTTTTGTCGGTCTTAATGATTCAGAACTGACAAATATTGCTGCATTTTCAACTTGAAATATTTTACATGAGCATATGAAGTGTGAATTATATTAACATTGCTTATATTGATAGTTCTGATGATAACCTGAATTGTAAGCTGAATGGCAAATAAAGGTAACTTGAGTAGTTCTGTCCAGAATTTTTCTGTAGTGGGAAAGGGGCACCACAGAACGCATTCTCGTTCATTATATTGCTGTATACTAAATCCATAAGTGCAACAGAGTGGATTTCATGGCTTTTTAGGACCAGTTGTGGAAGTTCTGGTTTGGCCCGTGTATGTTTCTTGCAAAAAAAAAAAAAAAAAAAAAAAAAAAAGGAAAACTTGGGTTACATTTTCAAGGATGACTGATAAAAGAAATATCTGGCATCTCTTTATGTTCTAAATTTTATATATGGTATACAACAAGATATGATATATTGTGTATAAAATATATGTGTGTGTATATGTAGTGAAACTTGAATAAGTTATTTTTAGGCATTTTTTTAGAAGTAAATTCCACTGTAAGACTTTTTGTCCAGCTCTTCAACCCCTCACCCTACAGTTTCGCCTACGTCAGGAAGCATGTTTTCATGTAAATTATACATACTGGCTTCTAATTTAACCTCCAACCGTACCACATTATTGCCTGCCTGTACAGGTTTTGGCTGGCATAGAGTTAAATTTTTGGTTTGGATTTCGGATGAGAATAATGTTCGTAACACACTGATGCTTTAGTTGTCAGAACAGCGCTGGTTTTGGCTGGGGTAGGGTTAATGTTCTTCACAGTAGCTGGCATGGGGCTATGGTTTGGATTTGTGCTGGAAACAGCACTGATAACACAGGGATGTTTTTGTTACTGCTGCACAGAGTCAAGGCCTTCTCTGCTCCTCACCCCACCCCACCAGCGAGGAGGCTGGGGGGGGGGGGGGGGGCAGGAGCGGGGGGGGGGGACGCTTTACTTATTATTTTGCTTTACTTATTATTTTGCTTTACTTATTATTTTGCTTTACTTATTATTTTGCTTTACTTATTATTTTGCTTTACTTATTATTTTGCTTTACTTATTATTTTGCTTTACTTATTATTTTGCTTTACTTATTATTATCTACTTATTAAACTGTCGTTATCTCAACCCACGAGTTTCCTCACTGTTACCCTTCTGATTCTCTCCCCCATCCCGCTGCAGGGGGAGTGACCAAGCAGCTGTGTGGGGCTTAGTTGCCCGCTGGGGTTAAACCACAACAGTGTGGTTTATGGTTAGAAATCTTTAAAGGAAGTGTCAGTGGAAATAGTTACTGCCTTTAGCTTTCCCTCAAACCAGAAAAAATTACTCTTCATAACT
>NW_009259593.1:3497539-3510841 GCF_000687185.1 Egretta garzetta
ATTAGTAGCTTTTCTAGAAAATGACATTTATAATAAGTATGATTTGACATTTGAATGGTCTTTAATATAGTTATAGCAAAATGACTGATGCAAGTAAATACCAGAATTACTTTCTTTTCCTAACGTTTCAAGGAAAAAAATTGCTTATTTTTGTAAATTATGTTGTTGCAAATTGTCATTTGCTTTAGGAGACATCAGTGTATCTAAGTATGTTAGGAATACATTTTCATATCATATCATGGCTCTTAAACATAAATATGCCAGTAACTATTGATTGGTATATTTAAGTGTCTAGCATTCAAACATGTAGTTCTCGGAAAGAAAAAGACAATAGCTGTAACAATGCTAATCAGCCTATACTTGAAAAATATTTATCTTGCCGTTGTACAACGCGGAGGCAGGCAGTTATGGGCTCTCTTGGAATTATTCTGTTTAGCTGTATTGAATAGCATTTACGCTATCCACTAAATGTCCTCAAAGTCTTTGGCTATTTTTATAGCCATTTTGAAATTTTTTATTAAGTTAGTGGCATTAGGCTTCCATATTTAGTAGAGGGAGATACCTAAATAGTACTGGGTTGTATGTTTATTATTGTGCATGTAGAAATTTAAATTTTTTATAAAACCCTTTCTCCTAGGTATTATGGAAGAAGGAAGCAGTGTTGCAGTACTGATGCCAAATATTGGAGAACAGGAAGCCGTGCTGATTTCTGAAACAGTCATTGGCCCAACCCTGCAGAACAATGAAGATCAGGGAAAATGTAAAACTGATCCACTAATCCATGTTATCCAGAAACTAAGCAAAATAGTCGAAAGTGAGAAGTCACAAAGATGCCTTTTAATAGGGAAAAAACGTTCCCATCCTAACGCTTCTGCACAGTCCTTTGATGCAGATGATCTTTGTGAAATCCCAGCTAAAGCAATTGAGCTATCTGTTATTGCTACTAAAAAGACTGAAGAGTTACAAGCAGGTTATTTTGTGACTGAATGTCTTCCACAAAGCAAAAAAAAGGCGACGTGCTACCAGTGTAGTCTATGTAAGTTCCTATCACCTTCTCTCTTAACACTACAAGAACATATAAAACAACATGGGCAGAAGAATGAAGTGATATTAATGTGCTCAGCATGTCATTTTGCTTCTAAAAGCCAAGAAGAACTTGAAACCCACTTCCAAAATTACCATGAGAATGATGGTAAAAATAACATCCAGACAAAAGTGCAGCAATGTGTAAATGCTGCAAGTTCATTTTTGCAAGGGCCAGTGGAAGGAAGTGTCAAATCAGGGACTGATCACACAGGAAATCTGGAATGCAAAGATGTAACTCAGTCTACTCATATGCCTGAAATGGGTAGGAGAAAATGGTATACTTATGAGCAGTATGGCATGTACCGATGTTTAATTTGTCGGTACACTTGTGGTCAGCAAAGAATGTTGAAAACACATGCTTGGAAACACGCAGGCGAGGTTGATTGCTCCTATCCTATCTTTGAGGAAGAAAATGAAACTACCAACTTGTCAGAGACGGTTGTAACTCAGACACCTCATAGCATGGATGCAGTTGTTCTTTCTTTGGAAAACAGTGAACTTGATATCCATAGTGAATCTTCTCTTCAACTTCAGATTTGCAATTCTGAGCAACTGTCATGTAAATCGCCAGTAGGAGCAAATGTAAAAGAGGAAGAGATATTAAATCAGCCTCTGGTGCATTCTCCTACTACAGAGGTTTTAGAGGAGACTGTGTCAGATACAGAACAGGACAATATGATAACTGACAGCCTACTTTCATCAGCACAGAAAATCATCAATTGTAGTCCAAATAAAAAGGGTCATGTTAATGTCATAGTAGAGCGTTTGCCAGGTGCTGAAGAAAGTGTCTTACAAAAGCCTTTCTTGATGAACACTGACATTGAAACAGAAAAAAAATTAATCTCGGAGGAGTCCTGTGTGACCTGTGAAGAACCTGATGAAGTTTATTGTTCAGATGAAATTCAAGAAGTAATAATAGGATGGAATAATACTGAGAAGAAAGATAATGAATTAAGCTCTAATAAAAATGTAACAACTGATGAAAATGTGCCTCCTGCACGAAGAAGGACAAATTCAGAGTCTTTACGACTGCACTCATTAGCTGCAGAAGCTCTTGTTACAATGCCTATCAGAGCTGCAGAACTAACAAGGTCTAACTTCAGGACTCTGACAGGAGGAGATGCCATGGATGCAGGTACAGGACAGGGAGAAGCTGATGGCCCATGCATGGCTCATTCTAAAGTGGTATCCTCACTTAAGAATCCTTCAGAGGAGTTTACTGGTTTAAACAAAAGTGAATGTGCAATAGTTGAGATACAGAAAGAAAGGCCGGAGTTATCAGAAGCACCAATTAAAATGGGCATCAGTATGTCACTACTCACTGTCATTGAAAAACTGAAGGAGAGGACAGATCAGAATGCTTCTGATGATGACATTTTGAAAGAATTACAAGACAACGCACAATGCCAAAATGCAAATGATACAAATATTCCTGGAAGTAACCTAGTAGAATATATACCTAATGTAGATCGACCTTACCGTTGTCGCCTCTGCCATTATAGCAGTGGTAATAAGGGCTACATAAAACAACACCTGAGAGTCCATCGTCAGAGGCAGCCATACCAGTGTCCTATCTGTGAACACATTGCTGACAACAGTAAGGATTTAGAGAGCCACATGATCAACCACTGCAAAACAAGAATGTATCAATGCAAGCAATGTGAAGAATCCTTTCATTACAAGGTAAAGTTCTTTCCTGTACCTGTCTATAATAGCTAAATAACCTATTTTGCTACTTTTTTTAATAACTGGTGATCCCTCTTTCTAACTTAATTCAGTCTGACATCCTGGCTTCATTGTCATTACAGTTGGGGATTACTGCCAGCAGCACTTTCCAAATATACAATTCAGCTATAATTATACTGCCTTACCCACTGAAATAAACTTGCTTCCTCACACAAGTTATTTTCCTGAGAACCACCTTATGGACGTTTTAATATCATGTTGTTTTTCTGCCCACATGTAGCAACTACAGGAAGAAATGGAAGCATCCGAGAACTTAATAGTTGAAACTTTAAAAGAATGCTCGAACATGCCTGCTAGTTGTGAGTGTGTGCAAAAGTAATTGTGGCATTTGGGGGTAACATGAAACACTTTGAAGCAGAAATTCTTTTCTTTTTTCCTCTGTTGTGTTGGGCTGGATGTTTGGTAGAACTTAAATCTGAAAGATTACACATCAGAGTAGAATAATGTACTTCTGCCATTCATATAATCATTATTTCAAGCATTAGTGCTGGTGAGTGTGTTCCTATGTACTCTGTTCAGTACTCAGGAATATAGAATAGATAGCACCAGTATCTAGCTGTACAACTGAAACTCTTGTAGGCAGTGGTAGTACATTTTTTTCCCATATTTACTGTTGTTTAGGCCTAGTTTGAAAAGATGTACAGGTGGGGTAGCAAAAGGCTCTCTCTCCCCTGACCTTCCCAAGCAAGTAGAAACAGGCATAAGATATTCTTAAGTCACTAGGGAATATGAAAATTGCCATCCTCTAACCTCTAATCTAATACTGCTTTTGGAGTATAATAATTCTGGAGGAAGAACTATTTGCCACTTGTCTATGGGAATGGGGGGAAAAAGGAAATTTATTTTCTAAATAAAAACAAATCATATAATCCTTTCAGTCATTCTCATTGATTCTTTATGTTTTTCATTAATGTTATTTACATTGTTTCTAGTAAAATTACCTGAGGGCTAATCGGTATAGCTGTTAACATACATTTTATAACAGTTGTATTAAAACTTGAGTAACAATGTCACAAATGATTGCAATACTTGACATGACCAGTGTATGTTTGTAGTATATATTTAAACATGGAAAATTGTTTTTTCAGAGCCAACTGCGAAATCATGAGAGAGAGCAACACAGTCTTCCAGATATCTTTTCAACAGCTACATCTAATAAACTAATAGTTTCCAACGAAGTAGATGAAAGAGAAGGTACTGTTTATATTTACACTTGAAATTATACAAAGTCACTCATAACATTACTTCTGTTTGCTCTATTTGTATAAAACTGGTTTTAAGATCTCATTCATGCTGAAATGTTTTCATACCTGTTTATAACCTTAAATGTATGTTCTTTTCACTGTGCAAAACTTATAATCAGTTTTGAGATATCTTACTGATGTTTATTGGTAGATAAGATATTTTTAGCTCCAGTAGTTTGACCTTGTATTTCTTCATAAGAACAACTGGTATGAGTATTACTTTGAATTTTTAAGAAAAAAAATATTTTTTTCCTTCCTTCGTCAGCTACAGTATTTTCTGAATCACCTACAGTAAAAGAAAGCCTTTTTTTAAACTCACTGTGGTAATGTAGTTTGCTGTGAGTATATACATACAATACCATCCATTCTGTGTTTAGAAATTTATGTTTAATTATAGTAATGTCCAAAATGAATCATTTGTTTTAGCCCTAGAGAGGCAAATGTAAGGCCTTCTAAAAATGCAACCTGTATCTGTAGTAGTTGCCAGGGTAACAGTAGGTATGCATTTTCTAAATGTTTGTTTAACTGTATGTCTGCTTATAATTTAATACTGTTTGTTTTAAAAAGAACAACAACAACAAAAAAACCCCAACCAAACCCTTCGTGTGTTAAGGTAGTGAAATAGGGGAAAAAATATTCAAATTTTGAAGTTTAGGAGAAAATGCGGTCTTAAAATCTTTGCATGCATCCTCTGGTGAGTTGAAGTTACTGAAAATATTTACAGCATTTTTATTCTGAAGGCAACACTGTAATTATTAGTATTCTGCAATTTTAGAGTACTGTGGCAAAATACTAGTAATTATATCACCTCCAAACAACTATGGGCTGAAGTGTTTCCATTTTGTGCACATAGCTCTCTTCCGTCCTAACCGTGGTCTCCTGTTTGGTTAGATAGCAAAATGTGCACTTGAATAGTACTTAGATTGCAGTTGAAATTTCTGGGTTCTACTCTCACCTCTACAGCTGATCAGTGAGTGCAAAAGTAATCATTGACATTCATGCAGCTACTTGTGAAAAAAGGTACTAACCAGCATTGAGTCAGGGTGGCTGGCTTGAACCATTAATGATTTGTCTAAAGCAACATGGTATATGTTAGAATAAAATAAGATCCTTAACTCTTGACTTCTGCTCTCAGCTCTCGCTGCCTCTTTTGCTGGCTTTCAGTATACAAGTTAGAAACTTAGAAGTTAATTCCTTATACAGCCTCAGGTAAAATGACCCTTCCCAACTCCTTTTCGCTCTCATCAATGCAGAAGGCATTTAAATTCAGGAAATTGAGCCGTAGCATGTATTACATCCCTAAGACCTAAGCCTGAGAGAGCCGTCTGAAGTCAGGGGGAGACAAGAAGGCAGCTAGGGAGGGTCTGCTGGTAGTGGGAACGTTCCCCATTAAGTAGTGGGGTTTTTTTCTTCAGAAGAAATAGCATAAATGTTTTAATGGAAGTGATAGGAAATAAAACATTGTTCATTTAGCTGGTTACAAATATCTGTGAGCACAGCTTGGACTATTACTTCTGACAATGTTTTCTTTGTTCTAAACCACTATTTTTGAAGATGTCATGATACAGGAATAACTACCTTGCAACTCCTGAAACATGTCAGATTTTGGGGAATACTGTGCCTTTTGAGCTAGAGTCCTTTTAGGTGACTGAAAAACAAGATGCCTATCTGCTTTTGAGAGTAGCAGGTTTTAATAAGGTGGCTTTAGAGTTTATATCCTGATATTGTAACTTAACTTCCATGAAAGAGGAGCCCCTGTTCAAGAAAACTGCCTGCTTTCAATTTAATCACCTTAGATATTTTTTTTAATATTTTTTGCTCATTATTGTCTTATAAAAGTGTTACAGACATGCACTTTAATTAATTGTTTACCCCACATGAAATTTAGTGATGTGGGTTGAATGAAAACAGTTCTTCTTTTAAACTTTTATTAACTCATACTGTGGAATGCTTACATTACTTCAGAACCAATTTATAATCAAATTGCACCACCACTGCAGTACAGCAATCTCTTGTCAAACAGATGTCATCCCTATAAAGCGACACAAAACAAAGAAGTTTATGGCAAAGCATCTGTTTATGTGAAAGATGCCTGAGCTGGAACAGTTTCACTTCTTGTTTATGAAATAGTTAGTCCTAAAAGTCTCTTTATTCATCGTGGTTGTACAATAAATTAAAAGGGAACATTATGACACTGGATATGATCAGATTGTAAATGTCTAATAATGAAGGAATAGGGTAATAAGCAGCATTACAGGAGCACCTGTTACTGCTGCTAGAACAAAGATCCGTCATTTCCATGTTCACTTTTAAGAGACCTGATATCCTCCATCCAGAAAACAAAAAAGGCCCCCAAAACCCAAAACGAAAAATAAGCCAGTGGAGAGGGTGGGGGACACGACTGCTATTTTGCAACAGTGAGAGTTTACATGATGTATTATAATTTATGTGCATTTTGTTGAAGGAATAACTATAAAGTAGTGATTGGTATAAATAATTGCTCCTAAGTGTGTGCTACCGGGTGGTTAGCCACTTATAACTATGCAATAGATAATATGTTTGCATAATGCTTTAAAAAATCTCATTAGATACTGTTTGTTTTAAGCTGCCTGCCCCATAAAATACCAAATTTGTAACAGAAAATACATTTGGAAACAGTTCTAAAACCACAGAATTTAAGATGGAAGACCCATTCAAGTAGAGCATGCAGTAACTTAGCTTTCACACGACCCCTGATCTCCCATAGATCTGCAGCCCAGTAAGTGTCTTTGTATTCATTTGAGGTCTTCTACCTAAATGTGCATTCATCAAAGAAAAATTGTAGAAGTATAAATTCTAGAGTCTCCAAGTATGTAATTAAGATTGTTTTGATAATTTACATTAAAGAAAAAAAACTAATAAATTTTACTATATGAGCATATTGTAGAAAAAATTCTGATATATTTTGCTTTAAGGTTGACTTGCAAAGACTGCATGTTATATGTTACTTCCATACTACTTTTTATAAGAAAGCTAGAAGAGTGAGCACTGTGTCATGTTTTAAAGTAAAAAATATAAAATATTTTTCTGCTATCTTTGTACACACAGAATTATTCAAATTTTACTTCAGACTGGCTTTGTATGCAGATTGCTATTTTATTTCATATGACATATTATATATTCTTCAGAATAACCCTCTGGGGTTATTAGCCCTACCTAATTACTTTGCATCTTGAAGCAAAAGTGCTGGATTCTGGAGTGAAAGCTTAATTAGTAGTAATTTTCCCTTACTGTTTAAGTTTTGTGTGACTGTATCTCTCAGAATAATATATCTAAAACTTTTTTTACATAATTCAGTGCCCACCTATGAAAAAAAAAAAAATCAAAGTGAAAAGTTGAACTTCCATTTTGGATGACTCATTCTACTGATTTATTCTGCTATGTCTCCTTAAAGCATTTTACCATAAAGATTCTTAATTGTTGCTTTGATAATGAAAAGATTCAGTCTGGGGTATTGGAGTCCAGCATCATCAAGAGGAAACTCCAGAACAAAATTATCTTTACAAATCTGCTCAGTATTCTGGACTCAGGAGACGGAAGTTCTGTTTTCACGATAAACTCTACAGTTCCTCTTGAGTTCAGTCTGCTTGTCTCATTCCTCCCTTGTTTAGCTAAAAAAGAATTGGAATTCAGGAGGTGATAAAGGAGGGGGGTTTGGTCAGTCTTTATTACTGAAAAGAAGTTCATGGCATTTGGACCTAACCAGAGATTTGTCTAAAAAGTCTACTTTCCATCTTTTTGGACAGTCACTTATTTCAAGTTTTTCTCTTTTCAAACTGCAAGTCAGAACAGTGACAGACAGACCATCCCCTCAATGTGATGTGGACCTTCAGTGCTCTTGACCTTGACAAGCCATTAACAGAATTCTTCAGGATTCAGAATAGAGGGATCCCATTTGGGAAATCAGAACTCACATTTTTCATGGAGGGGAGTTATTTTTGGTTTGGGGAGGAGCTGGGAGGCTTGGGAAGTAGATCACCCGCTGATAGTATCAGAGTTCTTAAGGCAAGATGTACTTAAAAACATCCAGCTAATACACCCTTTTCTATTCCACCTAGGATCTTCTGGTAGTAGTAGTACCACCTACTAATAGTAAACCTCTTCCCAACACAAACTAATGATTTGTTTGTGCTGGAGATGAGCTTCATATAAGCATGAAGAGTTTCTGAAGTCTGTTCTTGCAAGATTTGAGTTTTACTTTGTCTCCCACACATTACTTATTGAATTGTGTATTTGTTTAGGTTTGGGGGTATACTTTAGTAATGATCCTTACCCACCAGAGAAATTCTCTAAGGATCTCCATCAGAGTTTCTTCAAAGCCCATGTATGTAACTCAGAGTAGTGGCTTGACTGTTCAGCCAGCTAATAAGAATTTGGTGTAAAGATAAAATGAATTTGAGCACCTTACTTGCACTTGGTAAAAAAATGGAATTGCTTAGGCTAGTGAAGAGGTTAGATGCAGAAAGAAAACCCTTTGATTTTAGTTCAGTGTTTCTTTTGGCAGTAGTGCTGATTTAAACAGTTCCAACCTTGGTGCTTCTTCGTGTTTCTGCTGTTTCCTCCTTTGGGGAGTGCATGAAGGCTGGATGGTAGGCTGGAATAGGAAAATGACCTTCATAAAAAATACCATCCCTCTTCCCAAATGTTAATATTTGAACCCAAATCAGTTCCATTATTCAGTGAGGGAGCAGGAATAGGGCTGTTTAAGTCTACACAGTTACTTCTCAAAAATACTCAAACTGTGCACTTGCGGGCACACATTTTCCTATGTTAAATTAGTCATTAGCCTTTGTCTCCGCAACCATTAATTTTTCAAGAGTCTCTTTCATTCTGAAAGAATGAAAAAATGATTTTTGTTACAATTGCTTTTTAGTATTTTGGAGAAGTTCCAAATTATTTCTTAACACATCTGGTCAGTATCTATTTTTTTTATCATCTCAGATCCTTCTGTAAGTGTGAGTGTATGTGGATGATAAAGAGGATTTAGATGCTTTGGGAGGCCTTTTGCTTTTCTTTTGTATGTTTGCCAGTTTGAAACTTGTCCTTTCTCAAAGCCCCTCTTTTCTTATGATTCAATCCATTCTGCAAATCACTTTTGCTGTAACACAGGATTTTAACCCAACTGTGGGAAGAAGGGAAGTGTCCACATAGAAAGAAAGAATGTGTTTTCCTAAGATTTTAGTAATTCCAGTAAATGGTAGGGTGAATGCAGAACAGCATGGTAAATAAACTATGCGATTATCTCTATGTCCATTGCCAGTGTGCTTCAGATCCTTTAAAAGTATTAAATATATATAGATATTTGAAAGTATTACTTTAAAATGTTAATTCATGTTTCATAATTCAATTGTGCTGAAATTATCATCTGAGAACTCCTTACAATTCTGAATGCAACTCTCTAAAATAATGGATTTTGTTTCATACAGGAAGTAAGTCTTCAGTTCAGAAACTGTACAGATGTGATGTATGTGACTACACAAGCACAACTTACGTTGGTGTACGAAATCACAGACGAATTCATAACTCTGATAAGCCATATAGGTAAGTGTCTCAATTATTGCTGGCTAATGCCACGTGCCTGGTTTACTTTTTTTAACTAACAAGGTTACTTGATTGCTCATGCAATTTTGAAGATATTGTTAAAGAATTTCAGTTACATAATTTTACTGCAAATTTGAAGGAGCCACACTTGCTTGTTAGCTCAAACGATGTAATTAAGATTTGCTAACTTTTTCAGGATGCATCTTTTGCTATAGCAGACTATTGCTTGTTTTCAGTTTCAAGCATTCAGATGTGGAAAGGGAAATACATTGTAATATTGAACTTTGGCCAACAGTAATAATATATTTCTCAAACTTCATGCACACTTAAGTTCATTTTGTATTTACTTGATTGCAAAGTATTCTCCATTGTCATATTGCTACTTTGCACACTGGTATCTACAGAGCGTGGCAAAATTCTGCCCTTGTTGCCAGTTCCCTCATTTTTTCACAGGTTTCAAACAATATTCATACACTCAGGATCAGATTTTATAACTTTTCTATATGGATGTTATAAGGATTTATATAGAAGCTTTGATACCTAAAAATCACATGTAATACTGTAGCTCAGGTCCCCAGCAGAAAAATAAATTGTGCATTTTTCTGTTGATTGCTGCATAAATTCCTGCAGATTCAGTCTATGCTCATTCAGTGTGGATCTCTGTCCCTCTCTAGTGGCTAGAAAATAGATCTGAGTTAATAGAGTTTTTGAGCTAATATCCTTCTATCTTTTTAGTACAAATTCTGGAAACTCACGCCTTGAAATGCTGAGCTCAGCCAGAGACTTTCTCTTTTGGATAAACAAACCCACAAGACATGTTATATTTTGATTTGTGCATTATAATGATATCCCAGAACACTGGCAAAAATTTGCAAGATGTTTGCTCAGAGAGCAAATGTGGAATACAGATAGATTTTTTTTCTGCTCAGAATCTTCCCTGTTGCCGTTATTTGTTACTTAGTGGGGTTGGAACAGCAGATGCTGTAGAGTGTCTTGTATATGGGAGCTTTCTGAATTGGTGTTAGCCAGCCTGCTTGATTTAAGAACCCTTGAAAATTTTCCATTGGTGATATAGACTGCTGCATACTAAATTTAAGCCTACTGATCTGGCTTGCTTTTCTTATTATTTTTTCATAAACCCCTTAGACAAATCTGCAGGAGTGGTAGGATACTTCAGCCACGGCCTAAAAAACATAAAGATCCAGTATTTATGGTATTTCTCTTTATGAAATCTATATTCCTCAACCCTTTCATAGTATCAGATAGCAACCTACTGTATTGCTGCCTTTTTTATAGCTGTAAACATATTTTATTATTTGTGTGACAAAAATTGCTGGAAATTAAACTGTATAGCCTCCAATGATGCATTTTCGTATATTTGATACCTTCTGGATTTTAATACTGCACAATTAAGTCCTTTCAAAAATAAAGTGAGTAATCTCAAGTTAAGTGTCCTGCAGTCTCAAACTGTTTCACACTGTAGACCAGACTTAGTAAATATTGGACATTTTACCGTTTCAAAAAAAGAAACAACTAAAGTCCTAACAAATATGCAGAGTTTTAGCTGAGCTTGATGGCTTCTGTTTCAATATGTTATACACCGGAAGCTTGTGTGGTAGTGTATTGATATTTATGAATAGCATAGTATTTTGTGTAATACCTTAGGGTCTAAATCCAGGGATCTAAATCTAGATCCAGACAGGTTTATGGATTGTTTTTATTCAAAGATATTGTGACAGAAGTAAAAAAATAAAAATGTAGACAGCATGATGCGACACACTTGTCTTAGGGCACTTGAATCTACATATATTGATCTTGTCCCTGACTTCTATTTCAGATATAATGCTTTGAAACCTAGATGTTTTATTACTAAATAGATAGTTTGGCTTTTAAAATGTCATGAGAAACATGGCTGCCGCGTTAAGTAGAACATGTATTCTTGAGGAACAAGACTCACTTCTAAATGCACTATGTCCCCTATCACTCTTATGGTCATATTCTGCCTTTACATAACTTAGCCAAGCAACTTGCATTGGGGCTGCATCTATTCAAGTGCATCCACAGCTCCCTTGTACTTCGTGATGCTTACCAGCTGCAGTAGAGGTACACAAGATAAATGTCAGGAAGGAACATCATCCACGTGCCTAGTGATTCTTGCTCAAAGGTAGAGGCTTTTTTAGGCTGCAAAAGATTTTCATGGTCCAAAAATTGGAAGTTAATGTCACCACTTGGACTTGAGTAAATATTGTTAGTCTTTAACTGTAGTCTCTCCAGATACCTTTGCTTTCTCATAGATTTTTATTTCTGGGATAGTGTTAGCAGTTAATTGTCAGATTAGTTTACTTGTTGTTGTCTCTTTAGATGTCGAGTATGTGACTTCGCCACCACAAATATGAATAGCTTGAAATGCCATATGAGGCGCCACCCCCAGGAGCATCAGGCAGTGCAGCTAATGGAACAGTACAAGTATGTAACAGTTCTAATTTGGCAAAAACCTGTGATAGTAGTGATTTTGTTATGTTAAGATACAAAGCAGAGTTCAGATCCTTTTTCTTTTCCCTCCTAGATTCATTCTTGTTCCAGTGAATTTATTTTTTTGAGAGAGAAAGAGATTTGGTATGGCATTCCCAGGTGATGTTTATGCTAGCTAATTAAACATGTCCATGACTTCCCTCTGGTATAGTATTCAGCTTTTTCTTTCCAGAATGGGGTGGTTGCATATAAACTGCCTATTGCAAGTAGTTTCTGGACCATGTTAATTATCAAAGCATGCCTGGAATTGTTTGGGAGAATGCATGTACCAAAACCATGCCAGGGGCACTTCAAACATTTAACATTATAGATTGTGTCGTGGTTTAACGCCAGCTGGCAACTACGCCCCACACAGACGCTCACTCAGCCTTCCCCCCTGGTAGGATGAGGGAGAGAATCTGAAGAGCAGAAGTAAGAAAACTTGTGGGTTGAGATAAGAATAGTTTAAGAATTGAACAACAAATAGTAATAATAATAATAAAAATTATAATAATAATAAAAATAATGAAAAGGAAAACAACAAGAGAGAGAAAGAGAAACAAAACCCAGGAAAAACAAGTGATGCAACTGCTCACCACCTGTTGACCAATGCCCAGCTGGTTCCTGAGCAGCAATCGCTGCCCCTGCAGCCAACTCCCCCCAGCTTATAAACTGAGCATGACATTATATGGTATACCCCTTTGGCCAGTTTGGGTCAGCTGTCCTGGCTGTGCCCCTGCCCAGCTTCTTGTGCACCTTCTCGCTGACAGAGCATGGAAAGCTGAGAAGTCCTTGACTTAGTGTAAGCACTGCTCAGCAATGACTAAAATATCAGTGTGGTATCACCTTATTCTCATGCTGAATCCAAAACATGGTGCTATACCAGCTACTAGGAAGAAAATTAACTCTATCCCAGCCGAAACCAGGACAGATTGTTAAATTCCAGTACGCAGGAATGTTCTCTGGCCTTGTTTAATATCCTAGTCTAGGCCCAGCCTTTGCATATACATGTTAGTTAGAATCCAGATTGGCATCATGCTTCCCTAGTTCAGAGTTAGTATGAATAGTCCTTATGTTTAATTGATGAGTGTCCTTTATAGTCTGTCCATAGATATGAGGGGGGTTATATATATTT
>NW_009259593.1:3510879-3522047 GCF_000687185.1 Egretta garzetta
ATAGATATATGTGAGAAAGTTGGTACAAATATGTGCAATTGTTTACTACTAACTTGCAACAAAAAATCAAAGATGGGAAAGGAAAGAAAGTCAGGAATATTCTGAACGTTTCTTAATGGAAGACTTCAAAAGCAATAGGAAGAATCCAGATAAAGCACATTCACGCAAGGGTTGCTTCTCAAGAAAATCTGCTTCTACAACTTCAAAGTCCTTCCACTGCATTTTTTTCCCCAAAATGTTCCTAGTAGCATTAAGTTCTATTTGCTCTGCAGTCATACTCTTAGTATTACCGAAGATGACTGAAAACCTCCACACTTTGGTCCCTGCATCCCCAAGGAAATAGTCTATCAAAAGCTGCAAGATAATTGTTTCCTCAGTAGATCAATTTAGGATACACTTGAACAGTAAAGTTTAATAATTCAACGTAGGTCAACCAGTAGGGCAAATCATGCTATAGAATTGAAAGAGTTCTACTACTAAACTCAGTGGCAAAATAATTTTGTTTCTCTGGGAATGTCTTGCATATACTGTAACTATACATTAGGCATATTATCATAAAGTGTAGTGCATCAGACTAAAAGCTTTTGTTGAGTTTCTGTGTCTTTGATGCTAAAGCAGTCAACAGCATTTCGCTCGTTCTCAACAAAGTAAATCTGCTTAGTAAATCACTTGAGTAAATTAATGTACTTTAAAAAATGATAAAAGGGGATAAAAAAAACCCCACTGAACTGTTTCTTCATTCACTGTGTTACCAATCCACTGACCAAGCCGTGTTAGTGGTGCAGAAAAATCATATATTTAATAAGACTAGTAGAATACATGTGCATATAGAACAGAATTAAGATTATTTGTTGATCTTTGTGTTTTGCAAAAAAATTATTTCGGCCTAATTTTATCTATAAATTAACTCTAAGGTCTGCCTTTTATCTTATTTTTAATGATGCCGTTATTTTGTAACAGCCTTACTAGAAATATTAAGATTCTTAACCTGAGAGTGAACTTGCCTATATTTGAAAGCATCCATTTTCTTTATAAGGCTTCAAATTAAAAGGAAAAGAGAAAATAGGATAGTACATTCCAAATCAAGTAATAGAGAGAAGTGAGCTAGGAGGACATGCTTGTTGTTCCCCAACAGGACAGAATTATCTTGCTACATAAGCAAGGTAACATACCATGCCTTCACCTAGCTTGTGAGATTTTTGCTCTTCTCCACAATCTTCTGCTGAGCAGAAATAGTTTCCTGTATATGATTATTTGCAAGGCATTTAAGGATTATATCCCACTGTCATTAAGTGGTAAAACCTTACTGAACTGTAGTGTGTAACATGGTTTTATGTAGCCCTTGTCATGTTTCCAGGTTATACTTCTGAAAAGATCTTAAAAATTTACAAAACCTTCCTAGTATAGTGGTCATTTTGACAGACTCATCATAGTGTAACATACCAGGATCACACTGCTTGAGCAGAAGACATCTTACACTCATTGAGGAATGAGTTAGACGGAAATGAATTCCTAGGTATAATTTATTAGAACAAGGTCACCTTTGATTGATCCTGGTCTTTTCCATGTGATTTGAGAAACGGAAGACTTCCAGAGTAGCAGGTAGCTAAGCAAAGAAGCTTCCTCATCCCAAAGACAAGGAGCTATGTCATGTTTACCATGAGCACTCTTCTGCTCTGGAGTGATGTCATGCAGTATCACTCATCTCCTTCATGCTGAGATGACTAATTTATCATCTTAGGAAATACTTGTAAAAAACCTTATCTGTTGTATGTTTATGTATGAAAAAAGTCCTATGAGATTTGATCAGTCTTGGGTTATTTGTGTCTGTAAATATACACTACATCACTATGTAAATAGGATTTATACTTCAAGGTTTTGTTCTTTACTGTATAAGACAGTGTTTTATAGGGAAATAGAAAACTTAGTCTTGCAGTACCCGAGCTGATGGAAAACTCTATGGACAAAGTTGTCACCTGTCTGAATCTCAGTCTGTGAATGTATTCAAAATCTGATGACACTGACCTCAGCAACCTGCTGTAGCTGATCCTGCTCGAGCAGGTGGATTGGACTAGGTGATCTCAAGAGGTCCCTTCCAACTTCAACAATCCTGTGATCCTTAAATAAACTAATACATGCTACACCAGGAAAGGCTTTATTAGTTCAATTAAAATGATCAGTGCTAATTACACAGCTTCTGCTTGGTTCAGATCAATGGCAAAGAGAGCTCACTACCTGCCAGCCAGATACCACGCCAATGTACTCCATGTTTCTGCAGTCATCAGAACTATTGTATTTTTGGAGTATTTAAACAGTTTTAACAGGCCAAACAGATAAGATTTTAATTCAGTTGTTTAAGAAGTCAGAAAAAGCAAACTTAAAAATTCTCAGACCCTAAAAATAGTCTTACATTTCAAAATGAAACTTTGCAAACTAACTTGACATAGTTAAGAAACTGAAAAGGGGGACTGACAAGAGGATTGACTTGTATTTCTCTGTTTACTCATCCCTTTGGAAGAACTATTCCATTATTAAACTAATAAAATTTAACTTCTGAATGTTTCTCTTTTTCCTTCACCTTTTTTCCTTAGATGTTCTCTCTGTGGATATGTATGTAGCCATCCTCCATCCTTGAAGTCCCACATGTGGAAACATGCAAGTGACCAAAATTACAACTATGAACAAGTGAACAAGGCTATTAATGATGCAATTTCGCAAAGCAGCAGGTATGTCTGATTTACTCGCCAGCCCTATCATCTAGATTTTCAAAGGACCCAACTCTGATCCAAAATAAAGTTCCTGTCAAAAAGCAATGACTGTACGTTTTGATATTGGTTTTGGTTTTTATTATTATTTCAGGTTTCAAGGACAGCTTCCTGACAAAACCTTATTAGAAGGCACAGATGAAAGTACAGTACCTATACTAGGAAGTTCAGACAACTTGGTGTCTTTTACAGAGTCTATTAACCAGACTACGAATGAAATTTCAGGTTCTGATGAAAACGAAAAACCTAACTTGATGAATACCTCATGCAGTTCAGAAAAGAACTCCACTCTACCCCATCTTGGCACAGAATACTGTGTTCTTCTCTTCTGCTGCTGCATTTGTGGTTTTGAGTCTACCAACAAAGAAAATCTGCTGGATCATATGAAAGAACATGAGGGTGAAATCATAAACATTATTCTAAATAAGGACCACAGCACAACTCAGAGCACAAACTAGGTGAAGCAGTAAGTTAAAGAGAGGGTTTCCTAGAGTGAATATTTTCTTTCTTTGCTAATTTTTGCCTGAGAAACTTGCTAAAGAGAAGAATTGCAAGCAAAACTTGATTTGCCATCCCGAGTCCTTATTTCAGTAGGAGTACAATATTTTAACCAGGGACCGATGAATCATTTAAGAGAAAAAATATAAGGAGTGGGGAATAGAATGATCCATTTTAACCTGTTATTTCTCTGTACGGTGCCAAGAATATAGGATTGTTGGGGTTTTTTTCTTTTAATGTCAGGTACTAGTCAGTAATAATGCATTAGTACAGTATGGTAAAACCCAAAGGTATGAAAGCTTTGTATCAATTGAAAAGCTTTTTTCTTCCTCCTTCTTTGTTGTTTTCCAAGCAAAGAACTTCTTTGCTCTGTTTTTTGAAACTGGCAACAGACCAAATACAGATTTTACAGTATGATCTCATAAGCCCTGCTGCCTGGATTCTGGAAAGTAGGGAGGGTGAAGGTGGGTGAGGGCATGTGAGTGCTTGCATGCACACACAGGCGTTTCATTTTTCCCAATCTATTTTTAAGGCCTTACAAACTCCAAGTTGTCCTTCAACAAAGACTGCTATCCTTTCCATCGATTTAGAGCAGCAGAAGCTGAGGATCCTAGAAGCATTTTGCTAATACCTATTTGTCTGATTGGATCCTAACTAAAAAACCTACCTTTTGAATTGATAGTGTGTAAAAGATCCTTTATAATAATGACCTGCTGTTTCTTAATGGTTTTCTTGACACATTCAGCAGAACTATTTAAAAAAAACCCCAAACTTAAGTCACTTTTAATTTGTGGTGATTACTTTGCAGTATGTATGAGCGATGTTTTTTAATGAGAACAAGTTATTAACAATAATTGCCACAAAGAGATGTAGATTAAGCCTATGTAGATTTCTAAAGCTGTACATGAGCACAAAGTGGGATTTTGAGAAATGCCTACATGCTTTGGAGTTCTTTGAAATCCTACTGGCTGTCTATAAATTTCCCATTTGTCTGGCAGAGCTGTAACTGTAGAAATAATTCAGTGAAAGATAAAGTAATCTTCCTGTAGAAAATCATATTTAAAAAAAAGGCAAACAATATTTTAAGCAAAAACTGTATCCAGTCACTTGTAGAATAAATTTTACTAGTGCATATAATATGGATTCATAAAGGGAATTAGGGATTACTTTTTGTTTTCTAAGAAACACATAGAAATCTCTCCCTTTAAAGCCTTTAGCTTCCAAAATTACGGTGCCTTTTTTTGTTTTGTTTTTGTTTTACAGTTACAGCGGTTTGCAGTAGGAGACATTCATCTACGTATTAGTTTGGAATATTATACTGGCTAATTACCTGGCAACTTTGTCGAGGTTATTTATAAAGTTGGCTACTTAAATCGTTTGAAATGTGTGCTTCAATCAGGTGAAGTAGTAGAACTTCCAAAGAAGCCCTTTAGCAGCCAGATTTAAACATCCTAGTTGGGGCATGTATTTTTGCTTTTAATGAATGGCAGATGCACAGAAGCATGCCTAGTTCCTGACATGGGGATGCAGTTACCTGATTTTTGGTAGCTCATTACTTAAAAAAACTACTTACTCTTAGAAAAAATAGTATTTTATGGCTACTTCCTATTTATACATTTCTTCTAGCAGAAATAAGCTACCATGGTGAATCTAAGAAGGTGGCAGGGTAGGGTACAGTCTATTGCGCTATCGCTGACTAGAAGTGGCAAACAGGAAAAGAAGACAAGAAGTCTTGTTACAAATTTATGAAGCAGCACAAAATCTAAAGGCACTAAGATTCCAAGTACATTTGATGATTTTTGTTTTCAAGTGATTTCCTCAATTGGACTTGTTCTTTTGGGTTAAATATCTATTATTTTGTTTATAAATGAGATAGCAGAAAGTACACATTTTACTTTAAAACTTGGTCAGGATGTAAAGTCAAAGCATTTTTGTGTCAGATATTTGAGATGTTTTAAATACATAAGTGAAGTAAGTGTACATTATGTTCAGTTAAAAGTTATTTTTCATATTCCTACAAATGGATTTTACATTTGAAAAACCTAATTTATTTACATTACCTCAAATTCAATTAGAGGTAGTAAACTTTCTATGGGATATTCATACTGACACCAATATTTTACCTTCAATATACAATTCATGTGGAAATAGTACATTATTTCAAATGTATGTCAACTTTCTGCCTCAGAGATCCCATTTGCTGAAAAAGTTAAAGGTACAAAGAGATCCATAGTAGTGCCAGTCAGGATTCACATAAAACAATACTTTAAAATAATTATTCCTTTACACAAAAATAACAAAGTTGCTCAGCTAGTGAAAGATAAAAAGGTGAAAAATTTGCATTCATAAGCTAAGAAGGAGATGGCAGTGAACCAAGACTTAAAAAGCAAGAAACCTAGAATCAAAATTAACAATTTTGGTGGATGTGCAAGCCACATTTGCAGCATTAAGTATAAGGCACCAGGACTCATTGTAACAGGATTACTAAGCAGGATGCATCTATTCACAGTTGCTCTTTACCATCTTGTTGCTTTTTTCTTTTTGACCATGTGTTCCTATAAAATAGTAGAAAGTTAGTTGCCTCTAAAAACCGTTATCGATCCTAACAAATACCAACAAATAATTCTTTCCCATATGCACAGAGATTTATTTTTGTTAACTGTCTCCATGCTGCTTGCCATTAGTTACCCACTCACAGTTCCTATGGACTTTATCAGAAGTTCTGCATGTGAAGTAATTATAGACTTAGTTTTTCTGAAAGCAAATTATTCCTCAGGTTATCTGCTTTAGAAAGTGTACGGTTGGCTTGGCTGCATGTCATGTAAGGGTTTTTAAGCACATTTCAAAGTCACCAACACTGCAGTCTTCCCCTTTCTTTAAGCTTCCAAAATATTTTCAGATCTTCTGTCACAGCCCTATCAGATGATCAGCTATTCACTTGCTGTTTGTTTAAATTAGATTTTATTCTGTGATATGAACTGTAACTTGCAGCTTTGTTTTAAATGCCTATACTTCTACTAAAAAGAAAACTTCCCTCATACTAGACTATACTGATAAATAGGTGCATATTTCATCTTTCCAATTTATGCTTGGCCTGGAAAAATAGAGTGGGATTCAGTCAGAGTTACTGTATTTTCCTCTTTCAGAAGCACTTATTTAATCATTTTAAAAAATGTACAGTTGGTGCTCAAAGTAACATTTGTTAAAATATATTTAATAGAAATTTACATTTGCATTTGATATTCATGGACATGGGTACATGTATTTTTTTAAGAAAAGGTATTGTAACACTATGGCACTGCTTTTATAGCCAAAGTATAAAAAAGATTTAGAAAACTGACATGTAAAGACTGCAGTTAATTCTGATACTGTATCTTAATAGGATGACTTTCATTTTATAAAATTATCCAGCACATTAAGCTGCATGCCTTAAGCTCTCTCTAGGATTGTGTTCCTGATAGACGACTGTTTGGAACTATGAAGCAAAGTCTGTAGTACTACTTTAACTACCTTCTGAAATACTGTACAATGTTAGAATAATTTATTTTGCTTTACAGGAGTTTGTCACGTATTGACTTTAATATTGTATTTTGGTAATAAACTTTTTTTGTTAAACACTTTAGTCACTTTTATTTGACCTGTATGAAATACAAACATGCAAAGTTCAAACACTGAACCACTGTTTAGAGAGATGGGAATCTGTTTAAATCAAAATGTATTTGAAATACTTTACTGCCATTTCTCACTCTTGTGTCAATTTATTACAGTTTTTATACTGGTAATACAAGTTTTATAAAAGTAACTGTAGTAATGAAATATGAGATTATGAAGTCAAGATACTTATAAGCCTGCATGCAGTTATAATGGGACAACGCAGAAGGACAGAACTGCACTTCCAAAATTTATAATGAAGCTAGTGGGAATTTTCCCTAATTTAAAGGGAGTGAAAGCTTTATGCCGCATTTTTCAGGTAAGTGATTGACTCTTGCTTATCTGTCACATAGGCTAAAACATATCTTGCAACCTAATTTTAAATATACAGCATATTTCTTGGCCTTGCTGGAGCTTTTCTTCCCATCTTTTTTAGAAAAAAAAAAAAAGGCTAACTCAGTTGCCCTTGCTGGGTAAGGAGAGAAAAGAGAAAGTACCTCCAGAGTACCCATTGCTGGTGTTCTCATGGTTTACATTCACATAAACAGGCTATCTTACTTCATTTTGTTGTTACTATTATGGTCCTGGACCAAATATGTTGAAGTAAAAAAAGCTGGAACTACAAATGGATTTAGATGCAATGCTGCAGAATGCTGCGTTGTGCAGCTTTTTCACATTTTCTCTAATGCAAAATCTGGGAAAAAAGGTCTGTCTAATAGGATGTAGCATCCAGGTATTATTCTATTCACTGGGCTAAAATACCTTGCTCGCTTTGGCTTAATAAAGCAGAGGAGTCTCATCAGAAGTTTCTTCCCGCCGTAAATAACCTGGTCATGTGTGATCCAGCTGATATCCCAAGACACTTTATCTGCTGTGAAGCACATGTCTTATCAGACACCTTCCCTCCTCGCTAGCGCTGGCCAACCCAGAGCGTGGCTGCTGCTGCCGCTATAAAGGGCACCGTGCCTGATACTGAACATTGCAGCTTTTGCAAAAATGGGGCTGGACGCACAGCGTGTTGGGATAGAGCTGCACTGACCTAACGTTTGATGACTGTAACGCTCCTGGGAATTAGAAGAAAATGGGTTAGAGCCCTGGCCACGCATCAGTGGGATTTGAATCGCTCTGCCCTGTATCTTTGTCAAGTATTTACAGTCAGAATTATTGCAGAAAAGTTAATGCACCATGCTGTTGTTCTTTTTCTGCAGTCCCTTCTAGGCGTATTTGGAAAAGAGCTGTCATCACACTGAGCCACTCAGAAAGTGAAACACTGTTAATACTGACTTGACTCAATATTAGCTAGGTAAAAAAACCGCAGAATTGGAAAACTAAGATGTTTTTGCCCAAGAGCAAAACTTCAGGCACCTGACAAACTTTAAAAGTCGAAAAAAGAGAGAACCTAGAAATTTGACATGCTCGCAGCATATCACATGGCTGCTGAACAGCAACTAAAAAGATTGCAAGTTTAGTCTCTGAATTTACTTAGGCAGAACTTGAGTCCTCCTGTGTTTCTAGTTCACCGTAGCTCGCTCTACAGCATTGAATGTGACAATCCAAGAGACAACAGAAAGGTAAACAGTATAAAGAAATTGAATTGAAAGTTTCATTCAACCATTTCCGCTATGCCATGGGTTTGTAGGTGTTTAATATTTCTTGGGATTATGGGTAACTTGGTACTAACATTAAGACTTTGCTACCATACAATCTAGCTGGAACACAATGAGCAACAAGGATATTTATAAATAATATCCTTTTGCTACTTTGGCAAGTATTAAGCCAGTGTTACAGTATTATAATAATACAGTAATACAATAATACAGTATTACCGATTGCTTGCTACAATTTCACATATTTTAAATTTTGTAATACAATTTGCAGAGGATATTATCAATCTGAAAGTTCTTTAGTTTTTCTGTATAGTCGCAACTTAAAACATTAAATCTCATTATCAATGGGCATGTTGCCCAACTAATACATTGTTTCAGTGAGAGTATGTTGAGTAATAACTCTCAGGTGTAGCTCCCTCATGACATAGGATTTTTTCTTTGTACACTTACATTGCTCTAGTCCCTGGCAAAAAGAGGCAGTAAAGAATGCTGTAGAGTGGTACTTTCCAGCTGTTACTCTATTTCAGGTGTCATCCCTAGAATATTAGGCAAAAACAGCATCAGATTCGTTTGTTCAGAGTACTTCCAGGCAGAGGAACAGGGCAGGGGGCGTTTCTCCCACTCCATTTTTTTCTAGTGTTGTACCCAAACACTTAGAGCAACAGGAAATATTACTTGTTAAAATATTATATAGAACTGGGAAAAAGGACGTGTTTTGTTTTCCCTACTGTCCAATCTTCTGCTATTTGAAACTTGAACAATAGGTGTTAATATTTCAAAGTGATGGCTATAGCTGATTCTAAAGTGACTTAAAGGTAACATTTACTCTTGGATACGTTAACAGCTATGTAAGGCGGTCTAAAGCTTTTCTGTTACACAAACTTTTCAGTTCGAGTGCTGTTATTTTACAGTGTAGATTGCGTTAGTAGTTCAGGAATGTCAGTGCTGCTAATCTGCAATCATTCCCACAAAACGGAAAACTTCTTCACCTGACCGTAGGAACTTGTTTATCCCATACTTGTGTATCCATACAAATATATTACACATACACACAGTGTCACAAAACACAGTAGAATTAAGACGACTGTAACTCCCCCTCTTCACAGTGCTACTGCCTGTTGGCAACCACGCTGCACAGCTTGTCATTTAGTTCAAGGTAAGTTTTGGTTCTATAGAGAACAGGCTTTTGCTGGTCCCAAATTTATTGCATGTGCACAACTGCCGGATTCCTAAAGCTCTTAAATGATTATGTTTTCTAAACCAGTTCTGCAACTTCTTGTTCTGTGTAAATTTTACTTTGCATTGGCCTCTTTACAGGTAGAGGGTAACCAGAATTTCCATTCTAGGAAACATCTTCCACAGTATTCCCTGTCTCAGAAATTCAAGTACATTATCTGACCTCCTTTACACAAAAACGTACACACACTCAAGATACTTTTTTTCTTTATTCACACTGTAAAATCACTTGTAGGATTTGTATACAACACATTCACTTTAACAAAAACACCTGACGTATGATGTGACAGTTACGCTATTAGTGATAAAAATAAGGTAAATCTAATGTCCATTCTGCTTCCGTATTTTTAGTTTAAGCATTCCTCGCAAATGTACCACCTGCTTTATAGCTCAAATAAGAGAAGCACGGTTAGTCTGTTTCTTGTAAATTGACTTCTAGTAACAAATGTACCACCTGCTTTATAGCTCAAACAAATAAGAGAAGCATGGTTAGTCTGTTTCTTGTAAATTGACTTCTAGTAGAAATTTTTAACTATTTAGAGAGCTTAAATCAGAGGAAGCAAGAGAAAAAGAATTGTTTCTTCTAAAAAATATTTTTAAAACATACTAAGTGTGCAAAGGCAGATACTGAAAAAATTCCTGATTTCAAGTGTCCTGAGTCAATGGCTTCAAAGCTCTGAATTACCAGGATGATTACTAGTTGCACAGTTTGCTTGGCATCTCTGAGCACATTTTCTATGAATTTCCTGCCTCTTTTTGCTCAAAATACTTTGCTTGCCCGTGAACCACAGTTGTGGAATGAAAATTTAGAAAAAAAAAAAAAAAAGTATTGTGGGACTGTAAAATGGTGATGGAAAACAAACTGAATATTATGCTGAAGAAGTGAACTCTATCCCTGCCTGTTCCACAGAATTTGTATGGATTATTGGGAAACCTACTTTCTGTGATAGGATCTGGGAGTGACCATGTTGGTAAATGCTTTAAGGGGATTTTCTTTTTTTTATGGTAACTACTTTTTTATGGTAACTACCTCTAAAGACACTACAAATAAAATTTCCAGTAAAGAATTATTGTAACGGTAGGTTGTACCTGTCAAGTAGAAAAAAGTCTGGTGTTGCCGTTATCTTTCTGCTACAGAGATAAAGGTCTTTTCCCCCTTGCATGTTTATACTGCAGTTGACCAAGAAATACAATAGAGCTTACAATGAACACAAAACACACCTCTGCTCTTCAGGATTCCAATTTAAATTAAAAAAACCACTTCACATGTATCTGGAACTATATCTCTCTGGTTAAAAAAAAAAAAAAACCACTAAAAATAAATCCTACGTCATTATTTTAGAAAACGATCTCCCAGGCCTGTTGTAGCCCGGGGCACAGCGGGCGCCGCCCGGGGGCGGGCAGGGCCACC
>NW_009259593.1:3522871-3523134 GCF_000687185.1 Egretta garzetta
CCGCTGCCCCAGGCCTCGCTCACCTCAGGCTGCTGCGGGGACGGAGGCGGGACGTTCCCTTCCCGGCGCCCTGTCGAGGCTTTCCCGCGCGTGCCGGGCAAAACCCTTCCCTTCGGCGTGAGGCGCCGAGGAAAGCTGGCTGAGTGGCGGTGCAAAGAGCGAGCATGATTACGATGACCACCTTGCCTGTATTAATTAATTGTCAGGTTTTCTACAAACCAGCTAAATAAAAGCAGTTCCCTCCACGTGTTTTCCCAGGCATG
>NW_009259593.1:3523182-3539120 GCF_000687185.1 Egretta garzetta
AGATGAGCCTAATCCACTGCAAAAGCTTTAAAACTACAAAGTTGTGTGGTTGAGGCATATTTCTTAGAGCATTACCAGTCAGTTACACCAGTGGGAACACAAATATCTCGTGTTTGCACTCTGGGAATTGCAGGAGTTTTTTGCATTCAGGTGGGACATAATTGATTTTCAGATGTCAAATAGCAGGTTGAAAGCAGTTTTATGTATGGACCATGCTCATGTCAGAGCAGAGAGTAACAGGGAATTCAGAGGGGAAGGACTAGCTGCTCTACATTTTCTTTTTTTTGTAATGTTTTCAAATGTTATGGTGCTTTAATAGTATAAAACGTCAAGGATTTTTTTTAATGCTGTCTCTCTAGTTTTATATAGCCTGTGTTCTCTATCGGTTTTGCATCTTATGGCCCCCTTTCTCAGGATTTCCTGAAAGCCAAGATTTAAACAACTGGCTTTCTATTTTAGGTGCTCAACTAAAATACCCTAAAAGGACTAATTTTTCTTTGAAGGGCTTGCACTTTTTCAAAGAAATGGAGGCTGGTATGGATTTTGAGTCAAGGGCCAAAGGTGAGGGCTGTCAAAATATTGAATCATTCTGAAAACCTGGTCAAGAGTATGTGAAATTGTGAACTTAAGTCTTTACAAATTTAAGATGATGTTTTCTATAATTTGCACTGAGTTGTAAAAATTTAAAAAATCTTGAATTTTTGTAAGATACATTTCAACTACAGTATAGTTCTGCAAGTCAAAGTTTCTGATGGCAGTAAAATATGGTTCGGTTTTCAGATATTTCCTGTGGTCTTAAGTGAATGTTTGGGTAGGAAGATGCATTGCTTGTATGTGTCCATTTAGGAGTCAGACTGAAGAGTAATGAATTAGTGACTGACGTCATGACAACCGTAAGACAGAGAAGGGTTGAAAAAGGCGATGAGGCGGCTGAAGATCAGTCTTCAGAGGAGAAGAATGTGAAGCCTGATGGGAAAATTCTATCTGGTGGGTAATGAAAAGGATTGGAACATTATGGCTTTTTAGTAGTGTTTGGCTTTTGGTATCTATCCTAAGAACAGGTTAGGACTAGGTATGTAACAAATACATTTTCATACTTGATTATCTATCACCAAAATTAACTGGGTGAGACAGAGGGCATGCAGAGTACTGCATGTCAATCTCATCTCTATTTTAAAATCCTGATTTAAATTGGTGAGAACAATTTTTTTCGATTTAATATCAGTGACACTCCATCAGATTTTGTATAGCCATCATGGGTTCTTAAGCGAATCCCAGTTCAAATCATTGGTAACAAAAGGATTTGAAGACCTCTGATGACTTGTACTTAAATATAAGCAGATTGCACATGAAATCTGACTTTAACTGCAAACTCTTGCTTTTTGACTATAGGACAGATTAGCTAGGTAAATTTCAAAGAGAGACATTGTTTCTAAATTTGAGGATCTGTTTAAGTAATCAAATACTGACAATGTTTTTGTTTGGAATTATAACTTTAGAGTTGGCAAAGTTTGTTGGGTTTGGGTTTTTTAATTATTTTAAGTGATGTTTTGATTTAAATTCCAAATGTTTCTATATGTGCAACTTGGGTAGTTGAAAGGAAAGTTACACTGTTGTTTGTACACAAGTACACTTGGGCTATACACAAAAGGGGAAAGCATCCTAGTTCTCATCCAGCCCAGCCCTCAGTCCTGTTGAATTGCATGTTTGGTAGCCATTATGTAGACATCACACACAGAGTATGAAATAGCCATTTCAAAGGTATAATTCCAGATCACCAAGTACCATATTAAGGCCTATAGCAACAGTAAAAAAAAAAAAAAAACCAAACCAAACAAACCTAAAAAACCCAGGAACATAAGCGTACAATAAACTGATTGAGCTGCTTAGAAACGCAACCTTTCTTTCCCATCATTCCATCTATAATCTTATTCTGATGTCAGCAGGAGGTCATCTGCAATTCAAAGCATGACACCATTATCAAAGGCTGCTTTGGCCGCTATTCAGTCTCTTTGTGTGTATTTAGTGAGACTTCTGAACGTTCAGTGTTGATTTTACAAAAACCAAGCAAACCCCCCCAAAACAGGCAGCTGTTTTAAGACATGTGAAGAAGATTTTAATTTCTTACTTTGTGGTCTAACAGTCATCCTATATTGCCTTAACTAAAAAAGTTGCCCTGGAGGATATTTCAATTTAGATTTACAAATTAGATATGGTACTTATCTAGATTTGTATAGGATTGTGGTTCTTAAACTAGAACTTACAGGTTCTTAAACTATAACTACATTTTACCAATTAAGGCACACCTTATTTCACTTTGCATGTAAATAAAATACTCTGAGTTTGCCATAAGAGAAAATAAAAAAACGCATCTCCATAAAGACCTCTTAAAACCAAATGCCCTCTTACCTACAGAATGAAACTGTACTAGCACAGGCAATGTATAAATGAGTTGCCAAAATTCCTTTAAGTTGAATTATGTGTTCCGTAATTACAGAGTGAAATATTTTTCTTCCAAGATCGTACAGGTGGAAAGCTGTGGAACATACTCTCAGTAACTGTTGGTGGAATTGTTGCCATCTCTCTTGGACTTCTTACTTCTGTTTATGTTGCTACACTGCATGAAAATGACCTGTGGTTTTCCAATATTAAGGTAACAGTCATTTTCATAGTTTCATCAGTGCTTTCGTAGAGCATTAATATGAGTGTTAGTTGAAATTTCATTTATTTATGTATATCTTTTAACTTGCTCAAAACCACGAATATTTCATTTGTTCAATTTTAAAAAAGCTGTGCTTCCCTTCCTACCACCTTCTAAATACTTGATAATTTCTATAAATACCTTCCCCCAATTTTTCTCTAAAAACATTGCTACACAGCTCGTGCCTGAGTTGTAGCTATGGTTTTCCAACCACTGATCATTATCTAGAATAGAATTTCAACAGTCTACTATATTTTGCTCTCTAATCGTCTTTCTTTTATCCAAAGCCATCCAAAGCCAAATGAAAAACAGTTAAACAATATGCAAAATCCTGGCACATAGTTCTTTAATTGTATTTATACTATGATATTGTAATACAGTTTAGGCAGAGTCTCTTACTATTCAATAGTAATTTTATATAATGTTATCCTAAATGTGCAAACCATAAAACATATTTCAGACATTCACCAGTGTAAAACCAACCATTCCCAAGATCCAGGACTAACTAGATTTTTCCTAGAATCATTGCATGGGAAAATAATGCAGCTGTGCACATACCTAAATTTAAACAGAGAAAAGAAACAGGTGAGTCATTTTCCTTTTAGATGCCTAAAATTCAATCTGTTAGGTCTACGCATTGCGTTATTCAAAGAGTAGATGTATTTAACTGGAATATTTGCATTGCAATACCTTTCCTATATGATGTACTTTTTCTGTTGCAGACACATTTATATTCCTGCAATAAAAATAGTTGGCACTTACTAAAAAAGTTGCTGTTGTATTATACATATAGTGCTGGTTTGTACCCACTCTCATCTTTCTTTGAATATATAGGTAGTGTATATGTATTGAAGGTGTACCTTAGGTTTGCCTTTTCCTTCCAAAAGCAAGTATTGATTAATTTCACAGGTATTGTATATTTTGAAGTACAAACAGGCGTGGATTTGTGACAGTGTATGAACATAACAGATGCAGCGGTTTTGTTCTGTTGAACTGATACAGAGGGACACAGAGTTCACTGAGAGAAGCAAGTCCGTAGTTACAATTAAGTTTCCCCCCTCAATGGATGAAATGTGTCCATTTTATTTGATAATTGTTGTTTTCATTTTAAGTACACTAGAATGCAATTAGCTATCAAAACTGAAATAAAACCTTCTAGATATTTTTAGTCTGGATTGTGTTGTCTCTGTAGCCCTCATTTCATCCTGTGGAATTGATATGATAACTAGTAACATTGGAACATGAGCCGTTTTAACCAATTTGATGGAAAGATTTCTAAAAAGCATTAAGTTCATCTACCAGCAGGTTAAAGGAGAAAGAAATGCAGATATTCACATTCTCACATTATACCTTCTTCAGTAAGATGTGAAGTGCACCAGAGAGTGCATGGGGCTACAGTGCTTGTTTTAAATTGGTAACAACAGGAAAGGCTTTAATGAGATTTCATATATTATTAGAGATAAAATAACCAGTTGTAACACAGAGCCAAAAGTGATCAAGCTTCATACATACTCCTGCTTTTTGAAGCTATGTGTTCAGTGAGTGTATACTATTTGTGTTTTTCATGTACACACTCTCGACTTAGATTGTTTCTAAGGATATCTTCCCAAATAGAAAGCTATAGTTCTAACTTGGTTGATCAGGAAAATAGAATTTATTTTGTAAACACTTAGGTCCCAAGTGAGATTCAAAGGTACTTCTAAAGATTTGTTCTTGAATTACTTGTTACAGCTTGAGACCAAACAGGTAGTATCCCCTGCAGTTTATTTGCAAATACAAAGAAGGTTGGGGATGAGTCAAGTATGATCAAATTTTCTGCAATTGTCTGCCAAGTCAGACTCTGACTATGCTTTCACTTTGATTAACAAGGTTTTAATGTTAACTTAAATATAGTCTAGACTTGTTTTCTTGCCAGTATCCATATCAGAGCATTTTGTTCCATAAGCAAGAATAGAAAGATAAGAAATCTAAATGCTATATTTTGATACACTTTCTCATAAGTAAGCAGAATACACGGATGACAAAGTTTGAACTCAGTACTGTTTTAGGAATAGTATGGGAAGATAAGACTGCATGTGAGCCTGTGAAATTTCCTGCAAAGCTGAGACAGGAAGGCTCATCCTAACATCTGTGAAACAGCGTACAGACATCTCTGTGCCTATATGTATGAGTGGACAGTGTAGTATCTCTAGATGTATGTATATGTTTTCCAGCATTTCGGAATCAGCTAATCTTGTAATTACAGTACATACTATATACTATATAGAAGGCAAGAATAAAGTACACTATGGAACAATCTGAAATCCTTGAAAATTATGTTGAAAATAAATGGAAAACTTGCTTTTTTCCCTGACGTATTATAGTTTGGCCAAAGTGTGTATTTTTGCATATATTAACTGTGAATTTTCTAAAAATTTCAGAAGAGTTAGTTTTATTTTAATGGGTACCCCAGCCTGAATTCTCAGAAGGGAAGACTGCAGTCTAGTCCTTGGCATACAATTATTGCATGCCTAGCTTAATAAAGCACAGAGGTTATTTTGTTTTCTTTTTGTTAAACATTACAGATAGAACAAATGGACACAATACTAATACACACCCAGTAGTTCATTGACCCCCATGCCTATGAAACAGTGATGCATCACTACTGCTCTGAAACATAGAAAAGAAAATAAATTCTGAATCAGTTATATTTCCATACATTTTAAATTAGTAACTTCAGTCACTCTGAATTGGCTGTAAACAGGGTGAAGTTGGGGATTTTGTGTTACTGAACTCTGATACAAAAATTAAACAACAACATATTATCCCCCTGAACTTTATTCCTTTCTTCCAGTAAGCTACAATTAGTCAGATGATAAGAATTCATACAGAAAAGAGTACGTATGGCTACTAAATTAATGTAGTGAGATGTAAAGGGAGACTTGTCATTTTTTTCTTTTATGTGAAGGTACTTCTCTCTTTGTACATCAGTAGGAGGAGGTCTGCAGTGTTTATCTGACACTTTTGCACTAAACTAGACAGAGGTTTTTACATATACCATTTAGGTATAAAAAGTAGAATTCTTGTTCGGAAGACCCCATTGATATATCAACATCACAATTGTGTAGTTACGAAATTGTGCAGTTTGCCAATTTTATTCAGCCCTAGAAGTTGAAAGTAAAAAGAGTTCATTATGGAAAGACATGATTTTTAACTTCTAAATAATTGAAGTCACAACTTGCACGTACACTTGTAGCGATTGCCTTTCTGTAATTACAATTGCAATTCATAGAAAGCCAGTTCAGTTTTGGGTGTCTTCCAGCAATGGTTCACCCAACTAGAAAAACTGTTCTGTGGTTGTTACACTGTTTTGGTCTATTTTGAATATGGCTTTCAACAGTGCATTGATTTCAGCTGCTGCAGTATGTGTGACTCTTGTTCTTACTTGCTAATAAATATGCCTGCTATTATAAATTTGCCATAGTCATTGGAGAAAGATGTAAAATTGTTTTCTTATCAGAAGAACTGAAAATGCAAATCTTGAAGAATGATTTATGCTATGAATGAGGTACATGATTGGTATTCTTAGTTTTTTATTCCAAGACTTCCCAAAAGAATGACAAAAAAAAATGAGAATGCAGAATACCATGTCACATAGTCAGAAGCTTTCCTGAAGTCAGATCCCACTTCCAGCAGGGATCGCAGGAGGTTATAATCATTTATCTCAACCTAACAATTTTGAAGAAAAAAGTTTGAATCTCTTCTGATATGCATTAAAACAAAGATTTCTGTTTATGATGGTGAAAGCCAAGATTGATTTCTTATCGAAAAATACTTTCTCAGTTTTCTGAAAACTTTCTGGCACAACACATATAAAATGGCTAGTCTATTTTCAGTGATTTTCAATAGCAGTTTAGTGACTCCTCCTCAAGTACAGTATCTTTTGGGAACAGGATCTACTATGAAGATAATAAAATGGGGGAATGGGGGGAGAATTTCATCACCTCTCCTGTCAGCTGTTGTATTGCTTGTTCAAACGCAAACCTTGAAGAACAGGAATGATCCAAGGCCACGTAGTTAATCAATACTGTAACACAAACAGGTAAACTTCAGAGGTTTCATTTGTTCTTCATCCCTTCTGAGTAAGCATTTAGACTACTATTATTGAGTTTTCCTTTAATAAAATTGCTGCTTGCAAGAAGAATAAAAATACCAAATTTTAAATCTTTCAGATACACAGGATAAGAATCCTGGGATGCCTTCTCTGAAGGGCTTATATTTTCCCTTTTTACATTTTGAGTATAAAAGAAAGATGAAAAAGAAGTGGGGAAATGAGTAGCCAGCTAATTAGAACTCTACAAAGTGAATGTGTAAGCCATGAAGAGAAGGAGGGCAGTCTGGTACTTGGTGGTACTTTTCCAAAGAAGTACCTGTTGAGTTGTTATGGGTATTTTTACTCTGGACTAAAAGTCTAATCTGAGTAGGAACCATGCCATTCTAACAGATGGGTGTGAGGTTAACCAGCCAAGACACCATGTTCAAGGATTAAATGCGTTTGCTGAAGGCATGATTCTCAACTGGGAACATTGATAGCAGCTGTCTGTATTGAGTTTACACTTGTATGGTTGAGACAATTTTCAAATCTTTCTGATGTTAAATTGAACAACTAAAATATATTTTCAATTACACAACTTGTGGTTTAGCTTTGTCAAAAAAGAAAAGTAATTGGAGCTTTGCTTATGCACTTTATAGAAAAACTCAACTCAGACTTTCGTATTCTGAATGACTTGGTTAAGGAATTTGAGGAAACCCAAGCTCTAGAATTTTGCACTGCCCTCGAGAGGAAGTCCTTTGTACTTTGTTTTGAATGCTTAATATGATTAGGCTACAATTGCATAAATTGAAATCATATGCAACTCTCTATGTATCCTGGAGGATAGTGTTCTTTTTTTCCCTGGAACAGTTATAACTTCTTTGTTGAAGACTCACAAATTGAATATACAGAAAGATAAACGTGTGCTCTTACAATGCTTACCCATAAGTCTGTATGGTTTTATTGACGTGGAATACTAGGAAAAGTATAAATTGCTACAGAACTGGAAAAGTATTGTGAGTGAATAAAACAGATGTTATCTTAGCATGAAACAGATGTAAAACTCACTAGTGTTTGTCTCATAAAGTATAGCATTTGGTTGAATACAGCTGGTGCCAGGATTACAAATTAATCATGTTTGAATGCATTTTTGCTAATTAGATCCCCCTCTGTGACTACTCTCTCCCCCTTAATAAATTCCAAATGTTAACATTCCTTCTTTCTTCTTTTTTTTTTTTTTATGAGCACTTAGAATCAGCCACGTTTTGGTATTAGAAAACTTCTCAGTAGTGATGAATTTGAAACTGGAGCTTGTTCAAAATCCAGCATTCTCATTTTGCTAAGTGTGTGGCTTTTAGTACTTAGTGCCAATGTCAGTTTCTTCTGCTGGTATTATATTGATTTGTATGTTGTAGAGCAGCTGGAAAGTTTAATTGTGAACTTACATTGAATCAGATGCGTTTTTATCTGTTGATTTTTCTCAGACCAGAATTAATATTGGTTTAGTTTGTCAACAGTTGACTTCAATAAAACACAGGTTTTGAGATGGGAGTCTATACTGGGCAGTAGAGGTGGGAGGAACATGATTTTTTATCTAGCTTTATGTTAGCTCTGAAATAGTATTGATTCTGTTCCAGCAAAAGAGATGGGACTATATAGGAAAGATTAAAGTCTTGGAATTCTATGCAAGGCTGCATTACCCAGAATCGGCATTCATAAAAACCTGAGAAAACAGTAACATTATGTTATTTCGCTAATGTTCTTTTGTAAAAAGAGCTGACTTAATAAGATTATTTTTAGAAATCTCACTTAAATGTCTCGACAACTTTCATACACCACATAACAGGAATCTCACTGGATTTTCAAATCTGGATGTAAACCTTTTCTAACTTACTGCTTCTGAGAGATACTTGTTGGGACGTTTTTACATAAACTACTAAAAAGATCACTACTACTAAAACAAGTTTGTATGATATGCCTATTGTTTCTCTTCAAATTGGTTGTTCATGCAGTCTTATTTTCTTCAAATGTGGTTGCCCAAGGCTCTGAATTTGTTAAATTTCATTAGGTCTTCACAACTAATGAATTAACAAAAGGAGGTGAATACCAAACCAAAGAGCCTGTGCTGAGAGCAGTTTTCTGTAGGAGAGCTTTCATACCTCACTGCTGCAATATCAGCCAAAAAAGCAGCATAGTTTGAAGTGTACCTAGTTTAAATAATTCGAACATTTTAAAATTAAAAATAATAACTTTACCTACACCTAAAACCAAGTAAAGAATCACTTTTCCTTTAACCTATAATTTAAGTATGAGAGTGATGAACAGCTGGCTTCCTACAAAAAACAGCATTTAAACAAGTGGGCAGCAGCATACCCTGCCAGATGAAATCTTAGAGTGGCATTATGATGTAGTTCCCAGTATAGCACACTGAATTAATTGAGCCTTAAGGTGGCAAAGCCAGGCAACACTATGGGATATCTACATCTAGAAGAAAAGGTTAAATGCATGGAGCAAGCATATGCAGTTTTAAAGTCCAGCTGTTGGCCACTGCGCCTATCTAAACATTGAACATTACAAAAAATAGTAAAAGCTCCAAAATGTTTCCTAACAGCATAGCAGAATCACAAAAGGCATATGCGTTTCCCCAGCTAACAGAGGCATTGGCACCTCAGCCATTTGCCTCTCACCCTAATTTGCCCACGTATTTTACCTTTATTTGAACTCAATTGCATAGAATGCATGAACCCAAAGGCTCAAGCCACTGGATAGGTCAATTTCCCTGGTGCAGCAAGAATTTGAGTTGAAGGCAACTTTATGTGATTGTGAAAAGCAAATGGAAAGTGAATTTACTATTGAACTTTCACTTGCAGGAAGTCGAAAGAGAGATTTCATTCAGAACAGAATGTGGACTTTATTATTCCTACTACAAACAGATGATTCAGGCTGCTTCCATCCAGCAAGGTATTGTAAACTGTAACGTAAGTTTACTTTGTGCTGCCAGCTGACTATTTTTAATATTTTTCCAAATCAAGTTGAGACAAGGAATACCATAACTGTGAAAGATAGTGTAACAGTTGTACTGGAGACAGATTTATTCTGTTCAGACACCTGGAAGCCACTAAGTTACGGACGTAATAAGTTTCACAATGATACATTGGTTTCTGTGCCACACCTTCACATTCTGATGAAGGCAGTCACTTTGAGGGACAACTTTCATATCTGTTAAGTTTTCAGCCTCTGCTTTATTCAGTATATTAGTTTCATTTTTATTCTTCCCTTGTTTAATTTGAATTATGAGCTATCTGTGGGAAGAGAAATTTTTTTTGCTGTGTGCCTGGACAGTAAGTGACACAATGAGCAGCTTCCAAGGAAATCATATACAGTGATGGGGTTTTCTGTGACAGTCTCATGTTTTCTAGATACTTAACTTGCTCCCTAGCAATTTTGCTTATACTACACATTCCGCAATATTAACATCACCTGTGTTCAAAATAGTGACAAGAATGGTTCTCAAGATCCAGTATGTACCACAGATTCTATGCTAGGAATGTAAGTGTAAAAATAAATGGATTTTGTATGTCACTAAATATATAGTACTTGAATTAGCACTCTGAGTCACATTCAAAGCAGGGAAGCTGAAGACCTCAGAAGGTCATGCTGATTCAGAGGTAATGTGATCTGAATCCTTGACTCAAAGTTTGCAGTTTTTGATGAAAGAGCCTAAAATACCTTTGAAAAAGTTATTCACTGTTCAAATGAAGATGGAGGGGGAAAATGACAATCTCCTATTTCAATTTCTCTTTATCATTAAGGTTTACATGGTTTAGTATATGACAATAAAACTGAATCTGTGAGGACAATTAACATACTTGAAAGAATGAATGTTTACCAGGAGGTGTTTCTCAGCATTCTGTATAGGATTCTTCCAATTCAGGTAGGCATTTATTTATGGCTTTAGATTGTAAGTGCATTATGAAGATTGCGCAGTGAATCATAGCTCCCCTTTTTAGTTATCTTCTAATTAGAAATATTCCTGATACCTTTTTAATTTGTAAAAGCAGAACCTAATTCATATTAAGTATAGTCCCCCCATGAGTGTTTTATGTCAACATGAGTGTTCTTGTGTTTTACAGCAATACCTAGAGCCCGTTTATTTTTATATCTACACTTTGTTTGGACTTCAGGCAGTTTATGTCATTGCTCTGTATGTAACAAGCTGGCTTCTTAGTGGAACATGGCTTTCAGGGTTGTTGGCAGCTTGCTGGTATATTACAAACAGGTAAGTGAGATTAAACATTCAATCTTTCTAAAATTGTACCTCATTTCAAAGGTAAGGCATTAAACTTTCAAATGCACAACTAATTGGACAAAAAAAATGAAACTATAAGGCCTCTCTCCAGATTAGCCAGAAAGTGGAAAAAAAATGTTTTAAGTCATACACAATAATTAGAAAATAATCAGAAATGAGTTGACTTTGCAGAGTAGGATTTTAAAGTTTTACAAAGCCTGAGTAGAAAATCTTGGCTTAAATTGGTCTGTGAAAGCGGACTGCATCTTTCAGATGTGTCTGGATCTCCAGATGATGTATCCTGTCTCCTCTAGCCTAGGATCCCTTAGGTGTTAAAGACACCTGTATGTGTGTGTGTGTGTATATATATATATATATGTGTGTGTATATATGGTGCGGTCTTTCCTCACCACCTTACACCCAACCTCCAGGGATTCTTTCAACAACCTAAAGTCAACAAAGTTCAGCTTCCCTGTACCCTTATTTCTGTAGATATCTCCTGCGTTAAAGCTCAGAGTAAAAAAAGATGGTAATTGAGCTGTTCTAGTGCTTTATCACTTGAAGAATTCTTGATCTGGAGAGAAAATCTAAAGAACTGTCTTTATGCCAACAGGAAGCTGCTGGCATGAAGCTAAGACTGGTGACATAGGCTGTTATCTATAAATGAATCAAGAAAATAAAAGTACAGTGTCAGTTCTATCAAAACTGTTTGATACGTTAATCAGCAGCTGAAAGAAGTCTATGTGCAAGTGTGTCCATTACAGAATAGTTATAGGTATATAGTGGTAAAATGTTTCTTTCTCCAAAGATGAAAATAATTTAAAAATACATGCAATGTGCAGTAATTTACATGTTTATTTCATGAGGTCATCTTTTCCATTCACAGAATATTTGGAGCAGATTTGTTTTGTCTATCTTTCTAATAATTCATGAACAATGGAAGCTTGTTATCTTTTATGCAAATAGAATAAGTACGTGGAATTGATTTGGATAAAGACTTTCTGTCCAGATGAAGTACATATGAGGCTACTTGAGTAACTCCACTTTAGACATTTTATCATCCAGCTAAGCATGTCTCATGTGTTGCTTACTTTCCTTTTTAGTAAACATTTTCTCTACACAAGAAAAAAAGGGAAATATTTTTTGTTTTTAACTTTTAATTCAGGCTTTGTAAATGACTGCCCTTTGGGGAACTTTTACTAACTTCCGCCACATACTTTTTATGTTAGAACATTCAAAAAATGACTAGAAGTTCCAGTTTAGTGGTATTCAAATCTAATGCACAGTGAAAAAATTGTTACCTATTTATTCTTATATATGCTTTTTGCAAACTAAAAAATGAAGTAAAATTACCTGTGGCGTGAAAACTCCACATGCTGGATTTTCGGAGTGTTTTTGTTTTGGGGTTGGTTTGATCATGTTTAAAATTACCCAAGCTATGCTTTATAAGACTTAATCCACAGTATAAGTTTTTTAACAGTAAGTGAAGCTAAAGTACAACATTTGAGGTATATGGATGACTTGCAGAACCTACATAATGAAGTTTTTTCAGAGCCAGGCATGTTGAAGGAACTAGAGTGTAAAGCCTCCATTTTTATCAATAAGTAGTTAAAATACCACAAAGATGCCTGTCATTACCACCTGTCTGTCACCAAGTTGGTGTTTTATTTGTTTTAAATTTATGAAACTCCATTTGTTTCGTACAGAATAGATACTACAAGAGTAGAATTCACCATTCCTTTGAGAGAGAACTGGGCACTACCATTCTTTGCTGTTCAGATAGCAGCCATCACATACCTACTCAGACCTCATTTACAGCCTGTTCAAGAAGTGAGTATTACTAACAAGTATGACACAGTAAAATTAGTCTCAGAAAACCATTTATAAAACTTAGGACAAAATACTTAAGTGTTTTTATAGCACACACACACAAATCACTTATAACGTTGAAAACATTAATCAGATGAGCCTTTTGTTAATTTAGCTGAAATACAAAGGAATACATATGCTCAGCACTGAAAAAAAAATAAAGGTAAGCTCTAAACAGTACAAGACAACAGTACTGTGTATTTAAGAAAACATTAGAGGAACACAAAGTGGGCAGGAGAAAAGCTTGTAAAGCATAAGGATTAAAGATTTTCTTTTGATTTCATTTGTTTTTCAGACTTAAGAGGTTGTCCTGATATGCAAGAATAAAAGCAAATTGGTGATAGTTTCTTTGAGAAGCAGTTCTTAAGTTATTACTCCTCAATTTGATCAAATAACTGCTATTTGTAGCATAGCAAAACACGTATTGCATATTAATCTATGGGCTGAAACTATTTGAGATCTCACTGTTTTCTTGGAAGTAATATTTACAATGGTAAAATACAGGCATAAATACAAGAACCTGTAACTAAAAAAATGTTCATTATCTTCAAAGCAGTTATTGCAGTTAGAAAACTTGTATTAATGTTTTAAAAATGGATTTAAAATAAAACCAAATTAAGGTGGGTTTTGGTTGTTTTTGTTGGGAGGGGATCGGGTTTTGGTTGGTTGGTTTGTTTTTTAGTAAAGGAAACTTCATTCCCTCCTTCCAGAGATTGACACTTATGACTGTATTCATAGCAACATTTCTCTTTAGCCTGACTTGGCAATTTAATCAGTTTATGATGCTGATACAAGCATTGGCATTATTCATACTGGACTACTTTGACATGCTTCCCACAGCAAAGGTAAGACTATGTTTGGAAATAATCAAATTTTTTTCTTTCCTATCATAATGGTAACAGTTTTGTAGGTATTTTACTAACCAGTGGCCTGGATGCCCAAAGTAATACAGATAATACACTGTGCTGCTTTGTGCTTTTAGGTAATCACAGTGTATATACTGCAAGTATAAAAATAAATAATCAAAACATCACTGTTTCTGATTTTTTTCAGCTGATTTTATTGCAGTTTATGTAATTCACTTCTATTGTTTAATTTTTATCTAGTTTTGTTTAGAGACAACTATATTTTAACACTCTTAAGGGATTGCTTTTAAACACCATCATAACAGTTGATCTAATACCACAGCTTAAGCATGTCCTCCAGAAGTGGTCATAAAAAAAACAAAACAAAAACAAAAACAAAAAAAACCCCAAAAAACCACCACACCACACAAAAGGAGCACAAGAAATCTTTGCCTAAGCTGAAGTCATTTTGCCTCAAGTATTATCCATCCTCATCTGAAAGCTAGGTGTAGGCACTGTACCAGAAAGAGGAAGAAGATAGAACAGATTGCTTAAGAGAAGCAGCTAGCTTTCATACATTGAAATTCACCACAAAATAACAACGTTGCTGCTGCTATGTTGCTGAACTGAATGAGCCAAAAAGTAAAACAAGTGTTACTAAGAAGATAAGGGATCATTTACAGTCAGTCTTAGGAAATAGAAATGTACTGTAGGAGATGAAAATACTGTCTTTGAATTTAATGTTGCTGTGAAATTCTACCGAGATTATTTTAGCCCTTATAAAAGCTTACACTACTTGAGAAAGGTTTGAACTTTACTTTAAGGAAGGTTACAGGAGGGTGAAGAGTAATTAGTGTTAATTTCATTTTAAATTTGAAGCAGACTTGAACATTAGTGATTGTATTAATTTATCTGAAAATTAGTATGGTGGCTGCATATCAAAATAAATGTGGTTTATTTAACAGTTTCTAAACTCTTCATTATATCTGCAAATGCAAGCTGAAATTAGCAATTAATGTGACTAATCAGCTACCTTAAAAGTTGGCAAATTGCCAGCTTCATCCTGAATTAAACTAAAATGGACTTACTGCACCACACTTAGTCTGTATTAATTTTCCAAAAAGTCCTACTTAAAACTGTTGGATTTGGGCCATTTGATACTGACTTACACCACTGCTGTAATACAAGACTGAAGTCAAGATCTTTGTGTCACGTAAAATTTACGTTTTGGTACCACTGTATCAGAAAATCTGCTGGGTTTTAGTGTTTGCATTCAGCTGAACATTTGTAATAGTTTAGCATAGCTCAAAGAGGACTTTACTAAACTATTATAAAAAAGTTAATCAGCTGATGTTTGACTGCTGAACTGCACTGAGTCAGAACACTTTAGTCATAAAGACATTAGAGAGGCTATAGAAACACTTCTTTGACTAAAGAAAATACAAAACATCTTCCAAATATTAAGTAATTAATAATTTCCTCACTCTGCGGTTGTGTAACTTATCATCTGCTTTATTATAACATCAGGCTTCCTTAGGTATAAAATAGGTATAAAATACTAACATAACTAGTTCAGGATATAAATATAGAAAAGATATAGTAATGGCTTTAAGTGTAATGATTTAGTGCAAGAGGATACTTTTTTTGTAAAAATAATTGATGTTGAAATAAATTATAGGACATATTCAAAGCAAAGCAGCTATGACTGTAAAGTTTTGTAGCCATAAAAATCTCATTATTTTTACAGGTTATGTGGCTGTATATAATTCAGATTTCTGGATTACTGCTAGTCTGTGTCCTACAGTTCTTTAATTCTATGATTCTTGGATCATTACTTATAAGTTTTAATGCTTCTGTCTTGATAGCAAGAACAATGCAGGTAGGTACTGAAATATTTTTGTAGTACTAAATAAAGAGTGTGAGAGAGATCTATATAGGTAAATGAGTAATTTATATGCATTATAATCTTAAATTACTAATACTAATTAGAGGAATTACTATAGCGTAAAGCAACAAAAACATTGCATGATCAAATAATGAATTCAATTACACTAACTACAGCATAACCAAGCACATCAGACACCATAATTCTGTGATTGCTATTAACATTTATGGTTGTGCAAGCTGCAGTTTGGATCCTGCAAAAAAATTGCAAAAGAAAAC
>NW_009259593.1:3539138-3539338 GCF_000687185.1 Egretta garzetta
TCAGCAGGACGTGTCTTCGATTTATGGATCTGCCTCCAACAAAATTCTCTGTGAGAACTAGGCACATGTCAAATTCAGCGTACTGAAATCTTTTTGTTTCTTTCAAAGATTAGGATTTTTTACTGTATTTACAGTTCTCTTTTTTTCCCCCCGATACTAGCATTGATGACAGTATCTAACCAGAATATATGAATTTATAT
>NW_009259593.1:3539382-3572050 GCF_000687185.1 Egretta garzetta
TTTTATAGTTAGACAATGTCTTCACCTATTCCAAGTTGCCTGTGAGCAGCCAAAGAACCATTCTCAGATCTGGAGCTTTGAACTGGAAAATTGCTCAAAATCCTATCAATTGACAGTTAGAGCCACAAGATACCTTTGCCATTTTTAGGTGGAAGGTGTAATGAATAGATATTTCAAAAGGCACACAATACTATTGAAATTCAGGGAATCTTGGAACACAACCAAAGTTGTACTGGGTGCCAGCAGTTGTGTAAATACAACGGGGCCACCTCTGAAGGTAAGCTGTTTGGCTAGTTACAAAACTCTGCCAAATCAATACACTAGGGAGTTTTTACGATACTGTCCCTTCAGTTTTGTGGAAGAAATATATCTTTATTCTAGATACTTGGTTATGTACATTTTTGCTTACATGAACCTAATACAAATTTGATCCTGATCAGGCCTAGCAGATAAGCTATTTCAAACAGTCTGTGTTGCTTTTGTTCCTAATGCATACAAATATACTGATATACTAATATTTTGTTCCAAATACATACAAAAAAGTACTGAAATACTAATATGAATTCCTCTTTCTAGAAAAACCTAAAAAAGGGCGGTTTGCTTAATAGGCTTGGGAAACTTATCCTCCATGTACTATTAGTCTTGTGCTTGACTCTGCTAATGAATAAATTTATCAAGGTAAGCAAATAGTTTTTAATATAGGAACTTACAAAATGTATTATGTTAAAAGCTATTTGTTAACCATACAGAAATGTCATTAAATAAAAATTGCAGTGAGATTTAGCTACATTTCAGAGAATGTGTTTTAGAAATGAAAGATCATTTTGCTAATCTTTTTAGCATATAGAGTTTAAAATATATTCTTAAAACTTCATAAATTAACAACAAATAATCTAATACACATTTGTAATTTGAAGCTCCCCTGCAATTGTATAACAAGTGTAGATTTATACTGTCTTCTGATACCGCTGAGCATTTGCAAAGTTTTTAATGGAATTTACTTTTCAATCCGTGCAAGTTAAAAGTGAATACTTGTTATAAAAATGTTGTAGACCATGCCATACTTTTAATTGCTTCTTGTGCACAGAGCTGTCTGCATATAGTTTTAGTCTCTTTGTGAGATCTATATCAACAGATAAAAATTTAGTGCACGTGGAAATTAAAAGTATCACAAAAAGATACAATAAGTCATTGAAATAAAAAATACAGCTAAAACCAACTTGTCCTGGGTAATCTTTGTCTGTAAATAAGAAACTAACCCTAATAAATATTCTAAAAAGTAAGTAACTTGCCCTTTGAAGCACAGGACCGTAATTACAAACTGAATGCTTATTTGATTGCGAAGCACCCTATCTCAGTAAGCCTATGTTGCTTCACAGTTTCATTTAAATGATGAAAAAACTGTTTACTGTGTGAAACAATTTTCTGGTACTTAAAGTATAATTTCCTTTCTTTTTCCACCTTTGTAGAAAATTCTTAATCTTGAGTCAGATGAACATATATTCAAATTCCTGAAAGCAAAATTTGGATTTGGGGCAACAAGGTATGGTTAGCTGCAATTTTGCTTTTTTGTATGACTTCATTAAGTGAAGCCTGCAGGTTGTTCTCATTTAAAATCTTGGTGATAAATCATGGATTTTTACCTCATGTTAATGTCATTTTTTTCCTTCATAATAATCTGCACAACTGTGGCATAATTTCTTGGATAATAGGAAACTTTGGTCCTTTTTGACATCAAGTTATGAAATACATGATGACAAGGATTATTCTTTTTCCTTTATAGAGATTTTGATGCTAACCTATATCTTTGCGAAGAAGCTTTCGGTTTACTACCATTAAATACTTTTTCAAGACTCTCGGATACATTACTTTTTTACGTCTACATATTTGTTCTCTTCCTTATGACAGTAGCAGCTGTAATTGTTGCCTTCCGGAACCTCAGGTAAAATATGTTTTTAAAATAACTCACATTTTTATCAATTTTCTCTTCTTCAACAGGCTAAAGAACTGACAGTTGAATACAGCAGCATATGGTATTACTTTCCACAGGTACTAAGGAAACAGTAGGACATATAATAGAGACCATCAGGCAAAATAACTAACTTCCTATTAAAGTTCAAAATACAAAGGATGTAACGAGACTGAACAAAAACATTCTTCCCTAGATTTCTTCAAGCTGTTTTGTTTGCTGTTAAAGTTTTGCAGTATATGTAGGGTTGGTTGGGGTTTATTTTGGCAGGGAGGTGGGGAGGAAGCAGGGGAAGGGTGTCTTTATAGAAAAATCAATGTTAGTTTCTTTAGTTCATCCTATTTTTCCTGTGCAAAGCACTCCCGATCAAACATTTCCTTGGTGGTATCCTCAAATTGTCCAGAAACGAGCAAGGATAGTCTGTGGTGAACTTGCTGTGGTCTCTGTGAAGAATTAGGATTGGCACTGCTGCCAGTTCCCATAGCTAGTCTGTAGGATTTGGAGGTATTTACAGAATACTAAAAGAAAATTCAAATGTAACTGGTTTGTTGTAGACCTCTCGGTTTTACATTTACAGCCTGGGCATAAGTTAGAAGAGATGATATAAAACTTGACTAAGCAAAAATTCAATGAGTGTCATGTAACTAATGCCACTCATTATAGATTTTATGGAAAACACGATAAAAGGAGGAGAGGAGGGAGGGAGAGGATCTAAGACGTTCTGAAACTATGTTATGATAATTGTGAATTCATAGTCATCTGTAAGGCATTTTGGTACTGTTCAACCAGCCTCTTAAAAACTTACTGCATGAATCAATTATAAAATCAAAAGACACTGCAGCTCTTATTTTCTGTAATCCTAAATGTAATCCCAAACATTACTCTAATTTTTAACACTGCCCAGTTATCTCGGTTACTCCCCACCCGAAAAAACAGGGAAAACCCACACACATTTAAGCAGCTTCTTTTTTTTGATCAGCCCTCAGCATACGTCCATAAGACTAGCCACATCAAACAATAACCAGTCCTTTCAGCACTTCTTTTCTGTAAATTTACTTCCAGTCTATGGCTTTAGTAGCATCCAGCACAACCCCACAAAACACAGTTGAGTTCTTCACTCTCATCAAAAGCCCTGTGAACCCTGTGGCAGTAAACCAAGTGTGCCTTTCTGTAAACAATTTTATCTCATTCTAAAACAGCTCATCTAAACCCATTGCATTTCCAGAAAACTAGACATGAAAATAAGTACCTGATGCTGCATCAAGTTGATGCTATCAGGCTTAATTATATGATAGATACAATAGAAGATTGTGGACCGACAGCAGCAGTATTGCTCTTCAGCATCAGAAGGATTAATTGTTTTTTAAAATACAGACAACTATATGAAATACATTACAGAACTTGATATAACACTTCTTGTTTCTTCTGTTTAATTAGTGGTTCAAATCAAGTACAGTGCGTGGAAAAAATGGAAGAATGCACAATAACACTGAAGCCTGATGCTGCTTACAACTTAATGCACACAGTTCTTTTTGGATGTCTGGCATTAAGCACAATGAGGTATTTTTTTTTTAATTCTACTGAAGGCTTTTTTGGACAATAGTATATAAAAATATACTATTTTTATAAGAGTGTAAAGTTAAAATGTGTTGACCACAAATGGATAGGATCATGAACGTCCGTTCTTTCCCTGGTGTGTTTCTGCTTGTAGACTGAGGCATTTCCCAAAATGCTGCCAAAAAGAATACTTGGAAGTTTGGGGGCAGAGGTGTTCTAAAGAACACATAGCAAAGTCAATCTTGTACTCAGTTATTTCAGAATCCTGAAAGTCCAAGAAAACTATGTTCGTAATTTCTCTAACTACTCTCATCAACACAGCTTAGCAGAGCTCCAGATGATCAGCAAAAACTTGTCTGTATTCTTCCAGAATGAAATACCTCTGGACATCCCACATGTGTGTATTTGCATCTTTTGGCCTGTGCAGTACAGAAGTATGGAAACTTATCCTGAAGTGTATTCATCTCTACACATCACAGAGGGTTAGCACTATACTTACAGCGTTTAATGAAATTTGGTTTTGCTCCATATCTAAACCAAACCAAGACTGAGAATTATAGGACATCTGAAATGAATATTGTTTGTAGTCCTCTTAAACTGGATATCTCTGAAGCACGTTTGTATAAATTTAGTAAGTAAAATGTATTTTCTAGTGGTTTATATATTAAACAATTCCATTTGAACACACTAGATGGCAATATAGATGTTGCTATGAAAAATAACCACAATTTAACTAAAAAAGTCTTAGTCACCATATTAGGAAATTATCAGCGATCTGAGAAGACCTTTACAGTCTACTATACTGAATGATACAGTGTTTTCCACTTTGTAGAAGATAGATTTAAGTATATAGCTTAAATCCATCATTTGTGATGGGTCTGTAATAAGGGGTTTACTTGAAAACAAAATCAGAATATGGTCTTAAAATTCAAACTCTAAATTCTACCACATGATAAACGCAGTCAGATATCAACAAATTAAAAATTAAGTCTATCCAAATACATGTATCATCAGAATAACCAGTATTTTTTTTTTGTGATTTCTCTTAGACACGCATGATAAAGTATTTTATACCAATAATTGCATTACTATACATTTCACATAAGGTAAGAAATTTTTTTCTTAATTTCTTGGCATTTTTAGTTGCATGGATTTTTCCTTTTCTCGTAAAGGGATATTGTTTTATGAATAATTACATACGTTTGTAGCTGAATTTTAAAAATTGGGATACACTACCTGAAGTGCAAGTACCTTTATGCGTATGAAATTGTACGTAAAAGATCAGTTGGGCTCATTTGATCTGAAGTAGTTGTTCATAGATACAAATGTTTGTCTGATTGTATGTGTAAGTTACCAGGTGTTATTTAAATGCATAGTTTTATGGAAATGTAAGTTGTCTGGTTTGGTTTTAACTAAGTTGCAGATAAGATGCAGATTGTTAAATTTTGTAATGATTCATTGTAGGAGCAGAAATAATCACAACGTTTTATACTGCTGTGCCTCATCTCATATGTTTTAAAGTACAGAATTGTTAAACTAGTTGACTACTTATGTTATCTTCAGTCTGTCCCAGAAAGAAATTATTATTTTGGCCAACATTTAAATGTAAATACATAAGACATTTAAAATAATAACATGTGCAAGATTATTAGTCTGTCTGTCATGGCAGGGAGTTTTAGAACGTTAATTTAATGGGCATAAATATGTATTTACATAGACAAAAAATTCAGATGCTACTTTGCTGGAGAAGTAATTTCTGCAGTACCTAGTGTGAGATGAGAATATTTCTGTTAAATAATTACCTTCGGAGAAACTGAAGGTGAATTTCATTATTAAAGTTAAAAAGGCATAACAGTTAAGAAAGCTGCTGATAGAGTTCACTCTGGAAGTCTGTTCCCACCTTTAAAACAGTGAAATGAAAAGTCCAAAAAGACTGTAACAGTTTGTTTAGTAAAATTGCACTGATGTATTCCACTTATATTTCTTATTATACTGCTAGAGGACTTTTTAGGATTTTTTTTTCCATTGGTAATGATGGTTAGGAAAGTCATTTACCATTTTCATCATCTTTGAAAAGGATAGAAATAATGCCATTCCTTTTGGTATGGGTGATGCCAAGAGCATGACATTCTAATAAATAGTCTAATGTGACACATCAACTAGGAATAATTTTCCTCCCACTCTTCGTAAGCAGATGTGAAGTACCTAAATCCTGTCAGATTCAACTCTGAAGTCAACGGAAGTCGCCGATTTTCATAGGCTTTAGATCAGTCATTAGTTGTGCTCAGTCTGCCTGAAAGGCATAATTTTTGTGTTTCTTCTAAATATAGGAAATAATTTTTATTGACATTAAAAATACCATTTTTCAAAGTGCTTAGTGGGAATAAAGAAATACATCATCTTCGAGTATTTTTTTTGTCTTAAGTCATTTCTTGCAGTTCAGATACCAGAGGAGTGGGATATCTTTGTGTGTGCATCTTTTCAGCAAAGCTGTAAGAGTTAGTGAGCCTTCAGGAAAGAAGCCTGCCTGGCAGGTAAAACTTGTTACCAGGTTCCCTGGTAATGGTCAGAATAAAAATTCTTACAGAGAGATATCCAGAAAGTATCCATTGCTTCTGTGAGAACATGTTTATATAGTCTCTATCTAAAACCTTTAGAAGCAAACTGGCAGTGCAAGTAGATTTTGATAAGAGACTTATCTTTCTCCTTTCCAGGTAAGAATTTATCTGTTCATGCACTGTGACTGCTCAGATTGCATGAGCTGCTTGCATATTCACCACAAAGTTAATTGGTCATTATGGCTAGTTTTCTTGAACTAGTAGTAGGGCAACTTTGTATTCCGCTACCTGGTACGGTTATGTTTGTCAGAAGAACTATTCGTTAGTGCCATTCCTCAAAATAGGAGTTTTATGGGATTATTAACCTAATCCTGAATAAGCTAATGAAAGCCTCTTTTGAGGCATGTGCTTACTACAGTCTCAAATAGATCACTTGAGCAATAATTTGAGATACAGATGCAGCTACAATGCTAGCTATCTTTCAGATTTCAAGTACAATATGTTTTGAGACCTATATTTCTATTTACACAAGTTTTCCTCATGAGTATAGCACAAACTTCTTTTACATAAAGTGGAAGTGCGAAGTATTTCCATGCATACTTTAGCTGTGCTGCAGATAACACATATATAATGCACTACTAAATATTATTTATGTTTCACTTCATACTGTTTATATGTAGATTTCAGCCATGTCTCTGTCCATTGCATTTAACTTCTCAACAGAATAATACCCATCAATGTGTGTTTGTATGTTAGTCATTCCTAAAGAAACTGTTGGTACTTAAAATTAGTTCCTGAGCTTCAGCAATCTGTAGTTACTGGTTTTCCCAAATTTTCTTGATTTTTTTCTTTGCTAGTAAACTATCTATTTGTACAATTTCTCAGCCTCTCAAACTGCATTTTTATCTTAATCATGGCCAAGTCCTTTTGCTCCAAACATACACATTTATTGCAGCACATAGCACAACATATACGAATTATCTGAGCAGTCTTTCACTATACTGAAGAGCTCCCTGCATATACTCTATGTATTTATCCTTCAAAACTAAAGTATGTAAGCTTGACAGTCTGTAGAAGAAATGACAAAAGAAAATGTCATGTCTATTTATATTTGTAGCATCAAATCCTGTTGCTCTAAGGAGATTCTTAATTTTCATTCTTAGGCCAACAGAACTATAATGTAGTAGTACTTGCTTTTCATTTACACTCAGAGGCCAAAGGAATTGATGCTTAACACTTCGAATTCAAAATAAATGTCCTTGTATTTGAGAAGTACTGAACTCCCATAATCGTCAGTGGACTGTTCAGCACCTCCAAGTTTGTGACTAGCACAATTGTCTAACTCTGGACTTTCTAGCTAGAACGAAAAAGATGCAAGCTTTTAAAAATCTCTGGGTTATTACAGCCGCTGAGTTAAAAATTGTCACGTGTATATCCTCAATATATGTATTTGGAGATAGTAACTATTAATAAATTGAAGGACACTGAAAACCCAAAGCACATCAGATACTCAATAAGAAGCTTAAGCATTGGTATATTGTGTGAAATCCATGATCATGAGACAGAGGCATAACAAATATGAAAGAGAAAGCTGAAATCTTTCTCCAGTATAAATGTTTTCACTCACAAAAGATTTAATTTTACTCCTGAAAGTTAAAAATTGTCTTGCATCCACCAAGGAGCTAGGGAGGGGGAACAAACAACTTTAGTACCTGAATCTCCTAATAATTCAATTCCTTTTTATAGTCATGTAATCAAGTTCAGAGTTTATGGTTTAATTTATTTTTGTAGATTGAAGGTTTTAGTGATATTTTTCAATGAGTAATTACATACCTTAAGGAAAATATTCCCCATTATGAGTTTAGAGTATGCCACCTTTCTATTTTCTTGGCTTTCTTTTTGGTTTTGATGACAGTCAGCATAACACGTCATATTACCTTTTCCTATCCAAGTGTTTTTTAAGCCTTTTGGAAATTACAAATCCTTAAGATTTTTCCAGTCCAGAATGAAATCCCTGTGTTGCTAATTTAAGCCACTTGATAACAGGCTTCTCTTCCTGAAGACTTTGGCTCCAGAAACCAGCATGTTACAATCTGGAAACCTCTTTTACATACCACTCATTATTCTGAACAGTTTGTTACATCCCCCTTTACTTATCTAAATAATCTGATATACTCCATCTATTCTTTTTATCCATTCCTTGTATCACAGAATGCTTTTTCTCAATCTGACATGTACTTGATTTACAAGATGTTATATCTCTGTTATTGGTCCATATTTTTTATATGCTTTACTTTTTATTTACTTTGTCATTGTTATTCTATTGTATTTGGAACTCCTGAAGTTCCTCAGTTTCCTCTTGGCTCAACTAATGTAGTGTTACCTGAAAATTTTGCTACCTCAATTCTCTTTTTAAATTCAGTAATAGCAAACCCCACTATGGAAATTTTCCTCCAGTGAAAACTGCTTGTACTTACTCAAAAGTTGCAGTAGTATGACATTGTGACTTGAAAAAACGATATAGATTATTTAATGCCATGTAATAGTCCCAGCATTCAGTAGATAGCACAGTGTCACTAGATTCTCAGTAGATTGCAGGGCAGATTCACAGCATGATCTAGAAGCAAAGCAGAGCCCATTTCCTTCTGTCTCCATCCTGAAGAACTCCAAGCTCTCAAAATGTTTAGCTATCCAGGTAGTTCAGCAATGAAGAGAGGAAATTTTGATTCATTATGAGATGTACAGTCTCATTTCACAACTGCTTAATTTATGTACTAATCTCTCAAGATCTGAAGCGCAGAAATATTTCTATTACAATACTACTGTACTTCTCAAAACTCTAAGGTTGTGATAGATCCAGAATTATCTTTTAGATGTTTCTCAATCTACTAGTCAGTATTACTTTAACAAATGTATCAAGTAAACAGTTAAACTAGTATCTTTATTGGCCCAATGATATCTCCTGCTCCCCAGTCCTCCTACATAATTACAGTTTTAGTGAAAGAAGGCGTATTTTTGCTAAGTAGCTCAGCAGCAGCATCACATTCTAATTCCTTCTGAACTCTGGGATGAATATTATCTAAATTGGATGATTTATGGCTTTTTAGATTGTCAGGCAGGTTTTCTTGTAGTTTTTCCTGTGACATTTTGCTTTGCAAGCCAGCAGTCCTTACTATCTAAAGAAAGCAGATTTGGAATAGGTTTCACCACAACACCCTCTGTAGTAAAGAATGATGCAGAGTAATCAGTTAGTCATTAGAATTGTCATTATCTTTCTTAATTACTCCCTTTTGGCCTTGAATATTCACTAGCTTAAATAACAAGAAACCCTTAAATAAATCGTTGTTCTGTTAGCTTTTTGGGGGGGAGAGTCAAGCTTTTCAGAATCTATTTCAATCCTTATTTCTCTTCTCCAGATTTGATTTATGTATTCTTTGTCTTCAGTAAATTCTGAAATGGTTTTCCCCCAATAGTCTATTGGATGTTGCTGTTCAGTGACACTTTTTCTTTCCTTCAGTGGTTCTCCCAATTCAAACTTCTGAAATGCTAGTAATGGCATCCACAGCACATCTAATGATTTCAACGTCTGATACAGATTTCCTACCTTTTTTTTTTTTTCAGTTGTAAGTTGCCTTTCCAAACTTAATGTTAATTCCTGAGGCCTTTCCTTCTCCTGTAACCGTGGGCATTATTTAATCGCTTGGCTGTCACATATTGAACTAGTACATGATGCCTCTTTATCTTGTTCCTTTTCTTAATGCTTGGTCTGTCAAGAAAAAACATTAACATTCATTCGGTCCAGGGAACCAAAATGGTTCACCTGTAAAGTAGATAGAATGCACAAGTCACATTTAGTGGCAACTTTTAGTTTCCCATCTATTTTAAGATACAAATTGATCTCAACTAATAGAGTTCTGGAAACCTCCAGTGATATGTGCGTCTGAGAAAACCTGTTCTTCTCAGGCTCACCACAACAAGTAATTCTGTTCCTTCTGGTCATCTGGCAGGAACTGCAGATCTCAAACTCTGAAACTGTGTATTCACACTGCAATGACAGCCGCCTATCCTTCATTAGAAGGATAGATACGCTTATGTCTTAAAACTTATCCATGAGCTGGACTAGATCAGTTACCAGCTAAGAGGAAATAATATGTTTCAGTATCCAAAACTTGTTTTGTACATTCTGTCTTCAGTTTGTTTTATTTTCTTCTCATTATAGTTCTGGCCGGGAATAATGGATGAGCTGTCAGAGCTGAGAGAATTCTATGACCCAGACACTGTGGAGCTGATGAACTGGATTAAGTAAGAGGATTTTTTCTCTATTTAAGTTAAATGCTATTTGTGTAGAGCTAATGTTCTTAGTTACAGTGTTCTCCTTATTTGTCACAGCTCATCAGTGAACTCTGGTGACCCATGGAGATAGTTAAGGATGAACGGGCTATCAAGAGGTTAGCATATTAATGGCTGTGGAGAAGAGCTATATGCAAGGTCCCCCAGACTGCTCTGCTCTATTGCATGTACATCAGGGAACTGGTTGAGTCCATTTACTCTCATAAACACACACATAGTTTTCCTAGCGCAAAGAGGTCAGTTTGGAGGTGTCAAATTTCTTCCATCGTATTATAGCTACCTCTTCACATTAATAGATCTTTGCAGTGAAATAATTTTATTTTTATTTTTTCCCCCCAACCTGGTGTTCTTCTCTTTTCAACTGTATAATTTTAAAAAGCTTGGATGTACAGTTGTAGGGCTGGAAAATCTCTACTCTGCAGTCTGTTTCTTGAACTTTAAAATCATCTAAGTTGTTTATACTTATTAGAATTAATCCCACTATGTGTTCTAAACTGTAAACAAAATACTTGTAATTGAACTTGAACTTGCCACGGCTGAGCATAGGTACAAAGTCTCTTTCAGGAGTATGAGTTAATCATTTGAATCCCATCTTATCACTTCTGCTTTCTCACAGAGCGTAGGAAGGTATTTTTTAGGTGGAAAGAGTTTGGAATACTGCATGTAGAAGATCCTGAGAAAAAGGGCCAGGTAGGATGTTCTCTGGAGGAGGACTGTGTTCTCTATTAACATACAGTAACCACTGAAAACTTTCAGGTTAAGTTCTGAACAGAGATATTCCTGGGACTTGTATTTGGAACTTTGAGAAAGATTTTTTTTTTTTTTTTTTTTTTTTTTTTTTTTTTTTTTTTTTTTTTTTAAAATATCAGTTTCATCTTCTGGAGGAAAACATTCTGAAAGTAAATCTGAATTTACTACATTTAGCATTGAACTATTTTAAGTTTTTCCTTGGAGCCCTGTATTGTGTTTTCATGTGCACTGAACTTCAGTGAAGCCAGTCGTCCAGCCTATTCTACCCATAGCAACATATTTATACTCCATAATGTTGTATTTCTTTAATCCATAAACTAGAAGGAGTAATTTAGAAGTAAAATATATTACAAGCCTTCACTGACTTATTTTGAAAGCAGGCCATGGTTTTTTCCATCATTTAGAATCTTCGCAGCCATATTGACACGTATTTGTGACTAATGTTTACCAGCCAGTTCCATTTAGCACTACTGTTTTATTAAAAGATGGTAAATGTCTGATAGTTCAGGTCTCCTGTGTACAATATATGGAGTTATATATAGATTTATACATAAAATATGCATGTGGAGCTATTCCCAGACATGAACTGGATTTGACTGCATCCGATGAGAATAATTTTTCATACGTTCTTAGTGCTGAGAATGCTAAACTGGTGCTTGTCCTCTTTTCATTTTAAGTCATGACAGACAATTACAGAGGGAAATTTTCTACTTAGAATTTATTGTGTTTAGAAATATTATTCATGTAAAGAAGAGTTAATTATCTGTGCTTTAAATACAACTCAACAAAATTTATGGTAAGTTTCTCGAAGTGGGACAGATTTTTTTAAGTTTTGATGCGCAAGAAAAATATTTTACTACACTAACACTTTATAGTTCTGCTGTAGTTAATGATCTGTCAAGGTTGGTGTCAGGAACTAATCATTCATTATTAAAACTCAGTATAAGAAGCTCTAATTTGTCATGTATAGCAGTGAATTAGGAATAACTCATCTGTCTTGCAATCTTTCCACAACAAGAAAACCCTTCTATCTGCTTAGATCTAAATGCAGATTAACTTGTCCAAATATACAGTCTGAATAATAGCCAACTATTAGTCTGTCCACTGTGAAGTGTCTGCAGATGTATTTTTTCCTCTTCCTCTTACTAAAATTACCATAGCATTTTCAGGAAGATATACTGGTTTATATCTTTACGATAAAGTTACTGCATAGTATTGGACTGCATCTATTGCAGAGTGCAATTTTTTACATAATGGTTTTGCATATCCCAGTCTCTTGCTTTTTCCAACCCACCACCTCATTTCCTTAGCTTTTTTTTTATTAAAAAAAAAAAAAAAAAAGTCGAGAAGGTCCTGCCAATGACCCAGGGATAGTTCACAGCTGTGTTCCCAGATGGGAGGTATATTAAAATTCTTAGTTTTGGTCTTTCTCCCTAAGACAACAGGAACAACATGCTCATTTGTGAGATGGGGAAGAATATCAGTAGCATGAGCAAATCAATAGCGTGAACTTCCCTACTCTGTTTACTTCTGGTAAGTGTTTAAGAAGCAATGTCTTCTGCCTTTAAAGGGGAAACCTGTCTAGAATTGTGGAATATTTCATAAGCAGTTACCAAAAATTATAGAAAAGCTTCTTAGAAATCTCAGACAACAGCCAAAACAGTGGAAAAGTCAACTGAGACTGAGATTCGGCAGAGCATAGTTCAGGTGTGGGGGACAAGTAGGCAAATTTTTTGTATTAGCGGAAACCCCACAAATTTCCAAAGAGCTCCTAAGGTTACAAAAATGGAATACCTATGTTTCAATGATGGTTCTTTCATTTAGTAATTTATATTAATGGCTATATTTTAATTTTAAGCCAGCTATAAATTTTAACTCTCCACTCTTACTTACGCGCTTGATTTTTAAGGGTAATCACACTGAAATCAACACATATTCCAGACTTTAAAGGCAATATTACACTTCTTTTTTTTTTAATTGTTCTTAATTCTTGGGTTTATCCTTTGTTATTGACTGATTTGTCAGTAAAATTCAGGCATGAACTTGATAGTGCCCGAGAACTAGGTTTATACCAACTGTGTAGGTGCACTCCTTTACGTGAACAAGATATGCATGCATAAAATTGAGGCTGGGACTAACAAAAATGCATCTTGTTGCACTTTCTTTGTGGCTGTCATTTTCCATTTTTGCAATTTTCAGTCTTTCCAAACCAGAGGGAAAAAAAAGAACCATGACAGTTTGACTGAATATGCTTTACTGCCTGTCATTTGCAGCTAAACCTGTAATATTTTAATACAGCATTCTGCAAATAAAAAGACTTTCCTTTAAAGAAAAAAAATGAACGTGGCATATTTGAGAACCCCTTTTCAAAATCTCCTTTTCTTAAATCCCTTTGCTTTGTAGATTCATTTCGCACCCAGGCGCTAGTAAAGGAATAATCTCAGATTTATCATATTTTATGGCTCTGAAAGCCAACTAGAGTTCAACTCTGGAGGACTTTTAATAGAAATAGCCATTTTATTTCTAATGATGTAACCTATAATTGCAATGCTGGCCATTTCTGTAGGGCTTCCTTAAAATCAACTCACAATAATTCTTTAGCAGCTTAATAAGAGAAAGAATTACTACCACTTTTAGAGTCTGTGCAAGTTAGGCATAGACCTGTATTTCCTGTAAAACCCTTTTATTTTTAATGATATGTTCTTTAGTGTTTACATAATTCTCTAAATTCTTAAATGTAGGTAAAGAAAAGCTTTATGCAATATATTAGAGGGCTTAGTTTACCCATTAGTTCAGCTGTAATTAACTTGTTGAAAGCTTAGAGCTTCGAAAATAAATGAGATTATTTGTTCAAAATGCCATCAGGTCTGCTTGGAATGACATTTAAATTATATAATGTAAATCAGGTTGACCTGTAAGTCCTTGTCATTATTTAGTGACATTTCGTACAGAATAAATTGTTTGCAGGTTGGGCAGCGTGGTATGGAGCTTGGCAGAAAGCTATAAAAACAAATTATCCTTTCATTTTATACATCATTTGTTCAGACATTTGTAAAAATGGCTTCGTTTTTCTATAATAGAGAAGTGTCATTCAGTGGTTTGAAGCACATTAGCTGCCTTGGATACAGACCACAGCAGTTAGCGTCTGACTCGGGTAGGAGTATTAGAGAAGGATGCTCCATGAAATGTAGAAATCGTCCTGTACCTGAACAATAGCAGTTACTTGTCCTGTCTCCCTCTAGTGGCTGTTTCAGAAGATAAACGCTCAGTAACGGCCACTGGCTAAAGTTCTTCAAGATGTAGTTAAGGAGGGCAGACATTGCGTGAAGCTCAGCGTCCCCTCCCAGCTTCCAAGTGTTTGTCCACAGCAGTGAAATCCAGTGCCAGGTTTGTGTTCTTGGCGTTGCCAGTAAGCATGGGCAAAGAGTGCCTCCAGTAGCTCTGGTAGTAGCATGTTGGTCTGGGAACCCAGTAAAATACAGACAGTCATATGTCTTAAGGCGTATAATTTTCTAGGACTTCAAGCATGTAAATCTGAGTCTCAGGGAAACATCTGCTTCGCCTGGAATACCTGATTTTGAACTCCATCCAGGACCAAGGCACATAGGCCAGTTTTTTGAAAAGCAAGCGAAGGTCACTGGGTTGCTTTTAAAGTGTAAGAAAGGGAGGAAGTGCTGGCAAAACTCTTAATACCTAATGAGGAATGCACTCAGCTATATTTCACCCCTTCTGGGCAAGAGTGAATGGAGGAATTGAGCCCTGCATCTTCTACATTTTTGGCAAGTACCTTTACCAGTAGGTTATGGAAAAAGGGCACTACCACCATTTCGTCTAGTTTTATTCTGTAAGAAAAGAGGCTGCAGGCTGTTTCTTAGGAATTTTTTGTTGTTTTTTTTTCTTGTGATTTTGCCTTTGGTGCTTGTTGCGGGTTTGGTTTGGGTTTTTTTTTATTATTTTTTTAAAGAAAGTTTGATTTGGCAAGTTTGCATTATATTGGGCTCTTAGGAATCAGAGGTGCAGGATTGCCTTGGTAAGGCCAAGTCAGGAGATAAGTACTGCAGAGCGTTATAAAATTTGAACTAGTCTTGAACAAACGCAGAAACAGACTTTTCACACTAAAGTTTCCCAGCCCAGGCATAAACACAGAAACGTGATGAAGGTGCTTTGAGAATCATCATTTTCATTAAGGTGTCTAAGCTCTACCAAGTCCCTCTGTAAATCTAGTCCATGTTCTTTTCAGCTTAGTCTGAAGAGTTGTGCTTCCCTGCAGATTCAGGGATGAGTCCTAGCTGACAGCCTGTCAGGGCCATTGCATTTGCATAATATTAAATTCCAAGATGAATTCATTTCTTTTAATGAAGCATTTACTTCATGACACTTGTGGCTTTGAATATTTTAAGTAAAAAAATTTTTAGAAGAGATTAAATATTTTCAGACTTCAAAATGAAACTGGTTTTATAAACTGCTGAAAAAGTAGTCTGGTGGTAAAGTTAAACTGGCCTGTTAAAAATACTATCTCTGTCCTTCCTAGATGAGATTAATGTAGCAGTGCAAGAATTTATAGGAAGAGTTTGTAATTATTAATTCATTTGCTAAGCATAATCTCTTGAAAAGCGATAGTAAAATGTAATACTTGCCTCCTAACATTTTCAAGCCGATAGCAGAGCTTAAAGACAAAATTCACAGCTGCAGTTTCAAAAGGCTCCCTAAAGTGCACCCCGAAATGTCACTGTTACTTGACTACTGTAGGTGCCATATGCGCATGTCTGTGGACGTTAGGCAACTACTCACATTCCTTTCTAATTTCATTTTACTTGTTCTAATGTATGCTTCTTTCTGTTGTTTTAGTCTTCATAGACCTTTTCCTGGTTATATGCCTACTAAGCGTTAGGAAATACTTAAGCATACTAGGACCATTTTTAATTAGCCTAATTATAGTAGTTTCTGTGGCCTGGCATTTTTACTTCATCTTTTTGCTATGCCCTTCTGTTGTGTCTTTACATATTTTTTAGATTGTAAACTTGTTGGGGGGCAGGTGAGCAAAAAATCATTTTTTCATTATGGGTATTTGAACAATCCTGAGATACCAAGACTGTGATTCAGAGGACAGTTGTAGTCATTGGCTTTGAATTTCAGATGAGATCACAGTACCAGTAATCAACAGCATCTCTATCAGGCATCTTCTGCATCCCCCTGCTTTTTGCAGCTGGGGTGACTTCTTTTCACAATGTCTCTCCCACAGTTGTCATAACAGGAGGATTAAAGTCTTGCATAGCAAAGTTTTCATTCCAAGTGAATGGTAAATGCCAGGACAGTAACAAGAAGTTTTAGCATTCAGATTAAACAATCCATTTTACATCGAATACCCAGACACAAATCTAAGCCACAGTAAGTTTCTTGAAATACTAAAAGAATTAGGATGTAGGAATTTACAAAAATTCAGAGGCTATATGAACCCAAGAAATATGAAATATGCAAGTAGGTTGAAATTTTCAGGATCATGTTTTCCCTAGATTTCCTCATAGTGCAGAGTAAATTTTTTATCTGCAGTTAGAGAGGATTATTGTAATTTATCTGCCTCATATTTGAAGAAAACACAGTTGCTTGAACAGTTTGCTCCCTGAATAGAGGGGAGGCAGAAAAATATTTTTTCGGTCTTTTTTTTCCTTCTGATCTATAACAAGCAATGCGAAAACACCCCTACAGAGCCTTCCTCAGACTTCTCAACATTTATTTAGGTCAAACACTCCAAACACAGCAGTGTTTGCTGGGAGCATGCAGCTATTAGCTGGAGTCAAACTGTGCACTGGACGGACCTTAACTAATCATCCCCATTATGAGGATAAGAATCTGAGAGAGAGAACAAAACAGGTAAGAGTATTCTGATTGTTTAAGCTAATTCTCATCCATATCAGTGGCTCCACTCCAGAAACACACACAGTCTCTCGTGGCACGCTGTAAGTGACATCATGTGCTTTACTCACTGAACTAGCTTGTTTTCAGATGCAGTTCCAGAACTTAACTTCTGTGAAATTCGTAGTACTTTGGGCATCTGCTCACTCACTCACTCCTGGCAGCTGGTATATGTCTGAGTAACTGTACATAGGCAACTCAGGCTAGTTCTGAGTGAACTGGTTTGGGTACTGTTGGCATTAATAGATCCTGCTGCCCAGTTGGGCTTGTTAAACCCACGTGGAGCATTTCCTAATTTGCCTGATACTCCCTTCAGTTCCCAGACTAGCCCATAACACTTTAGGTAGAAACCACCTTGAGAAACCCCACACAAAGCCAGGGAGGTTGTTTTAAACTATCCTTTCCTGGCATTCTGGAAGTTTTACAGGCATCCACCAAGGCCTTTCTGCAGGCAGCAGCACCATCCAGTGTTTTTGTAGTCAGCAGCAGTACTATTATGCATCATAGTAGCCATAACATAGAAACTCTTAAGTAACTACTGAATAAAGGATTTGTATGTATTTTTTTGAAAATACTTAATTCAAATCACATGGATTATCTTGAACCAGAGAAAGAATTGAGATCGATAAAGGAATTGTGAAAGAGTAAACAAAGAAATAGCAGTAATGTAATGTCTTACAGCTTAGTTTTCTTCTTTTATAGATTTATCAGATCTATGCCAAGAGATCTCCTGAAGATGTTTACAGAATACTGCGATCCTTTGGCACAGACTATGTGATCCTAGAAGACAGCATTTGTTACGAAAGAAGGCACAGTAGAGGCTGTCGGTTACGTGACTTACTTGATGTAGCTAATGGCCACGTAAGTAATTTTATACAAGATTTATAAAGAGAATACGTTTTGCTTAACTTATTTTTGAAATACAATTACAATTTGAAGTAGCTTGGGTTATTTCCACTTCATGAGTGCGGGAAGTAAAATCTAATGGAGCCTTTAGATGTTCTCAAAATCGCCAGATTGAACACTACTTGCTTTTAATGGTATTTGATAATAGAAAAGGGGAACTCAGCCTGGGCAAAATAAGTAATCCCTTTCTGATGAGCCTCAGGTTAGGCGTACACAAACAGTGTTCACTTTCAGAGTGCAAATCACTTCGTAGCTTCAATTCCCCCAGGGCCAGCGGGCGCTTATATTACTCCGTTGTCTCAGGGGAGTTCTCAAGCATTTCTGGGGCTAACATGGAACTACAGCAGACTGCATGACCCAAAGCAGATTAGTACCTCTGGCAAATCAACTTTATCCATAACAGAGACAGTGATACTATAAATCTTGCTGTTCTAACCTCCCGCTTCTTGCGTACAGTCACTGTTAACAAATCTGGCCAGCCTGACCCTCTGAATGTATTGTCGAGCTTGTTTTTAGTTTCTTGTTATTGCCTGTAACTGTAAATTGGCTAAAGATATTTCACAAATCCGTTCTATTTCATTACAGATCATGGATGGTTTGGGAGAGAATGAACCTGATTTGAAACCTTCGTTGTATCCTCGCTTCTGTGAGGAAATCAAGAAGAACCTGCCTTCTTACACCATACACTTCACTAGAGTGTTTCAGAACAAAACATTCCACGTTTACAAACTTGCTAAGCATAAATAACTTTTCCAACCACGGCTTCCAGTTCAGTATTTTGATGCTAGGACCCACATTAGAAAATGCAGAAGTTTACAAACATGTTCCATTTGTAAGACATTTTACATTGATGGTTTCTTGTTTAATTCCTGTGACTCTTATTTTTTTAGACAGTTTAGTTTTGATAACATTCTTGACATTGCCAAAATTTTCATAGATTCATAAAAAAATGCTAGCAGGGACCATTTTGATTATAAAGTCTGACCTTCTGAATATCTAGGATATGATTGCTTTCCAGTTGAAAGACACACAAAATGAGCAGCCTGCATGACCACTGCGGAATAGCAAGGCTATGAACTTCTGCTCAGCAGTTTGGGTTTTTACTATGAAATGACAGAAATTCAACGAAAGCAGGCCACGCTCCTCCTGTACCGAGTATGCATTATCTTTGTGAATCCTTACAATAGTCACAAAAATAAGGTTTTGTCTTACGATCTTATCCTCTGTGCTCTTTCAGTGCCTCTTTTTTGAATTCTTTGGGAATGTATGCGAATATGAGTTTCCAAGCTTGTGAATGTGATTGCAGAATCAGTGAGTGCAGAATCAGCAAACAAGTTTGAAGAGTAAAACTTTAATCATTGTCCAGCATTTTTAGTGATACAGAAACATACTGTTTTATAACATTAAGCATTTGATGATGGAGTGATACATATTTCTAATGAGAATAAAGGTTGGAGCATGCTTGATACATGTTGCATGTTTGTATCCTCGTAAAATTCTCGGAACAAACAAAAAACCAAATTTCTCAGCCTGGATTCTCACAACCTTATTTTCTGTATTTGCTTTCTGAACTACAGGGGATCCTTTTTCTCCCCATGTGAATTCCAGGAGTAGGATACCAAAAGTGAACACTGCCAACCTTACAAACGAAAAATTAATCTCTAAAATATTTGCTTTACATGATTTCAGACACAAAGCTATATATTTTAGCATAAAATCATTGTGTCCTTGCTCATTATCCTAACAAATAGATTACAGTTATTTTAAACTTACTTGGAAGATTAAGTGAAGACAGGCCTCTGTCCTGAGAATTTTGTGGTTTGTTTGTACCCTTTGTCTTTTTACTGGCTAGAACTTTGTGAATTGTATTGACTTTCTAAATGCTACGTAGATAACACGTGACTTTTGCTGTGTTTTAGCGCTGCTCTGGTTTTATATTGAAATTTGAGATTAAGTCTGATTGAAAGTCAAACAGTACTCTCCAACTTTAATTAGACATCCACTAGGATCATTTGTTTCTTATGAAAAACAGAATTGTAATAATCAAGTGCCTCTAGGCCAATGTTGAATTAACATTTGGACACCTATAAGAGTGTTTGTGGCCTGTGCAAGTAACTCGGTTATAATAATTACCACTGCAATTAATTTCTAATGATGGGAAACTTAAAGTGCTACTGATAGCAAACTCCACATTTAATTTAATCAAGATGTGTAATGAGATTAGCTTTCACAGCTGAGCTGTGTTCCAATTCCAAATGATTTAAATGTTTTCCCTTTTCAGTTGTACTAAGGTAAATTACTGAAGAGCTGGAGATGTCACATGCTCAAACAATTTTATATTCAGTAAATACTCATTAAACAATGTTCAACATCTTTCTGCACTTTCATGCTAACACAAAAGGGAAGTGTGCTTTAATCAGACTGCATTTAAATCAAACATTGACAGTAGCTAGGTTGTTAAACTGAGCAACTGAAACTCCTGAGTAATTCCTAGCCTGTATCCCTTAATGAGGTTGGAGACCACTGCAGTTTAACATAATACAATAATAAAACATTTTAATCAGTATTAAAACTTTAATTAGGCCCGTAATGATGCATGCCTGTTCTTGCTGAAAGCATGGGTCAGTGAGTTCCTCAATGAGTGCCTTACAGTAATTGAAAACAAGCACACGTAAGGTAAAATGTGTCTAGGCTGTGGTGTCTTACTTTAAAATGTGGTTGTATCTTTCTTCAAAGGTGCAGTAACTTTCCTGGGATTGAAATGAGAGATTCCAAGATCCAGTGGTGCCCCGCCATTGTCAGGATTTACTCGTAGGTAACAGCTGAGACTAAGAAGTCCTGACCGTAGCAGTAGTTATTTTTAAATGGACTTTTTTCAGAAACACAGTCTTTCATGTTGCCAAAGGAGAAATTCAACCTTTTCATAGAAACTACTGAGTGCAAATTGTTGTTTTGTTTTGTTTTTTAAACAAAACAGACCCCAAGCTACCATAGGTCTTTGGGAAGCATAAAGACCAAGGGCTGCCACGATCCAGAACCACCACAGTAACATAACATGGTTTCTTCTTGCAACACAAACATCCCCCAAGGTAGCACACCAGAAATTTAAAATTAGAGATACAAAGTACTTTGGAGATTGCCTAACTCTTGCAGTTCACAGTCTTTACAAGCCTAGGTAGCTCGCGACACACTTAAACAATTCCACCAGTTCCTGTATCAGAAAGATGCAATACTGAACGCAAGGGCGTATTTCGGTGGCTGGGCAGTACTGCATTCAGAAGACCTCCTTAAAGGACTAGAGTAGAAAACGCCAAGGAACAAAACCACTTACCAGCTCAGAGGAAAGCAATACACACACCAACACAGCACTCGGAGAGAGGGAGCAGCTGCTTCTCTGCCCCCGATTTAAAGGCTTCCCAGCGGAGCAAGGCATGCTGGGGAAGGCTGGAGCAGCAGGCAGCAGTCAGGGCTGGCCCAGCCATGGGGCTGTGGGACTGGTGGCAAAAAGGGCTTCGGTTCCTGTTCCTGGAGGTTGGGCGTGAGAGTCTGAGGCTGCTCGGAGGTAGGTGGGGGTTTAGCTGTCTGGTCATTATTTTCTCTGCTTCCCATGTCTTGCTGTGATCTGTATTCACTGCATTAAAAATGTGCAATTTTTTTTTAAAAAATAACTTTACCTGTTCCTGACCGACATCATCCGGATGCACCTTGTTGCCAAGCGGTTGCTGTGTGGCACCCCTGTTTCATTGTGTTAAGTAGGAGCCACCCCCAGGAGCCAGCCTCGTGGCAATGCATTTACCCAAGTCTTACACGTAACTAGCAGTGGCAGTGGCACCACCGGGACTTCTCGGGTACCTTGCCTGTTGTCCGCAAGGCCTGGGAAGCTGCACGCTATCAGTGGAATTGTGGTGTGAACGACTTTGGATCACAGAGACAGAACGTTATCCAGTAGCTGGAATGTTTTTAGGGGAGAAAAGCCTTTGAGATCCATAAGTGTATTTTCATTTCTTGTTTCAGTGTTCTGCCGGTGGGATCTAACACAGTTCTTTTATAATATGTTGTTGTAAAGAGATGTATTGACTATTGTATACTAAATAAATTGTGCAATTTGGAAAAACTCACTTTTTTGGTTGTTTTTATGTTGGGATGGATTGAGAAAGGCGTGTTACGGGATCAGCTTTGTTTTCAGTCCGTACGGAGGAAAGCAAAGCGTTTTTCAGCAGGTAGTTTTGAGTTTTCCCAAACTGGTTGCATTGCATCTGTCACTGACTTTGAATCATCTTTGTGTTTCAGCAGCTTGCTGGCCTTCCTTGCTCTGTTGCAAGTTAAAGGTGCATCAGCCATGAATGTTACCGGCCAGCCCCCAATCCACTTCAACTCCAGCAAGGTCAGTAGAGCGAGGCAGTGACTCTGTTTAAGTAAATACACTTTCCTTTGACCAGTAGGGATCTGCTTGTTTCCACAGTGTAGCTCAAGCTTTGTAGTTTTAATTGATTAAAAGAAACATGCACTTTCTGGGAGAAAAGAATCACATGTGTCAGGTGCTCTATTTGAATCCGGATGTCCTGACACAGGGAAGCTTTAGAAGGCCGGGGGTTCCTGCGGCCGGGAGAAGCGGGATGCGCAGAGCTGGAAGTCTGGCTGGCCAGCGCCTCTTTTTCTCACTTGTGGTGCCCGAGTGCAGTCACGTCTTCACTTGTGTAGTACTGCTCTTACAGGGAGTTTTGTGACCAATGTTAATTGGGTACAGGCAGGACTTCTGTAAGATTCATTTAATTAACGGAGTGTTACCATAACGTGGTATGCTTGTGTAGAGGGGATGCTGGGTTCCAGAGAAGCAGGTTTCGCAAACTCTCGGTGATCAACAGTTACCAACAGTGCAGTGCAAGCTGTTTATGTAAATCCCCAGGAAATGGCCATGGTTTTTATCATTTCTGCAATTAAGAAAATGCTCAGCTTCTACTTGCCTAATCCTGCTCCTCCTACAGCCGTGCTTTCCTTCTAAACCTGCTGGTACCAGCCAGTCGGTCAGACCCAAGGACAATCAGCTTCCGCATGGCTTGGCTACATGTCCGATACTTGGGATGTTATTTTTGAAAGGGGCAAACCACAAAGATTAATGTAGTTGACAGGCAGACAGATTAAATGCTAATGTCCACATGATTATTTAAATTTCAATCTTCACAAATATTTTATACTAAATAAAATGTTCTTGCTACATGTTTAAAATCTATAAAGAACATGGAAGAAGATTAATAAAAGTACCAGATGATTACTGAAAATCCCACTACCTAGGGACCCAATGATCTTTTTTATTCAGGGTTTTTTTCTTCCCCCCTCAGCCATTGCAGAGCTTTCTGCTGTCAAGCCAGCTGTCCCTGTTCTGAGCGATGCCAGGCTATGCTGCGATAAGCTTTTTTATAGAGGTACTGAAATATTTGTGCCTGTGTAAATGTGGAACAAGTGAAGATATGATTTCAGCAATTGCACCATAATTAAAAGAGCAGCATGCAAATTAAAACAGATAAATTATGTGAACTAATTAGTAATCCCCAGAAAGAGGAAAAGTAGGTTTTAATAGGGCATGACAGCTGCAAATGAGGCTGGCCTGTTATGAGATTGTATCCGCACAAGTTCCTTTAAGCCGTTTTCAAATGTTTTACTGACCTTGTGTTTTACACTGCGCGTTCTGTAGAACGTATGTCTAGCTGCAGTTGCACGAGCAGCTCTGAGGTTGTGCTTGTTGGTATTTATGTTTGTTTACAAGTTAGCGCCGCCGCTGTAGTAAGGCTACAGGTCAGCTGCTTCTCACCACCTAAAATCCCAGAATGGGGAGTAAGCCTATGGGTAACACGATGTCAGTAATTCTGGTGAATGTAGCGTTATGGATTTCCTCCCGCCTCGACTAATTGCCTGCCTGTTGCAAAACCCACGCCCGTGCTACATGTGAAAACGCACTTGGGTATCCGAGCAGGGCACTGGCCTGCGGCCCCAGCCGGCTGCAGCGCTCGGAAAGGGTAACCTCTCTCCCGGGTGCGGCACCAGCGCTTGGGCCCACGCGTCACCTGGAAGCAACTGCTGCCTCCCTCGGCTCTCCGGCCAGAACAGCACGCGTGGCTCCTGTCTGTGGGAGTCTCTGATCGAAGCTGAGAGAGAAATAATTCAACAGAGTCCAAGCTTTAGTCAGCCTTAAGTACAGGCAAGGAAGGGACATCACAGACAGAAGGCTTATTTATTATTTACATGGTGCTTTAGATATGCGTGACACTTCACAGGCAAATACAGTCCCTGCTCCGAGGAGCTTACAAGCTAAATGAAATCAGAACCAGCCACAATGACAGCCTGTCCCTAGTTAGAACACAAGGTATGCAGACAAACTTACTGCTGTTTGGGAAGGGAATAGATTTTTGTGCATAATCTATATTTACTTCATTTACCATATGCTGTTTGTGACCACTATGACCATGAAATGCAGAAGCTGACACACCTGACTCGTGAACATTGCAAGGTGTTTTAGCCTGTGTTTCCTCACAGGTAAAGGTTATCAGTAAAGTCACAAAACCATGGACTACGTACTGGCTGTGAACCAAAACCGTTAGGCGTGGGTGAAAAGGGCGTTTAGCTTTTCCAGATGAAACTGCCCCGTTATTTGCAGCGTGTAACTGCTGGTTGATTGTGTGCTTAAGGTTTTCCAAAGTGCAAGGACAAGATGCTGTGGGAACATTTCTCGTTTGGAAAATGTGCAAATTAATCTGCCTGTGAGACTGCACTGACCTATTTATGTTTTTTAATACATGTATATAAAAAAATAAAAGCCAGACCTCCCAAAACATGCTACTGATGCAACTGTAAGTGACGCAGTTTTCAAGTCTTTTACAACACAGTTTTCTGCTTTAATGAAACAAATTACCTTAGAATCTATGTGATACATGTGTTTTAATAGCCGATATGTATATAACTTACATATTCTATAAAGAAACAGCACAAAATAAGATTGTGTCCTTGCTGCACTTCATTTATATAAGTGGTCTCAATTTAAAAAAAAAAATCAGAATTAATTTTATGGAGCCTTCTCTCTTCCAAATATTGTCAAGTTTTAAAAAAAATCCGGCATACTAGCTGGACAATAATGGTCTGAAAAAGGGACTGATAATTTAGAGCGTAACATTCCGCCCCTGCAGCCGCTGTTAGTTTTCCCCTGTGCTTCTCTGTCCCCAGTGGATGATGATTTCCTACTAAAATGTATCTGAGGGAGGCCTGGATTGCTGTGCGCGGTCATGTGTGGTTTCTGGAAAATTACTGCCTTTGAATTATGAGACTTCTGGCAGGGTTTTGTTTATCACAGGATTTTAGTTTTGGAAGTCCCAGTGGAAGGAAAAGGTTTTTTTTGGATATAGGAAAGACCTTCAGACCTTCAGTCTTCCGGCATCCTAAGACACCAGGGAGGGAGTCTGACAACATCCAAGGGATGCTGGGTTTTCTCTTCACTGAAAATGCACCTGGTATCCCCAGCCAGCTCTTCCCAAGGCATTACTTGGCCACAGCTGTAGTTGGTCTGAGCTTCTACTAAAAGAATCAGTCATCTCCAGCCTCTCAAACACAATTGTTGCACCACTGCTAGGAAAGCAGGTTTAGCAAAACATGAGGGACAGGATTGAGGATGCCAATTACATGGTTCCTGCTGGTCCTTAGTTTAGGCTCAGTTCAGTAGCCCATTAGGAATGAAAGATTACGCTGAACTGTGGTGTTTGCTACCTTTGAGGCTAGTATCTTTGAAAACCTGGCCTTTTAATTAAGTACTTAGTTGCAAGCAGCTGATTTGATGTGTTGTGCCTAAATTTGCTTCCTGCATTTATAGGACAGCATGAAGAGATTCCATTAAGTTATAACCAAAGTTAAAGATCACCATCCGTGCTGCTTCGTTCCTTTACCTGGATCCATGGACTCCTCTGCACTGCGCTCAGGAAGCAGGTGCTGCGACTGAGCCTCAGTCAGGGAAACAAGATGGATATAACACAACATGGACTTTATTTCCACAAGAAAAAGACATCATGCTTTTTTTCTTCAAATGACTGCTAAAGCTCCTACTGAAAACAGCTCACACACCATGCTTTCTTCATGCTTTGTGCACCACCTTAGCTTAGGTGCATAGGATCTCTCAAGGAGTCCTTTATTACCTTAGTGACTAAAAATCTATTTACTTCTTAAACACGGTATATATGAGGATGGCTGAGTACCCCAAGTTCTCCCTTTATTCTTTCCAAAACTCTGAAAAGAGTAGACTTGTTAAGCTACAGGTCTTCTGCATCCGTTTGTGAGTACAGTTCGCTCAGTTTCCCAAACTTTGGTCCCCACTCTTTAACGTCGTCAAACACTGCTCCCTCCTCCCATCCAGAGGAGCTCAGGGCGCTCAGACTGCTGGCAACCGAGCCGCCTCCTTCCGTGCAAAACACCCGCAGCGAGTCTTGGGGCGCAGCCTGGGGGTGGTGGTCAGCACCCCCAGCAACGTCTGACCAGTACTGACCAAGACCTCCGCTGGTAAACCAGGCTGTCGCTGGTGGTTGGGGCTGCTCCTGCACGCCTGGGGACCCATCACCAAGGAACCGGGTCAGTTTTGTTGGGTTTTCTTTCTTCTTGTGGAGGGAATAGGCTGGGCCGCTTTGAACAGACACCTGCAGCTCCGCCATGTTGTACGCATCCTGGGGTGAGAAACCGGGCACGTTAAATTAATATTCTCTATAGGTCCCCAAATTTCATGTTCTAGTGGAAATAAAGCAGGAACAATGCCGAGGCAGTTCAACCAACTCTGCCACCTAAGAAAGCCAAAACCCACCAAGCAGATGAGAATGCGTGACAGGAACAATGCCAAGGCAGTTCAACCAACTCTGCCACCTAAGCCAAAACCCACCAAGCAGATGAGAATGCGTGAGGGACGCCTGTGCAGCCTGCACTACTACACCTAGGCTCAAAATCAAGTCTAATCTCATATTAGAAGCTAAATAAAAATGAGAGAAATGCCCCCAATTTTGTTCTGAAATTCAGATCTGAGTATTTTTTCATCACTAAACACTGATACTGAGCCTGGCAACGAAGGTGAGAAAGAATATTCACAAATAGCGCGTTAGAAGAAACCTTTCTGCATTAGTAGTTCAAACATCGACTGTGATTTCTGTTAAAATATTATCAATCTGTGGAATAATTGCCAGTTATGCTATGTGGAAGGGGCATGATCATAAAAGCCAAGTAACCACTACCAAAAAAAAAAAAAAAAAAAAGCCACAAAAAACCATTTCCCTCCTGGTGAAGCAGCAGTTAATGCTGTCCGATACTCGTGCCGCAGTTCCTTGGAGCGCAGCTTCTGTCACTAAGGCTGCCAGCTCCGCACGCGCTCGCTGCATTAACTGACCAGAATCTTTATGCCAGCTGGAAGAAAGAAAAGAAGCGGTGTCCTACAGCCTCCTTCACCTTCCCACAATCCAAAGGTTGTGTCTCTGGACTTATTTCCAGGCAAAAGAAGGATGTTGACAGGCTGTGTGAGACAGAATTCATTAGAGCAAACAAGTAATTATTTGTATTGCTCATGCTATTCATCTGAATAGGGGCCATCAATGACAGAGCTGTCAAACCAGCACTTTCCAAAAGATTACATTTATTCTCTCACACGCTGAATTGCGCGTAACCATTTTATAAGAGATTATCCTAGGTAATCTTGGTGAGCCTTTGCTGAATTTCAATCAGAGACAGAGAACTGCTTCAAAAAAAAAAAAAAAAAAAAAAAAAAAAAAACCCCCCCCCCCGCAATCAAGAAGCCACATAAGTGGCAAGACGAGGGTTCGGGGCAGGGCTGTAACATAGAATAGCTGCCTGTTCCCATTCACCCGGAGACTAAATGCTGTTTGTGACGACCCGTGTGAGACCCGCAGCCCAGCTGCCTGCCTTAGGCATGTTCTAAGTGTCAGCTACAGTGTGATCCCACTACCAGCACTTCATAATAGCACGGCTACCAGTATAACCAATAAAACACGGCCACTTTGGGTCATATGAAACTTAAATGGGAGTTTGTCCAAATGCAGGTTTAAGGATCATCCCTTCAGGGAACTGGGCAATACGAACATCGTCCCTCACTGCGAGCAGTTCTTCATTAAAATGACACGTGCTCTGGCTGATTCACCGTTCCTAGCCCGCAGCCTACAAACCCAGGTCGATCCTTGCCTCTAGCTTCAAAGCGGGCTTTTAACAACATTTGGTGTTCGGTTGCCTTAAGTATAGCCTCAACAGTGCACTGATCTCCTCCATTTTTTATGAACTCCTCATTTTTCTGAGCGATAGTTCTGTTCATTTCGGGTGCAGAAATGCCTTAGCAGGACAGCCTCTTGTCCCCACAGCCCTGCCCTCCGCTAACATTGCCAAGACAAAACTCTTGCCCAAGCACCCTCATGATCCTTCTGTTAAGGTAACATTAGAATACAATTGAGGTACTGGAATTCTGCGTATTTTGGTTTTTTTTTAAATCTAGACAAACAATTAGGTATTAAAAAGAATAATGGGAAGTTTTAGCTGCAATCCCAGGAACTGGGAAGTTTTAGCTGCAATCCCAGCAACTGTAAAATTTGAATAATTTAGGAACAGTGTACAGAACCCATGGAGGCTTCACTCTAAGCATCATTTCTTGAAGACAGAGTAATGGCCACAGATGAAGATCATCAACTCACTGATTTGTTTCCACTGCATAAGGTAAGGAGTGTATTTTAAGAACTCCCCAAAAGTAATTAAACATGTCATAGGGGAGCTGTGGATGTCCTCAATCTGTAGACCACCTGGGTGTAAAATTGCAAAGTACAGCAGAAGAAGTTAATCTTATTACAGAAAACAGGATTTACGCCAATAGCTACGTTATCACATGGGAAACATCCCTGTATTTATTATGCTCACACTAATTCATCAAGAAATTAAGGATACTCTACAAGTAAGAGTATTTTTTCAGGTGGCCTTGTAAAACACTCTATAAAATTCTTGAAGATATTTAGAATTTTGGGACAGGTCACATTTAATTTCTTTCTTAAATCACTGGCTTTTTCTGACCCACCACATCAGTGCCCCAACTACCATTACCTCTGCAGAGTCACACCACCTTCCGAATCCAGGAAACGGTTTCAAAGATAGCAACGAGGTTCCTTACCTTTTTTAAACAGCAAACGTCTGTTGGTCAGGAAATAAACTACTTAAATTACTCGTCTATAATATCCGCAGTTTTGTTTCAAAGCTCTGGCTTAAACTGAGATGTAGAAATCCTTAGAACAGTGGGCAGAAACATTAGCATTACCTGTTTGGGGTTTAATCTGGTCTACTGTAAGTAAAAACTCAGCTTCTGTTCATTAGCGTATTTCTCTCCAGAATAGAAAAATGCAGAAAGGTTCTTGCACAGCTACCACGTGCTTCAGGGCTTAAGAGGAACAAATGTAGCACCTCAGTTTCTTACAAGTTGAGTCTGAGTGACCGCTGTTATGAACAGTCTCCAGAAAGAGGACGGTTCACGTTGGGCTCTTCCCAGCCCTCGGTGCTACAGCAGCAATTGCCACCGAGAACTTCAGCAGCTCCCGAGCCACAAAACCAAAGCCATCAGCTGTTGGCTCTTTTCTGCTCAGCTGACTCTACAAGCATTTTTAAATGCGCACATAGGATCACTTCCTTTAAGACAAATTAAAAATTGATAGGCACTTAGCTCTGCTTAAGAAACGTGCACCCTTGTGTACATAACCTCACAAATAATCCATCTACCACTCGCAGTAATGAATCAGCAGAACAAAGGCTAAGGCCCTCAGTCATAAAGGAAACACACAAAATATATTTTCATTAGCATGGTGAGCCACCAGGCCTCTCTTCAGTGTAACGTAACACCATGATCCTTACTTGGTCTTGTTCCCCACCACCTTCTTCGTTATAGTTGAGGATATTTTCTCTGATGTCCTCTAAATCCTCATGATGCGCAGATACGTGGTAAACTCCTCCATTCAGACCTTTGTGACTCTTCCAGCGAGCCCACAAGAAGATAGCACTGAGGAGAGCTGTGTAAACACACAGGAGCAAAACAGAACATCATTCAGAAACAGATAAAGCATTTGTACACAGAAGTGCTGCAGGATGCCTTGTCAGCAGCCGCTCCGTCAGAGTACCGCAGCGCCCGTTTGCAGTCAGAGCCAGCCAGGCTGCAGTTTTGTGTTTCTCAGCAAATGTTCAAATGTTTGATTTTTGGACTCTTCAGTGTAGTTACAAGTGAACATCAAAGACAGAAGAAAAGGCCTTTAAATAGGATTTTAAAATACCCTTTATAACTCTGAAGTTGTTAAAAGCATAATTAACTGAAGAGCTGAATGACCCAAGCGCTGTTCAGAGCCCTACTGAATGTATTGCATTAAACTTTGCAAGAGAAAATGTATGCAAAGGGGTAGCTCTTAAGTAACTGCTGACAGTAACAGATGTGCCGACACCGAAATGAAGCACAAGACAACAAGAGAAAAGAGGAAATTACTTCTTCACATTTTACTAGAAAAAAAAACCAGGCACGTTTTGCCTTAGCACCCATGAATGTTTTTCTTAAATGCTTAGATGTATTTTACACACTGAGAGTTGTAAATCTTCAACATCAGATACTGAACATTGTGGAAATAGGAACTTGTGTACCACTGTGTTACCAACTCTATTAAAAGTGACAAAAGCTCATAGTAAGACCTCAAACCACTGGATACCATGAACTAACACCGTAGTGAATGAGAGGCCAGACTCTCTTACAGAGCATCTACACAGCAGAGGGCCGTTCTGCGGAGCAGCATCGCGATGGCCGGGGGACTGAAGCTGGTGCGCGGGGAGGTCCATGCCCTGCGCTGCGCAGCTGTACCCTTGAAGCGGAATCAATGCCTTTGAGATGTGTGTTTACTTCTCCTCTCCCTACCCCCCAGATTTACAGAAAGGTGCCACACAGATTTTCACACATGGTAACTTCTTGGCAAAGTCTTTTTTTAGCTGAGATGATTTTGGGATACTCAAGAGGTCTTTTAAATGTTCTGCACCCCTCCTATTCTTTTACTCTGACTGCTAATAAAAAGCCAATACCTAAAATTAATATAGCCCACGTTCCAAGAGTGTAACAAGAGTGTAAACCAGAAGTACCCCCACTGAAGACAGTATCTCTTCCATACAGTGTAAGCTCCTGCCTGATTTTCTGCTCAGGACCTTGCTGTCATTAAACAGTGCTGTCATTAAAAGCATTCTATGAACTTTATTGTTCCTTTGACCCATCGCGTAGTGTTGGAGCAGTTGCAAGCTCCACAGTATCACCATGTCTTTAACTGAACAAAATGAGCTCACATCTCCCCCTGGCAGGGAGGGGTGGGGAAGGTTTGTGGGACTGCGAACCAACGTGAAGCCGCCCTGGTACCCCTTTACTTGCAAAACGGTTCCATATTTGAATTTAAAAGATGTAATCAGATGTCAGAAAAGCAGCTTTCCTAATCTATTGGAAACTTATAAATTTATAACTAAGATAGCATGAATTAATTACTTTTAAGTGCATTACTGCTTTCTGGAAGCTGCGTAAGGAAAGGGCATCTGAAATCTTGAGAACAAAGAATTTTATTAAAAATTCTCCTAACAGAAGTTACACCTCTGTGACATCGTTAACCACATCTACGAAAATTTTCACAGCAATGCACACCACTTGGTTAAAAACAACTGTTTCTAATTTATAATTTAGACCCGAATGATTAGCAGGATCATTAGGTAGAAGATAACCGTTGTTTTTTCAGTCAAGTTCAGTCAAGCACAGGCAGCAACACAAAGTCAGCTCACAATAAAACTGCTCTGGCACAGCAAAACCCCCCACCTTTAACATAATGATCTCGTATCGACTTCCACTAACTGGGATCCAAAAGCTGTGAAACCAGTTCGCTTCCCATGTTATTTGCTCTTCGTATTTGCATGGCAAACACAGCATCTAGCAGAGCAGGGGAGCCTGGTGGTATTTCAGGTAGCTACAGACGGATGCAAAATAGTCCACAACACATTTTCATACTCTTACTATGATTTGTGAGTGAAACATAACTAACGCTGTAAAAGCCATGACAAAAATCCTATGTCCTTACTCAGGTAAACTTTCATGAAATTTGAATAAACAAGAAGGACTCAAAGATGTGATCCTTCCTCACTAGCGAGATCCTTCTTTGTCTTCCCTCTTCTTTTTGAGACCCAGCGCCTAAGCCTGGAAATGGCTGAGGAAGCCAAAAGCAGCTGTTAGGAGTTGTGACACAACTGGTAAGACACAAGAGACTGCTCCTGTCTGACCAAGCGTGTTCCTATCGGACAGTGTATTTCTCCTAGACTGAAAAATCTGTTTCATGATCAGCAGTGTTTTAAACAACGCTTATCTGGCAGCAATTTCCACTCTTGCTTTTCAGTTGAATTTGCTTCCAATTATGCATCTGAACAGTTCCTTTGCAATGAAATGAAAATGTGCAGAAAATAAAACTGCAAAGACTTTCCATCGCTCACAAATATTGATTCACTTAGCAACACACGTGCATGGGGATGAAAAATAAGTTACTGATGGAGCTGAGACCATGGCAAAGAAATGAAGGCAGTCAAGTTGCTGTTAGGAAACTGAGTTTTTCAGCAG